>NC_047527.1:151557772-151878367 GCF_012275295.1 Melopsittacus undulatus
TATTGCCTGGCCCCAGCAAGGAGAGTCTGGCTCCATCCTCTTGCCACCCTCCCTGCAGATACACTTATACACATCTCTCAGATGCCCCTACTGAGCGTTCTCTGTGCTGAACAGACCAATCTTCCTCAGCTTTTCCTCATAGGAGAGATGCTCCAGATCCTTAATCATGGGTTCATAGGCCTGAAAAGAGGCTCCTTCTCTTTGTGGTCAGTTACCTGCTACTTTGCTGAGCAATACATGTATTAAAGGCAGCTCTAAACCTATCCATCTCTGACTTCTGAACAAAGCTTCAGGTCACAACATGCATTAAAAGTGGAATAGATACCACATAATAAAGTGTTGAGATGATACATATGAGCGACTGTAAAAGCAGTGTCATCATCTTTAACCCATTAAACCCAGCAGGTTTCAAATAGTACACTGAAGAATGCTACTGGAAGCTAACCCACACCACATCAGTGCTTGCCCTTCACCCTCTGCATTGCTAAGAGCAAGTAAGATAAATCTGGGTTGGTTTGTCCATAGGATGATAACATGGGCCTTAGGTGAAGCATGCAGAAAACACCCATTTTATGCAATGATTTGCAACATGGCTAGATCCAGAGGAAATGGCACAGCTCAGACCATGTTTCTGGATGACCTGGGCCCCACTTTGCAGCCTCCACTGGGATAACAGCTCAGTGATGCATAATTCATTTTTATCCTGCCCAGCTGCATGCAAAGGTTAAGAAAGATATAATTAGTCTCCTTCTCTGTTCCCACCTCTGGCCCACACAAACCCTGTCTCTTGTTCAAGCTGTCATTGTGAGCAGCATTATCCAGGTCTCCTGAAAAGAGACAGCAACGAAAAGAATTATGGTAATTTAATTCAGAATGATCTTTCCTTTGTAGTTTGCACATTACTTTTGCAGCTATATCTATTAATAACCTCCAGGAATCAGCTTCTATTTACATAGCACATTTCTTCCCAAAGAGTCTCTGAGTGCTTTGCTAACCTTAGGGATCATTTCATTCTCTCCTGACATGTTTCAACTTGATGTCAAACTTCAGGCAAAGGATGGGGGGAGAGGAATACTGAGCCCACACACTCTGCAGAGCCCCCAGCTCCCAAAGTGGGCTGTGAGGGTCCAGCAGAAGGTCTCCTGCCCCATGCAGGTATTATAACTCCATTGCCTAAGCCTCACTTTGTTGTCTCCCTGCCTCACCTTTGGGTGCACAGAAGGAGCTCCAAGAACCAAGGAGGTTGACACAGTTCCTGGCTGGTGGTACTCGTAGCTCCCATTCCATCAACAGTGAGGTCATCTCAAGCAATGTCTATGGTGTTGTTCAATTAAGAAGTACCTGAAGCCTTTGGGAATGCTGTGGAGATCCTGAATCCTGGATAACTTACTGCTTATTTGAAAGCAGTACTACTTATTTGAAACCCTGAATAACTTACTGCTATTGCTCTGTGTTTGATTTGTACTCCAGGGGCACCACCAAACCTAGTTCTTATTGTGCCAGGTGCTGTAGTGATATCCACTGAGTTGTAGCTCAGTTAAAGGACAAGAGGCAACAGAACACACTGAATTTAGGATATTCCATTTAAATACGGGGTGGCCAAAGACTGGCACAGGTTGTCCAGAAAAGCTGAGTCTTTCTCCTTGGAGATATTCAGTACCTGACCAGACATTGCCCTGAACAACCTGCTGCAGTTGACACAGATTAGAGCAGGAGGGCTGGATACAGCGGTCCCTTTTAACTCAAGCTGTTCTATGCTTCTGTACACTTACATAGAGCAAAATGCAGGACATAATCCCAGGTGCTTGCAGTTGAAGCTGCAGGAAGCAGTGGCAGAACAAAGCACCCTCTTCTGTCTGGTGACCAAAGAGGTTGATCAAAGTACTGGGATTCATGCCAAGGGCCTCTTCTGAGGGCCATGCACTAGACTTATGATGGAGACAGGATATGGAGAGCCAGAAACTGCCTCCTGTTAAGGTTACAGTGGGCTTCAACACTGCTCAGTGTATGTCTGAGACTGGCTTTTATAGAAAACTCAATGGGAAATGAAAGAGAAATGGTCATGGTTTATATTATCTATATATAATACAGATGTGTGTATGCATATATATATGCATATGTATCATCCTGCCTCAGGTACAGGCTTTCAACACTTGGAATAGTTTTGTGGACTACCTATATACAAGAACATTGCCAAAATTATCATCCATGAGTTTTTTCAGCGTTAATCATAAGGGCAATGCTTGGTGTGGAAATGAGCCAAAGGCCTGGCCTAAAGGTTGGTATAATCTGTACTGTGTTGATATCAACCCATTCTGTGACAAGTTACCACTTTCCACTTCAGTTTTCAATGATGCAACCCTCTCTCCCTTTCTAATTTGTTTGTGATCTTGTAGAAAGGCTTAGTTTAATAAAATACAACCCCTTTTTATGTTATTGCTTGATATTGGCTTTTGTATATATGAGGTTCTGTGTTTGTATTACATACTATCATATATAAATGCTATATAAATATTATAAAATATATAAATGTTACAGATAGGTAACATATAAGACATCAATGTGATGAAAAGTCTAAGCAAAATGAATCAAGATAGTACGGCTGGCAGAAAACAGCTTTTTGATACTTTAAAATGCAGACAATAAGAGTTTGGAAACAAATTTCCTTAGAATTTGAAATTCCTCAGGAATTTCACCTTTCAATTCTACTTCAGAATGGTTTTATAGTCACAGAATCCCAGAATCATCAGGATTGGAAGTGACCTCCAGAGATCATCCAGTCCAACCCCATTCATTCATGTAATGACAGAACTGCCTGTGGAAGAGGCTTCAGTTCAAACCAGTGCTGATTGTGGTAAGTAAGAAGCTCCACTGCCTTGAAACTGCTTTTGGACTGTCCCAAGGACTGTCACAAGGGTTTCTATGTCAGTTAAGCTTCAGATACCAGTTATGTGGACAGTTTTGCTTACATGATATAATCTGATTTTACCACTAGGGAAATCCTTATAGTGGTTTTTATAGTGTTTGATGCTAAAGATGCTACTTTGAATAAGAAAGTAACGCTAAACAATTCACCATATCCATCTTCACTAATCAGCAGAGCCTCAGTGAGTCCTGTTTATTAAACTCAGTTTTGTTCCTTATGTGTGTGCTCAAGGGTATAAAACTGTGGGCCAAAAATAGCACCAGCATTTGTTAAATCTCTAGAGAAAAACAGCTACCGGGGTACTTGACAACAGGGAGAACAGCTGGAGAGTCTAATATCCACCTCCTCCAACCTCATGCAAAGCAACAGTTCTGGCAGACTAAGGCTGATGCTCTGTGTGTCTTCCTGATTTTCTCCCTGTAACGTGATTTTCTCTGCAAGACACCAATATCTTGACTTTGGGGGGTTTGGGGTTAACATGTGTCACTAAGCTCTGTATTTCCTCTTATTGAATTGCCAGTTTAACAAGCAACTACCTCCACTCAACATCTCTGCAGCATCCTTCTTATCACCGCCAACATATCAAATCTGTCTTCCTATTTGCAGGCCAGAAGCAGGGAGAATAGAAGTGAGATGAAAATGTCCCTAAACTGAAACTGTGCTTTCAGGACCAGCCATCCAGTATGTCCATTTAAGCTGGCAGGAAGTGACAACAAACTATAATGGTCATTCTACATAGTGAAAGGCACTAACTGGGAGTTGTGCTATTTCAAACTGGTGGGTACAAGACATAGAAGAGGAGGACTTGCAGTACCAGTTCAGATATTGCAGGCAGAAAACCAATGCTGCCTGGGGAAGGCTCTGTAACTTCTAAGTATATAAGTAAAGGTTCAGGCTTCTGAGGAAGGTTTTGACATCAGTACAGTAGAAAACAAAACTGCACATGGATGATAACAGACCCTAATAGAAAACAGATGAAAATCCAAGATTAATGATGGAGGTTTCTTAAAAGTCATATTCATATTGTATATACTACATGGCTCTGGGTGTAAAACTTAAGTCTCTGACATCAATTCAAAGATACATTAAAAGCCATGATCACTGGATTAGCATCTATCACTCTGTAGCACAAAGAAGCCGTCTGTGTAACTGTAGGCAGGGATGTGCGCCTCAGCAGTGTCAAGAGATACAAAATCAGATGGCAAAAGCATGAACTAATGTTAATGGAAATTGGAGAAATTCTAAACCAGGATATTCAGGTAAACCTGAATCCTATTTCTGAGCATTTCTGCTTCCCTGTGCTGAGAGATGAAGATACTCCTTTCTCTTCTGGCATTGTACATATTCAGCAGAGCTGGGAAAACAGATTCTGATCTAACCTGCTGCTTGCAGATGCTGCTGATCTGGCATGAGGAAGAAAATGTAACCAGTGAGTATTTTATGGCAGGGATGAAAGTTAATTCAGATACACAGTCAATACAATAGGAATAATATTCTCATAGGGCACTAGGCTAGTTAAGTGCTATAAACTCTTTATCAGATTATCCTCTTTATTCTAGTGGTCAGCATCCCTGACTGGCATTTGCACATGGAACTCTCATTGAGACCAATGCAATTTTCCTGACTTGCAATAAGAATTCAGGGGATTATTTAAAAACCATAGTTTCACCTCTGTGGTGTTATCTGGGTACAATGGATGTGACCAAAAGCACAAACATGCCTATGTCACCTTCTCATAGCTGAGTCTTCCCATAATGTTTGGGACGTGTACATCCTGGAAACCAGGGGACTGTGGCATTTCTACCAGTGCAGTTTGTCAGCTGCAGCAAGATTAGTCTGGATAGACCATAACACATGGGTATAGGCGAGAAAGGAAACAATAGATTCATTCATAGCTAGAACTCGAGAAAAGGAGCCTGAATATGGTTATGACAGATTACCACCTACCAGTCTCTCTGAGAACATAAAAAGGCTGGGTGCTTTACGGTGACATAGTAAAAAGGGCTAAGGGCAAATGCAATGATGTGGGTGATGGATTCCTTTATAATATTAGAAACAGTAGCATTTAATGTAATGGTCTGAGCAAGAAATCCCGGACTAACTTAAGATGCACACCTGAGGACTGATATGCAACCCCCTAATCTGCAGAATCAAGATCTAGTAAAAACCCAGGCATACCTTCTAAACCTGGCCATTTCAGTGCAGAAGCAGGCACATAGCATCAGAGGCTGTATTTCCTACTTACTTAGGATTATTCATGTAAAGAGTAAGCAATGCTGAGTGGATATCGATCTCTTAGAGAGAAAGCTGTTCATACTGCATGTATTAGCTAAGCATCTCCTTCTGCTTTGGAACACTGGGAGCATTTGCATGAGAATAGAAAATCACTGTCTCTGAAGAGCCTGTGTTCCTCTGCTGCTTGTTCCAGGAATCAGTTTTAAAGGCTGAAACAGTATTTGTTCTTACTTATGTACCTCTGCATTAAGGACTCAGTCCTTGATACCATACAGAATAGCATATGTGAATGCAATGGTCCTGCTAAAAGCAATCAGTCTCCTTGTTCAGGTGACTTGGCTGGATGAGGACAAGAGTGCTTTAGAAGTTAGGAACTGCAGCTTTGATTCCCTTGGCTTTTATGAAGCTACTCCAGCTTAGCAGAGGTATAACAGAGATATCCGAGCATCAGTCTTGGGGTTTGAGTGCCTAATATTGGCTCACACAACTGTGACACTGATTGTGGCCATTGCTGGGAAAACAAGCAGTGTGAGCTACCGAGGTCCCTAGAAAAAAGGCATATTCTGATTCTTTCCCAGCCTGGTTCCTATCTAACCCAGAAACAGGTTTGTGAATCCCTCAGTAGAGACTCAGCCTGTCTGCTGGCTTGAAAGTAATTCTGATGCTGGACTGCAGAGTGGAATGGGAAATGTACCCACCTTCTCTTTGACACTTTAGGGCTGCTTCCCAGCTGGAGGAATGGGTGGGCATGAGGCTGCTGGGATGACTCAGCCCCATTCACTGGCATTGGCACTTCCAGGAAGTGTTAATGTGGTTCTGCTGACTCACGGAGGCAGATAAATCTCTTTTCCTGTTATGATATTTTATCTCTCACTGGAGAAGGGACACAGCAGACAACAGTTCTCAAACAGGGGCATGCATCGTATGCAGACCACTGTAAATGGTACCTGGATGCTCCCTGAGGATACAAGGGTCTCTGCTTCTGCACACCAGCAGCTACAAGCAGCTCTGGAAGCCCCCGTCTAGGGTGTTGGCACAGTCTGGAGGCAGGGAAGAGTTCAGTTCTTACTGATAATGTTACTGATGATGTTGATACTGCTGTGCTTTAGATGCTAACGATTTGTTTCATGCATGTGCATCGACTGTGCAAGTATCATTACTTGTCCCAGCCAGAAGTTCTAGGCAAGACCTGCGCATCTTTCCTATTGTAGTCTCTTCTTTGGCCTGGCTACAGCACCTGGAATCATCCCAGGTTCATTCATTTGGGCACATCACTGAGTTTTCCACAGTTCTCCTCTTTTTCCTCCTCTTCCACTATTGCAAACGCAAACTCCTTGTTCTCACTTCCAAAACCCTTCACAATTCAATACCATACCATACTCATATCAGTCCTGGTATCTGTTACCCTTCCACCCACCTCGCTTTGTCGCCTGTAGCCTCCATTTCTTCCTCTTGATTCTACATTTCCCTTTATGACTGTGAACAAAAACCTACACAGAAACCAGTGCAGCCCCTGTGCAGACTCCAACATCTGTCATGTATCACATAGCACCAAAGCACCAGCTAACAACAGCAAGGCAGAGGATGCTCAGGGCTGCAGGCTGGCTAAGGCGCTGCACATAGGAGCTATATCACACCCTCTCCTTTGAACTCTGATCCTCCTGTTTTCTGGAACAGTTCTTTAGGGTACAGACTGTCATTGACAATGTCTTGTTTGTGTGTCTTCAGTGTGGTACAGCAAAACAACTCTTAAATGACCCTGGAACCAGCTTGTCTCCCTCTCCTGTGGAACAGGATTGCTTCACAGCCCAAGCATCTTGCAGCTTCCTAGGGGGAAGAAGGATGTTGTATTTTATACCTGGGTTTTAAACCTACAGAGAGACTGAAGCCACATTGGAAGCTCATGGGAATGCCAGACCCACATCTGCTTAGTGCAGGCTAATACCAGAGTTCTCTTTCCTATACAGAGACAAATAACAGCAAAGGCAAGCCCTAGGGCTGTGTTCAGAACAAGCTGGGAAACACTCATCGGATGTGCACAACCAAATGCTTTCCAGGGAGCTGTTTTTCAATGTCTTGTTGTACTAAACATTTAGATCTTCCAATGACAAACTCACAAACCACTCATTAAAATGCTCTTTCTGGGTAAATATTTCACAAAGCAATTTAATATGTAATCACACTAAAGGTTTTAGCATCCTTAGTACCTCCACAGCATTGGCATTAAACAACTACTGCATTAGCTGACATCCCTTTTCCTTCCAGAACACCTGGGGCACGTCAGGGCTTGCTCAGAGCCCTGAGGATCATTCAGGTATTCAATACATCTGGTTTTCATGCACACACAAAGGTTGGCACCTCATCAAACCCACCCTGCAATGGTCTTTAGGAACCTGGTAGAAAGAGTCCTGCAATGTGTATACCCTGGTGGGAATGAAGGTGTTTGATGGCCCTTTAACCCCATCTGAGGTTTCTTACATATGACTTATTGTTGGGCTCTCAGTTCTGCTCCACACACCATGTAATCCATCTAATTTGGATTCATTATCTTCATCCACAAATCAGATCTAAATTTGCCAGTTTCAGCCAAGCTTCAACTTTTGATAGGTTTACTGGTGAAACAAAGCTAATGCAAAGCAGGTTATAGTTACAGTGTGGTAGTTACAAGACAAAATAAGCTGAAACATGCCTAAGCTTTAGAAGTTCAGCTGGAAGTCTCACATGAGTGAGTGTCTTATTCAACCTGCAAGTGGGAACCAAGCCAAGAACATGAATTCAGTCTTTCTAGAACACTGCTTCAGGACAAAACCCATTTTAAAGACCTCATTGTATATAGAGAAAACATGAAAATACTGCATTCATCACTCTTAGGCTAACTGGATCTCACCAATCTATATTATAGGGGGGTTAATGTTCTGTGATTACCTTAAGCCCGTCTGGTTTTGTTCTAAGATCACCTTCAGCTGTGGAGGCACAAACTTTGTTCTTTGTATTACTTCTCTTACACCCATTCCTACAGATTCTTTGTTTCCTTGTTTCCTTTTAATCTTTATCTAAAAGCCTCAACTTACAAAAAGCAACCTACAAAAAAAGCTCTGAAAGTCTATTAATACATTCCCTTTAGCATTCTCTGCATGTATTTCACACTTATCTTTAGATTTGAAGCAGTCTTTTTAGTCTGTTCCAGCATAACACACAGGCTGATGGAGTTCTGGATGTCAGCTCCCGAGTACTCCTCAAAGCTTGCGGAGCCCTCATCCTGAAGGCCTTTTATCTTCCTATCCCATCCCATCCCGTCCCGTCCTATCCCGTCCCATCCTCTGTCACCGCCCCGACGGGGAGGAAGGACGCGGCTTTGCAGGCTGCGGTTCCCAGCCCTGCCAAGGCCACCACTAACCCATGGCACTGAGGCCTCGTCTCCAGCTGTGTGAACACTTGCAGGGACGGTGCCTGCAGCCCTGCCCTGGGCAGCCTGTTCCAATGCCTGAGCACCCTCTGGGCAAGGAATTGTTCCTCAGCTCCATCTAAACCTGCCCTGGGGCAGCTTGAGGCCGTTTCCTCTTGTCCTGTGCCTTGTTCCTTGGGAGCAGAGACCGACCCCACCTCACTCCATCCTCTTGTCAGGCACCTGTAGAGAACAATGGTCTCCTAAATTCTAGCAACCATATGTGCAGCTGTATTAGATTCTGTAGTAATTGCCATGAATAACTCCTTCAGTACTTCTGTTGGATTCCTGATGGCAGTGGCTTTCTCTTGGTCCATGCTCTATCAGCTGTATGGTTTGCTGACTGTAGAAGCATCACTAGAGCCCATCTTGACATGCAGTGGCTAACCAGCCCTACTGCTTAAACCCTCTCCCCTTCCCTGCTGCCTTGCCTCATACCCTCAGCTACACAGGTACAGCTCTTTGCAGGTGATCTGGATAAGGGGTTAAAGACTGGGGTTAAGGCTGGGCTGAAAATGTCTTTGATAACTTAATGAAAAAGGGCATGTATACCAAAGGCATTTTAAAACAGCCGTCATATGTCCCAGATCTTTGACATGGGCTGTTTTATGGCTTCAGGGATGTCTGTTTGTATAACTGAGAGGGTGGTATGGAAGTAGTATCTGCTGCAGAGAGAAATGCATGTAAAATGACAAGCTTAGTGTCTTTGCTGAGACAAATGTGTTGACTTCTCTGGAGAGACTATGCCCTTGTTGTCAGCCTGCTTGCCAACTGGCTGTTCCCTTTGTCTGGGCTTCTGCTATTCATATAAAGGGTGATGCAAAACCCTGACTTGCTCTGTACAGCGCATGATCTCTGTTCTCTGTGGATAAATCTTTCTGACATGATGCAGCAGTAGCAAGCCACTTAGTCCAACCGGCTTCTATTATTCATTTCAGATGCATCAGTAGCCTTTAAGTGTTCCTTCATGAATAATTTCTGGCAAATAGAGAATACCAAAGCAGCCTATAAGAAAGATGGGGAGAGACTTTTTAAGGGTAGGATGAGGGGTGATGGTTTTAAACTAGAAGAGGGAGATTCAGGCTGGATGTGAGGAAGGAATTCTGTACAGTGAGGGTGTAAAACACTAGCACAGGTTGCCCAGAGAGGTGGTGGATGAACCATCCCTGGAGACATCCCAGGCCAGGCTGGATGTGGTTCTGGGCAACCTGACCTGGTTGAAGATGTTCCTGCTCATTGCAGGGGTTGGACTGGATGAGCTGTGAAGGTCCCTTCCAACCCAAACCATTCTATGAGTCTGTGGTTAAAAGGAGAGAGAAGGTTCTGATTATCGAGTTCCCAATCAAAGCAACACATCAGTTGGCAGTATGAGATATCCCATAGCTCCTTCCTCAACCAGCAACCCAGTGATTATTAATGACTCTTCAAAGAGCATATTCTACAGCCATCATACGATCAGCTCACTCCCTCACATTACTCTGAGCTTCTCCCCACACATCAGCTGTGAAACCATTACCCAAACAGGCCTTGTAGATTATATGAGAGAAACATTTTCCCTTGGCTGGGAGTAAATCTGTCTCTTAGAACAATCCCCAGCATGACTGGATCCTACTTCCTTCACAGAACTGAAACTGCTCTGTTCTGAGAGGACTCAAATACCAACTTCTTTCTCCTGACCCTGCTTCCCTTTTCAGCTGTTGACTGTCAAATCCTCCCTATTTACCTGGCACTTCCACAGAGGTCAGCAATGCATCACTCTACCTATTTGCTCCTAACATCTTTTCCCCTGTAATTGTCAGTAGGTGTCTTTCCATAGGAAAATATCCCTGTGATGCTAGAGCTGAGTATTCAATTCTTTACTGCTTTCCATCTTCTCTCCCTCATGCAACTCCCTTCGGAAATGACAATGTCAGAAGCACATCTTCTGTTAAGAAAGGTTCCAGTTACTCCCTTTCCTCAGTGCAGATTGACTTAAGTTTGCTGAATTGAGAAACATCACTTGAGGATTACAAGCTTTGGGCTTGAATGCAGTTGTATGTTTCCTTCTGGAATCTATACCTGCTTAGGGTCAGTTTCTATAAGCTGCAGTGAGACTTCAGGATCTAAACCAGCACCCTCATTAGAAGCCATTTTAATGGCACTTGGGCAGAAATACTTATTCCTGATTTCATCTGACTTGAAGTATTTCACAAGCTACACTTTAATAAAAAGGTTCAGTTCAAATGACATTAAAACAACTCTCACAGATCCTGATTGCCCCTTATCATTAGTCTTTATCCTCCCCGGAGCTCTGCAGTCTGTCTCATGAAACTCCTACTGTCTTGAAACCTCATTATTCCCTTCTCAAATGTTATCCTCGTAGCCCACTTCACACCTCCTCTACCACACTGAAAAATGCTGCTGTGACCTACGGTGCATATTAAAGTTCCAGTTATAGCTATAGAATCAAACCTACAAACCTAAGCCCTGATCTGCCTGGCACTTGTAGGTCACCTTTAGCTGGCCCCTGCTTTCTTTATGCTTCAGCTTCCCCAGCCATGAAACTGCTTTGTTCTTTGAGATTTATGGCTGGAAAGCACAGAACAGAGCTATGTATTCATACTGCTTCTAAAGAGTTTCAAGTGTGCTGCAACCTCTTTGAACGACTGAATCCATGTGGAGATTAATTATATCTGATAGACCTGTAAATGAAATCTCTCCAAAGGGCCCTGCTGGACAGTGGTGTTCAACCAATAATCCCACATACTTTCCACTTCTTCTACCCACTTACTCAATGATTCCTTGATGAAGAGGAATAGATATGAGGCACCAATGCCTCTCCAACCTGAAATACATTGCCCTTCTTTAGTCCTTTGCTAGGGCAGTCTCAATAATGCTAAATGCATTGAACCTTCCTGTGTCCAGTTATTTTTCCTAGCTCCACTGTCTCCAAACCCCCCTGATTACATTCAACCAAGTGCTGGGAGTTGAGACCAGAAGAACTGAAGCTCTGCCTGGGAACATTTGCCACCCACATACTGCAACAGTGTTCAGGAGCTAAATCTTATTTATGAGGCTTAGTTTCATCACCAGGTTCTTTGTGCCAGAAGCCCCATGCAATGTTATCTGTGCCCATGAGTGCTGCACAGTTTTGGCTTGATTTGCTACAGACTGGTCCTCTCTTAATGTGGGTTGGGGTGTGCAGACACAATACAACAGGAAAACTTACAGCCACACCAATGCATGAGTCTGTGGATGTGACAAAGGACATTAGGAGGTGCGTGTAGAGACACATTCAAAGGACAGTAAAAAGTATTAAGGAACTCTTAAATAAGAGATATTGAAACAGCACTAAAAGATGCAAAAACTGTATTGTAACATCTAAGCATTGTTAGATGGGAACATGTCAACTTGCTTTGAACACTTCATTAGGCATGTTTCTCTGTGCCCAACTAAAACACTAGCCAAACTATAGGCATCTGGTAGACTAACTTGGGACCAAACACAAGTCCATTTTGGTGCTCAGATCTCTTAAATAGAAGGCAAACAGCTGTGACTTTTATTGTGGCATGGGTTTTGGAAGAAAACCGACTCTCTAGCTTCATTTTGTTGAATTATAGCAAGTCTAAAACTTATTCTCTACCCTCATTTACCTGAAAGACTTCAGAGTGGTACTACAGGAACTTATTCTCCAGGTGAGAACTTGTCCATGTGTTGCTTGATGTGGGACCATGTATGATGTGGGACCAATGCCAGCCTCAGAGGAGCACCTTATGGAGTTCTTTACATTGATTGTCCCACATGTACTTGGGAAAGGGTAGCTTTTGCATTCACATCTTCCTTTGCAGCTCATTTTAGACAAATACAGATGCAAAAGGCAAAGAGAGTCTCAGTTATGGATGCTTGTCAGGAGAATGTAACTCTACCCCACCCTCTGCCCAAGGTAAAGGCTAAGGAACGTTTACCATTTGTCTCATACACTTCTGTCCCTCCCCGAGGCTCCACGTGTTGCAACACCGAAAGCCTCAACCTGTGTCTATAGCACAAGCTGGAGTACGTAGCTTGATTGTAAACCGCCATGCTTATAAAGCAGCCTTCAAGCAGCCAAGTCTCACAGGGCTCCTTGTAATAAGCTTCCACGTTCCCATCTTTGCTACGGGGACTGGTTGCGGGATGCCTTGTGCCTCAGCCCAGGAGCAGATCCCGGCGCTGAGCCGGGACTTGCAGGAAGAGCCTCTCCACTGCACCCTCTCTGCCAGCTTCAACTCCTTCCTCCGCCTCTCCCCCGTCGTTTTCCCTTCCTATCAATTCAAGTACATGCGGTCGGTTCCTGGATGCTCTCCCACAGCCGGGCCGGCCCCTCCCGGGTCGGGGTAGGCGGAGAAGGGGGAGCCGCTGCCGTCACCGAGGCTCCCGTCTCTCCGCCGCGGCAGCCCCAGCCCCGCTCCCACCCCTTCGCCTGCCCACACCCTCCTTCCCTTTCTCTCGCTCTCTCGGCGAGAGCATTGGTGCCTCCCTTCGCAGATGGCAGCCGGCAGCGCGATGCAGCCTTCCTCTCCTCCTTCCTCCTCTGCCTCCTCTCCGGCTCGAAGTTAATGCCATGCTGCCGCTGCTCCTGCCGGCGCTGCTGGCCGCCTGCCTGCCGCCCTGCCAGGGCTGGAGCCCCTCGCCGACTGCCAGCGGGCAGGAGGAGCCGGAGCAAGAGCTCTTCTTGCCCGCTGTCAACTCCTCCTCCAGCTCCTTGGCCAGCCTGGAGATGGACCTCGACGGGGCAACAAGCAAGGAGGAAGGCAGCACCTCCAGCTCGGGCACAGCGGCTACCCCTAGCCAAGAGCCGTTCCCTTCCTCTCCCACCTCCTCTGGGCAGCAACAGCAACACCAGCATCAGCGTCCCCATCCGCAGCCCTCCGAGGACCCGCACTGCAATATCAGCGTGCAGCGGCAGATGCTGAGCTCGCTGCTGGTGCGCTGGAGCCGCCCGCTGGGCATCCAGTGCGACCTCCTGCTCTTCTCCACCAACAGCCACGGACGGGCCTTCTTCTCCGCCGCCTTCCACCGCGTTGGACCCCCGCTGCTCATCGAGCACCTCGGGTTAGCGGCCGGAGGAGCCCCCCAGGACTTGCGGCTCTGCGTCGGATGCAGCTGGGTGCGGGGACGGCGAGGAGGGCGCTTGCGGGGCTCAGCACCCCAAACCCCCGCAGCATCCTCTTCCTCATCCTCTTCCTCCTCCTCTTCCTCCTCCTCCTCCTCCTCCTCCTCTCTGACCTACCCGCCGGCTGCAGAGCCCGGCCAGTACTGGCTGCAAGGGGAGCCACTGAATTTCTGCTGCCTGGATTTCAGCCTGGAGGAGCTAAAGGGGGAGCCGGGCTGGCGGATGAACCGCAAGCCCATCGAGTCTACCTTGGTGGCTTGTTTCATGACTCTGGTCATCATCGTGTGGAGCGTGGCCGCCCTCATCTGGCCCGTGCCCATCATCGCCGGCTTCTTGCCCAACGGCATGGAGCAGCGCCGCAGCACCTCGGCCGGTACCACCACTGCCACATCCAAGTAGCCTCTCCTCACCTCCCCTCCTCTTCATCGTGTCCCGAAGGGCCGGACTGTGTCGTGTTTTTCTTGTTTCCTTGAGGGGAGCAGAACCTGCTCCTTTGTGCTCGTTTTGTATCTTTAATACCAGTTTTAAACGAACCTTTTGGTAAAAAAACAGAAGAAAAAGAGATAAAAAGCTGCCAAAAATCAACGCAGGAAATAAAAGACCTTCCCACCCAACCACCTTTGTTGTAGTCGGGGTAGCTTTTTGTATATGGATGCAGTTTGAATGGGGTTTTTCCTTCATTTACAGAAAAGGAAGTCACTTTAGGGCAGGACGGAGAACTGGAGCGGTATATGTATCGTTATTGCTGAAGCTGAACTTTAATGAACCTTCTACACTGTATTTCCCAGTTGAGATAGTGTGTATTATTGTAGCTCTGCGTCATTTGGCTTTTAATACAGAGGTTTTCTTTCTGGAGTCACCGTGGCCTTTTGTTGGTCTGTTTCTGCCAGGGTGGGATGGAGGGCTTGGCTAAAAATGGGCTACAAGACTCCTATGAGGTGATGTTACCAGGGTTGATGGTGGAAAAAGGGAATCCCAACCACTGTCTGAATGGTGTTTACCTTATCCATACAGTAGATTTAGGTCTATACACATGTATCCAGTTTGTGTGGGGTGGAATGGGGAGCGCGTTTGTGCAGACACCTTCCAAGGTGATTTACATCACAGAGCTCCACAGACTACAGCTTTCTCATTGATGGGTTGGCTTCAGTGTGGGGGCAAATCAATGATTTCCACAGAGTTTGTCCCTCAAAAATACAGGAGATAACATTGGGGCTGTTCAGCCTGGAGAAGAGAAGCTGCATGGAGACCTCAGAGCAGCTTCTAGTGTCTGAAGGGGGCTACAAGGATGCTGGAGAGGGGCTCTTCATCAGGGACTGTAGTGATAGGACAAGGGGTGATGGGTTCAAAGTGAAACAGGGGAAGTTCAGGTTAGATCTAAGGCAGAAGCTGTTCCCTGTGAGGGTGCTGAGGCGCTGGCACAGGGTGCCCAGAGAAGCTGTGGCTGCCCCATCCCTGGCAGTGCTCAAGGCCAGGTTGGACACAGGGGCTTGGAGCAACCTGGTCTGGTGTGAGGTGTCCCTGCCCATGGCAGGGGTTGGAACTGGATGATGTTAAGGTCCTTCCAATGCAAACCAGTCTGGGACTCTACTTGGATGCAGTGTATCTGTTGGAGGTATGGTAACATCATACCTCTCCTTCATCTACCAGTCCATGGGGTTGCTCACAGAAAGCCTGTAGGGTAGAGAGAAGGCAGGAGGTGTTGATGGAGAACTGTGCAAATGTGCAAGGAAGAAAGATGCACAAGGTTTCTTCTCTCTTGTTCGAGCAGACAGCTACACAGCCTGAAATACCATTTGTTGGGTACTTCAGACTGTTTAGCCTGACAACAAATTGTTCTATCTGCCTTAGTTATTGTTAGTCCAGCTGAAGTTTCAAACCAAAACGTGAGCTAAATGAGAAAGATTTGCAATAGGAATGCTCATTCCTTTGTCTACATCAATGTATTTGATTTGTTAGGAACACACAAACTCACATGAGGCTAATTTGATGTATTTGTAATGTTTTCTTCCCTATGGAATGGTGGAAATGACGGGATGAAGTGTCCACGAGGATTAAATTCTTAGGATTCCTATTGTTTTAATTGAGAACAGCATAAAATAAATGCATGCTTTATGTGTATGCTATCTGGGAACAAAAGAATGCAGAGAGAAAAAGATGGACAAACAGCAGAAATAAATCAAGATGATAAAGTGATCCATGGTACTGGGCTACCTACCTCTGCACCCGCTGTTTTCCTATTCATCTTAATGGGCACACCACTTGGGTGAACACTGCAGTAGTGTTGCTCTCAGAAAGCAGAGGATCCAGTCACCGTGAGAAGTGTCCATCTGACCTGTTGATCCAAAGGGCACCTTCCCTCGTACACTTAGTTTACAGAGCCCTGTTTTTCTTGCCTTGGTGTGAAGAACAGAGCATCATTTCCACCTCGTGCAAGTCCTTCTATGCACAGACATGCTAAGAGAGTTGCTCTACATGTGGCATAAACCTCAGAGGAGCTGCCATGCTAGGGAGGAATTTCATCTTAAATGAAGATGTACTTAGGGGCAGAGCTTCTCTTTTTGGATGAGATACATTTAGGCAGAGGGTTAACTATTGTTGTTGGAGGGTTAGCTGCCTTTTCAGTGCATTGTGAGCAGGGAGCCTGTGCTTAAACTCAAGGTTGGAATCTCTGCTTTGCTTCTAGCTTCACTAGAGATGTGCTGTCGATACTCTGAATTGCATCAACATAAGAATCATAGAATAGTTTGGATTGGAAGGAGCTTTGGCAGGTCATCTAGTCAAGAGGTGGTGTTGCTGTCTGAAACAGGCAGCTTCAGTTATTAAAGGGTTATTATTTGCAGCTCTTGCAGATACCTCCCAGCTGGCACACCAAAACTGGCACACCATTGTTTGTGTCTTCTAACGATATCAGCTTGAATACAAACCTTGTGAACATGCAGTGCCACACACAGAATAGTTTGCTACTTCACTTAAACAGCATGATAGAAGGGACAGATAGAGAGGTTTGCTCATAAATACACTTTGTTTATAGTGGAGAAGTGGAGCTACTACTAAAAATCTGCTTATATATGAAACGTTTATAAGGGATGGCATTGAACAAACAAGCAACAAACCCAAAAGGCAAATCTCATCCAGAATACAACAAACTGCAACATTTCCAGTTCTGATCTCAGACACAATGTGCAGAAAGCACTTCTAAGCTAGGGAAGGTGCTTCCTTAGATCACAGTAACCATCGGCCTAGGGATGTTCCCTTTACATGGAGTAACCCTGCTCCCATAGCTGTGGCTGCTACTATGACTTTAAGTAATTCTGAGTAACAAAAGGTGCACACAGCTTTCGCCCACATCCATGGGAATTGCATCTGAATCAAACCCAGGAGAGTCAAGCCCAGTGCAATGCGGAGTGATGTATCTGTACCCCAGCTGGTTTTAGATGCCAACTTCAGACACTGAAGTGTCTTCTTTCTTTGCTTGTGGACTGGTGATGGAGCTTGCTTTGCTGGGGATGATCCTAAGCCTTTTTTATTCATTTGGATTTATTCCTAAAACCAGTTGGTAGCAGGGTCAGTGCGAGAGCAGGTTAGTCACCGTATATAATCCTTCATATTATTAGGCAGAGCATATTTATGCTTATATATACATACATTTATGCTTATAGGTGCGTACATCTGTACATGAAGACTTACTATGTAGAACTAAGTCAAAAGAAAAGGGATGGAAAGGATGGTGAGAAACAAGTCATACTGAATAACACTGGTTTTCCCTCAGTGTCTGGTGGATCATGTTTCCTGGTAAGTGATCCTGACTTTATCTATGTACGTTGTTGGAAAGCAAGGGGTACCTAGAAACGGGAGAACTTGCTTGATTTCCTTTTATATAGTGCAACCATATTACAGCTTTTTATTTCTTTTATTTCATTCCAGGAACTCTTTCCAGAGAGAGGTTGTTATAAAGTGCTAATGTTAGATTGGCACATAGTCTTTCTGTATATTCAGACCTCAGAATTGAACCTCTTTCACGTATTTGGTTATGATTTATAGATGTATTAGAAGCAAAAGTATACAGACAAATAGGTAGTTTTAGCATGCAAACAGTGTTGCTGTTACTTGGTGCCACATTGCTTCCCATAATACACATGATAAAAAGCAGCACTATATGTTAATAATTGCATATTACATCAGCACACTGTTGTTCAATAGGTTATCAGTAATCAAGAGCAATTTCGTATGCCAGAAAGTGCAAGGATTTAGGGCAAAATTGCCATGCGTGGATTAATGTGAGAGCTGTTACTTATTCAGGACTTAGTTCATTTAGTGCTCTCGATGATTAATACAACAGCAGCAGTGTTTGTGCAGTGAATAACACTCAATATGAGTAAGGGGTATTGAATCAGGCCCTAGAAAAACCTAATTAAAAGATTTGGCTGAGTAATTATTACTCATTGTGACCTTCGCTTGCTGAATAAAGGGACCCCGAGGGCTGACATTACACGATCCCAGGGGCTGAACAAAAACCCAGTGATATCTAATAGGTAATTGAAGTTTTGTGTGATTGAAGATCAAAGAATCTCTATCTAGATATAAGAGTAAGCATCACATTCTTGTTATGCTCTGGTATTTATACAAGCAGTTTATAAAGCCAAAGCCTCACTCCAGTGTAAGGCCTTGTGAGTCTGGGAATTAGCTTCGTTCTGATGCTAGTGTGAAAATACCATTTATTTTTATTGAATTTTACTGAATAAATGTGATTTTTTAAAACATAGTTCAGAGAAAGGTCTTAATTTTTCAAAAACCATTTTTAGTAATTGTGAAAGTATCAAATCTCCAACATATTTGGACTTCCAAACATAAAGTCTTTGTAGCCAGTAGCTGATATATAAAAACACCTTTTAAAACAAAACCATTGCTTTCCCATTCTCCTCTCAAAAGCAGAACATTTCAATCAAGATCAGAAGCATGTTTGAGTGTTTCACCTTGCAAAAGTGATTTTGTGGGGAAAATAAATCTCTTCCATGATTTAGAACTGATAACAGCTTGTGACGGATGAGGTTCTGTGTTTCTTGTCCCACCTTTGTAATGATGCTCATTCAATAAGTTGCCCCAAACAATTGTAAATTAAACCCAAAACAATTAAAAGAGTAGCTTAGCCCTTTTTTTGTTCCTATTCTCTTATGCCAAGGCAGAAAGCAGCCTGGTCTAAAATTTGGGATATTAAAGTTATTTATTGGATATATCGGAATGGTGTTCCATGGGATTTGTGGCCAGTTGTCACAATGTCTTCCAGGATATGGATCCAGACTCACATGAAGTTTGATCATTTATATGACAACCAAACTCTCTGGATCTGCATGTTGGAAAACCCAGGATCTAAAACCTTGTCTCTTGTTTTAGCTTGCTTATTATCTCCACAAGTTAATGTCAGAGCACAACGGGAAGATCCAGATGTGCTATGAAACACTGTGTTGCTGTGTATTTGACTTGTTCTTAGCTGTCATAGGAAAACACCTGGTTAATGAGACATGGATTTGAGATCGATGCCATTACGAGGAGGTGAATTCACTGGGAGTGTGAAGTTAAACTGTATTTTTGTCCCTTTTGTGGTGAGACTCGCTAGAAGCAGTGGGACCTTACCTTGTTGGTGTCATTCTGGGTGTTGCTAAGCAACATGAAGTGGTTAAAACGGAGCTATAGAAGAAGAGCATGGAGGAATAAAAGCAACAAAAGACATAGAAAAAGCATAAAAGAGATGAAATGTGCCAGCACATTCTGCGATGAAGTTGCTAAGTATCAAGTGGGAAAAAGGCAGTGATTAAGATCATAGAGAAAACAGAAAGCTGACACAAGATGAATTAGGGACTTGATTCCCTACTTCACATTCAGTCAATTTTTTAGTGCTTTGCTTGAATAGTTGATTGCAGTTTTGGTCCCATATGGCAAAAGTAATGGCAAAAGAGAATGAGAGCCTGGGAAGACATGGGAGGCTTGGGAATAACTGCAGTGGAACCTCTATACCATAAACAAAGAGAGAAAAGGAATCACTCTATATGTTGCTGGAACCCAAGCAATGAAACAGCAAGGCACTCTCCTGCATACACTGCATACACTGATTTTGCTTCAGATGCTCTCTAAGGTTGTAAGAAAAACCTGCTAAAAGCTGTTTTTATGGGACGGATATGGATCTTCCATCATATCTTTCTGTGATCTGTGCCAAATGCACGTTCCTCATTGTCCAGCACAGGAATGCTCCACACAACTGTATTAAAGCCTTTCAGCTGAACTGAAGTAATGCTGGTATGACTGTGTTTCCCAGGCTGGGCCACTGCTGCTAACAAAACTACATGCTGCTATGCTGCTTATAGCATCCTTATCTGTCTTGCCAGTACTCTGTCACTCATACATTTTAAAGACTACCTACATCATTTTCCTTTCTTGTCCCTATCTTCATTGTCTCCAAAGCTTCACACCATTTGTCTTCTGTCACTGAAAATCAATCATGTTAAGCTTTGTTCTTCCTTACTATCTCCCTCTTCCCTTCTCTCTTTCCACACCATGTTTTTAGCTTGACATTTTCTGTCTGTAGATTTCTCACTTCTCTTTCCCACAAGTACATCCTTATTATCAACCTATAAAAAGTACTCCAGGAAACTGTGCTATCAGTTTCTTCTGCTTTTCCACTCTGCTTTCCACCCATTCAGACTGTACCTCTCAAGCCTTTGATCTGTGCCACCTATAAGACAAAGGAAACCTTGTGTTGAAGGCAAAACCCAAGTGTAGAGTTGTTTCTGTCTCACCTTATAGGACACCTAACCTGTGTCCTATGGTCAGGACTTCTTCCACATCCTGCCTCAGGCATAGAGCAGGGGCCCTAAGCTACTGTGTCTTCACCTGCAAAATGAGAAGCAGATGAATTTGAAGAGCTTCCTTCCTCCTTAATTCTTTAAAGTCCTGTATCTGAATAACCCTCTACTCATGCTCCTGCCCAAAACCCTATCATGTCATGGATCGTGGGAGCCCTCACATGCCACCTTTCCCAGGTATCCTTGATCGCAGTGTTGGGATGCGTCTCACCCTGCCTTTGCTAACCAAAGGTAGATGTCTCACACCTTGGCAACCTCTGCACAGTCAGAGAAGCAATGATCTCATTTAGGAATCAGTGATTACAGTTACACTCAGCTAAGGCATGCAACTACTGGGTCCAAAACACTACTTTTCAGCTAAGGTAATGTGGAAATGGAAGGTCCTGAATGATGGCACATGGAAAGGTTGTGCAAGCAGAGGACTTAGCAGATGTTTCAAGTGCTGGTCTAGTAGCAACCTGGCTTTAGTAGTAAATGGCTGAGTGGCCAGGCCAGCTCACTTCAGCCTTGCTTTTATAAGCTTATAAATGTGTACAGGTCATAGTTTATGAGACTCAAGCCCTATGAAAACATGTCTGTGTCTATCTATGGAGGAAATAACATTTACTCTTCCCACACTGGTAAGGAAAGGATTAAAGAGCTAAACCCCATATGGCATTTTAAGCATGTGAAGCACAATAAAAATGCAGAACATGAACATCATTTTATTCATTATCTGTTCTTTTTTGCACTTAATGCTTGTGTTGCTAAATTAAGCTATTCCACACAGTTTCGTCCACGATCTAGCCAGGCAATATCTGTAGTCTGGAAGTGCTTTTCCCATTGGAAGGTGCTGCTGTGAGCTGGTATATTAAAAACAAATCATTACTAAATGATGAATGTTCCTGGAAGAGATTCTCATTAATCCAACAGAATTCCCCAAGGTGTAAGAAATACTTTCTAGAAGGTGAATATATGAAGGAATCACTGCGGTGGGAGCCGGTGGAGATTTAATCATAGGGCTACTGCATTTATTTCCTTGCACGGCGTGTTTTAGCACATCTTCCCTGAGGAATATGAGCTCTGCCTAATTATGCCAGATATGTAGTTGCTTCTAAATGGATACAGGAAACTACTTGCTTCAGGCAATACTTACTGTGGATTCCTGAGGTCTTTTTGTTTCCTCCAGGACAAGTAAAGCGCTTAACAATGCAGGGTCACATCATTTTCTTAACCCAGAGAAACCCACTTTGAGGCATGATGTTTACATGCAACACCACATCCCTTCCCCGAGATGGTGATTTCCCATATCACCCCAATCCCTACTACCTATTCGCATGGGGTTAGGAGCATGGAGACAGATGTCTTATGCCTCTGTGCTCTACCCTGGCCACACATGCCCTTTCCCACTGCCCTGGAAGCACAGCTATGGTGGATATTACTGTGAGCAGATTTACATCAGGTTCACACAAGCAGCAGTTTCTCACAAAAGCAGACCTTGCTTTCCTCTTGCCCTCAGTTGACTACACTCCATGTCCATAGAGATGCTTACCTCCAGTTCTGAAAGAGACTCATATCCTCTCCCCATGACACTGCCATCATAACACTTACAAGCACCAGCCCATGCTGGGTTAAGACAGAAGAAGATAGCTCTTATTTTCCTCCTACGTGTGGAATGTTTTATGCCTGTGACAATTTTGAGTTCCCTGGATTCAGCCGGTAAGATGGATAATGGTGCTGCCCAATGCTAACTGAAGTGTTGTGGGTGGAATGGGTCAGAGATTTACTCCCACATAAAGTACAGAAGAAAACAGCATTTGCTAATCTGTTTTCCTACATGTGCAGAGAACAGTGAAGCAGAAACCAATTGCTTTACCTGTGTAAGAAGAACAAACTCCCTGAAGCACAGATGCTGAGTGATCCAGTTCTTCAAAACCAAATGCAAGAACCACTATCTGTGCATGTAACTCCTGCTGATGGTGATGACAACAGCCCCAGTGGAACTGTGTGACTAGAACAGGGTCACTTTGTGAGAATCTCCCAATTAATTTCATCAAACTGTGTGTGATTCAGATGACAATTTGCTATCTTTAGTATCTTCATGGCTACCAAGTTGTCTCTATTCATAGAATCATAGTATGGTTTGGGTTGGAAAAGACCTTAAGATAATCCAGTTCCAACCCCCTGCCATGGGCAGGGACACCTCACACTAAACCATGTCACCCAAGGCTTCATCCAACCTGGCCTTGAACACTGCCAGGGATGGAGCATTCACAGCTTCCCTGGGCAGTCCCAGTTAAATCCTTCTAACAATGATACTCAGACTGCTCTTAAGCTGGAAAACATCAAAGAGTTAATACATTTCTTTAATATATTCAAAACATCAGAAGCCTCAGTGCTGAGGACTACAGCAGCAGAGCATTCACAGCAAGTGCCCAAGCACATGTTGTCTGCTATTACTTGGCAAATAATTGTTATACTTTATCTACTTCTTTTTATATCCCAATCCCACATTCACAGTAAAACCCATTTCTCATGACAATGCACATAAACCATTCTCAAACTCCCACTCTGACTCCCTCAATGCCACAAGCATACTTCACCTCTCCATTACCCTGTCTTGTATATTAGGGCTTAAAAGGTCCAAAATGTTCTTTCCTTTTGACCATCTTCATTTACTTGCCTTTATTTCCTACAGCTGCTGCACTGCCTGGTTTTACTCAGCATGTTTCTAGCTGCAGTTATTTAGCAAGCAATGGAATATGTGAGCAATTCAGCTAAAACTTGCTGCAGGCAATACTAATACTTCTAGGCTTGGACTTAGCACAGGAACAGAGAGTGCTGGAGGCTTCCTTACACTGCCTGCTGTAAAGTGTGGAGTGTGGCTTCAGAAAAGGATTAAATCAATGTTCACTGCAGTGATTTTAAGAAATTGATCTTTATTTGCCAGTTCAAAGCATTGAGCAGTCAATGTGGATGAAGAATAAGGAAAGGAGGATGTATCCACTCCCCTGTTCTTAATTTAAGCTCTGGTGGGTTTGATGAAGTTAATAAGTAGGTGTGTTGAGGGGTGCACGTTTCTACATTACTGTAGGATTTTGAGTTACTTCAGAGAACTGAAATGTAGAGGTCTGATTTACTCCTGAAAATATAAAGAAAATAGACCTATCTGAAGGAATATATCACATGATAACTGATGGAAAGTACTGCACAGCAGCACAGCTTCCCATAAGTACCATGTATAGACCCATCCCACAGCATCATTACATGCCAGCTCACCACACTAAGCTGAACCTTATCCTCAGTGGGCAGAAGAGTGAAACCCCTAAGAGAGTGCAAGGCAAGGGTTGAAGGCAGCATCACCATCACCACTATCAGGTAAGCTCTTTGGAGACAGAACCCTATAGCCATGGGCACAGGTCCATGACCCATTAGCATGGAGCAAATAGCTAGGGCAAATCTGAGAAGCTGCTTTCCTCTTGTGGCTGCTTGGTGAGAGTTACCTCATTGTGCTAGCATGGCTGTTGGCGTGAGAGCTGCTTCAGAAACAGTGGCAAAACCACCATGTGTTTAGGGTGGTGTGAAGATGCACTTAGAGCTGCTCTGACTTCCATTTCCATGTGCTCAGTCATGCTTTCTTGGCCTTTGGTCTTCTCTAGCCTTAAAGGTGGCTGCTCAAGGAATGCCTTGGGTGTTCAGCACATATTAATCACTAAAACAAAGTCTTTGGGTTCATCCTTAAGATGCTGAGCAAATGGAATCCAAGTGTCATGGCCGAAGGGCATTAATGTTGACACTGCCTGCACCAATACTCCAGTACTCCATGCATTTTCACTTCCTTCCCCATGCTGTTTTTCCCTGTGGATGTTCTGGCTCCTAGACCCAAAGACAACTTGGAGGGTTTCCTGTTTTCACTGACTCACTCATCAGAATACTCGGTGCATGATGGTTTTGAATCAGATATATTCTTAATCATGTATTTAATTGCATATCCTGAATTCCCTTTGGAAGATGAAGGCAAGATAAACCAACTACTGCTGTTCTTCTCACAGATGAATTCATTCCTCCTTCTAACACTGTTAGGTGAATGCTGCTGATGCCCAAAGGTCTGAATGATTAGTGATAACACAACTGGTATTTTAATTCAGCAGTGTGCTTAGTTAGAGTCTCTGTGCATGGATATTAATGCTTCACATCTTTAATAACCAGAAACTGTGTCTAATAAGGTTATGCTTCTGTGTAAGTTACCCAGAAAATGGCATTTAAAAAACAGGCTGTGCCTTGTCTGAGAGGTCAGAGTTGTACTCAGATTACCTCCTGCATAGTAAGAAGTGCAGAAAATGAGTGCAAAAACGTATGAGATGGATGGTAGCAATTGGAGGCAGTAGTAATGAAAACTGGGCTGCTATGGTGAATGACACAGTATCTGAATGGTAACATGGAGTACACAGAATTGACCACGATTGTGAGAAGGTGTTGGTAGTGACTTTACTACAGACTTTGCAAATGTATCTCTCTGTATTATGAGCTTCAGCCAGCCCATCCTGACATGCTGCAGGCACAAGTCAACACTTAAGGCCACAGCCCAGCAGCATACACAGCACATGGACCCATGTTCCAGGATCCCCATTGAGTTTCCATCTCTATTGCACCTTTCCAGCTTAGCCACAGTGCAGCAGACGAGGTGCAGTGCCATTGCTGCACTGCTGCTTCCCACAGGATCACAGAGTCATTAGGGTTGGAAGGGACCTCTGGAGATCACCCAGTCCAACCCCTGCCAAGGGAGGGTCACCCAGAGCAGGTCACATAGGAACGTGTCCAGGAGGGTTTGGGATGTATCCAGAAGGGGAAGCTCCACATCCCCCTGTGCAGCCTGTTCAGTGCTCTGACACCCTCAGTATAAAGAAGTTCTTCCTCATGCTGAGGTGACACTTGTTGTGTGTTAGTTTATGGCCACTCTTGCCCTGCTTGTCTGTTCTTGACCACTTCACCTCACCTTGTTTGATCTCAGACCACATCCTTCACTACCCCTGACCTGACTTTTGGGACCCAAGTTCTTCAAGGGAGACTTGGGAAGTGGAAGGATCTATTCCTTTAGTGCAGATAGCTTTTCTCCACCTCATCATGGCTCATTTTGGGTATAATTCACAAAGTTAAAAGGAGCAAACAAAAAGTTTAGGTAGCCACATCAAGAGAAAAATGGGACTGAATGGTTTAGTGTGAGGTGTCCCTGCCCATGGCAGGGGGTTGGAACTGGGTGATCTTAAGGTCCTTTCCAACCCAAACCATTCTATGGTTCTATAAATATAACCTGCACTCTCAGAGAAAGTGGAGACTCAGATATTCCTGTATTCACAGGGCACATCTGTGTTCTACAGAGCTGGGGATCTGCTTTAATAGCAGTGTGATTGATGATGTAATGATGCTACCAAACACTGCCCTGTGCAATGAGCCAAAGTGACTCACTGGCAAGTTAAACAAAAGACAGGGAATGAAAATGGACATTCACCAGCCATCCCATTAGTGCACAGTGGTGTAGGGCACTATTAATATCTCAGTACACACAGGCTAAACAGACTTACCCAAAGCAGTGTTATGACCTCAGTGTGTGTGTGCTTTAGCCTGCAAGCCAAATCCTGGTGCTGGTCCTGCCGTGCCCTGCTGACTGCCTCTCATATGGCTGTGCTGGCTGCCATCCACCCCATAGCCCTTGTGTACCTATCCATGATCACCAGGGGCATCCCCTTTCCAAGACAGCAAGAGCAGTTTCGTCAATAAACCAGTGTCAAGAAAGTATCACCTATTTGTCTTTAAAGACCTTCTTTTAACTATTTATAGTGAATTAGGAAGTGATAGATGTTGTGTGTGCAGCGCTATTAGGTGTTAAAAGAGGCCATAAATCACTTGTTATTCAGTCCCTTAGCCTCTAGAACAATCTGCAACGTTTATTTCTTTAATGAAAAGTCCTTTCTCTGGTCAGCTCTTTGTAAGAGCAACAATCATATCCTCTGTGTGATCAATAAATAATGAGGAACCCATTCCCTTGTAACCACTCTGGCCCTAATGCTGCAACCCCTGTGGTTTCAGCATCATTTCACCTGTTTTACACTGGGGAAATGAGGTCAGGACCTTTGTTTCTCTGTCAGATAAGAGAAAGCTTTTCCCTGGCTATCCCTAGCAATTGCTAACAAACAGAGGGGCAAACTGGCCATGAAATCCAGAGCTGAGGAGGCTGGAAGTGCTCCTGCAACCAGCTACCCATTATCCTCCCACCACAGCGCTGCCTGACTACCCACATCTCTATCCATAGGCTGGAGAAGGACTCATGACAGCATGAGAGGTGCAGACAAACCAAGTGACTCCCCACAGCTGAGCTATAAATCAGGCTCTGCAGCTTGCCAGCATCACCTGCCTGCTGGTAGCTTGTAAGTAAGTAAGTCAGCTGCAGAGCAGGGTTAATATTTACCTACATGTCTCAGGCGGGTGGTGTTCTGAAGCTGGAATGTGGTGCAGAGTAAGTCATCATTAAGCCTTTACACTGGTGTATTTACTCACTTCTAATAGCTTCCAGAGGTGCAGAAATGCAATTAAACCAGATGATATCTATAGCTACTTGCCCTCTGCTAACACCTCACCTTCTCATGTATTGATTTAATGCCTGTGCTGATGGTGTAACATACGTTCGCTGTGTTTTACAAGTACTGCTTTGCTGATCTCATTTCTGCATACAGATCCTGCCTGTTTCTTTGTTCTTTTGGTTGGTGATTTTATTGTATCTGCCAATATATACAGGAGCTTGCCAGAGTCTCAAAGCCTGGTGGCTTAGCCATGGCTCTGAGTGTTTCTGTAAGTAAAATGTGATGCAGGGTCGGGGTTTGTGGGCAGTAAAAGTATCCTTCATTACATCGCACCAAGAGATCATTAAACCCAACCTTTAGCCCTTTTGATTTCTGTGGTTTAGAACAGAGATGGGCAAAGTGCATTGCTCTGGCTGGAGAGGTTTTTCCTTTCCTCATTATACAGCTGTTGCCATTTGCTTTTAAAAAGGCAATAATAATGTGCCAGCCTGCACCCCTATTACTGTTTGTCATTAGCCCTTACAGGCATCCCTGTGGTTTTGTTACAGGCGTTATCAAAGGAAAAGAAACAAGGAGGAGATGTGTGTGTGTCAGCTCATTGCAAGGAAGGCAATTTTGCTGCTGGCCTTTCACATCATTAATATTGGAATAAGGAATTACATGAGAAGGAGAAGGAGCATCTCTGGCCCAGAACTCAGTGTGGTGGAGAGAAGATGTTATTCTGAGAGATGCAGTCATTTAATTTATTACCCTCTGACAAGCTCAGCTGTAGTTTTTCCCTCATTATACAAAACTTGGTCATCACACACTCACTCTCCCCATCTCCAAACCCATGATGCTGCACAGACAACTGTGCCATGCCATCAACTTGGGCTGGGAGAGACAACCTGTCCTTCACCCAGGTGATGTTCCCTCTTCCTTTCCTCCCTTCTTCCTCCTGAAAGGATTCATAGGAAGCACAACCTAGAGCAGGAAACAGGGACATTGATGTTCTGCATTAATGCGCAGTCTTTCTCACATGGGCACTAGCACTAATTGGATGTAGCATTCAGCCTGCTTCAGGTCTGCTCTTTACCTTAGCAAACTAGGACTATCAGGGTTAGCAGCCTCTGGCACCCAGTCCTGCATACTCAGAACGATCACAAACTTCAATGTTTAGGGCTGGGAGAGCAGGAACTGGTTTGGAAGTGCTGAGTGGAAGAAACAGGTTTGCACTGTTATAGATGAAAAGCGCAAGGTGTTGTCAGAGCACTGTTAGATGGCTGTTTTAGGATGAGATCATCTGTTCTCTGTTGCCCAGGCAGCCAAGAAGCCCCCAGCATCCTGGCCTGTATCAGCACCAGTGCGGCAGCAGGGCCAGGGCAGGGATTGTGCCCCTGTACTGGGCACTGGTGAGGCTGCACCTCGGATCCTGTGTTCAGTTCTGGGCCCCTCACTACAAGAGAGACATTGAGGGGCTAGAGAGTACCTAGAGAGCTTCCATTTAGCAGAGCTCTGCTCTGTAAGCTTCCTACAAGGCTGGAACATGGTACAACAAACGAACTTGCCATTGTTCCTACCTCATAGCCACTGCTGGTTTTGGATTACCTGAGCAAATCTCACACTATTGACTGCCAAAGGCCTCCTCTCTCTCTCTTCATCCTATTTGATATAATTCTATGAAGGATAGAATAGGAATAAACTATAACAGGAATTCTATTCTATGAAGAATAAATAGTCTGCTATGAACTCTGAATGAAATGCAGAAATATGTCTTTTGGTAATGAGAATAGGTTCACCATCAAACCCCTAAAGATGCAGAATATTCTGTTTTCTCAGCATCTAACAGAGGTGATGAACTCCATCTTGAATATCCAAATCATATCTTTTCTGTTCTAAAGTACCCTGAAGCAGAGCAATAGAAGGCAATTCGTTTGGTAGGTCCAGTTTCATGCTATACTCAATCCTACCATTTCCAGAAGACTCTTCAACAAATAGTATCTTAAATTCATAATGATTACTTAAAAATGAAGGAGCTGAGGACAATGGATGTTGTCTGTGAGCAAAGTCAGTCAAACATCCCATTACTGGACTGTGGATTTTCAGATAGCTGTTGTTTAACCCATGAAGGCATTTAAAAGTCATCCCTCCCATTAATAAACTGGTAGAGGCAGAAGCCTTGTCCAAACCTTGGAAATAGCACATATAACACCTTTGTTAAACTAGTTTCCATGGTAACAATTTCGTGTCATTGAACATCATTAAGGACTATAAGGAATACGAACTATTCACTTAGCTTGTCCTTAGGGTTTTATTGACCTCCCTTTCTGAGTAACTGTTCTCTCGGGAGGCAAGGCTCAGGACAAAACAAGGGATGCAGGAGGTGTCCTGCTTCTCCATCACGTTATTAACAACCCTTTCCTTGGGTTTTTCAGCTCAGGATTTCAGAACAAACCCTGTAAATATGAGTAGGCATGGAAACGTGGCACAGATATTTCTGTCTCTAACACAGAAAATAAGGCGACTTAAGATGACTGCAGTCAAGTAGCTTGTCCAGAGGGGAAAAACAGGGAAGCATGAGGAAGCTGGGGGAGAAATTATGTGTTGTGATGACTTGACATGGCAGGGGGGTTGGAACTAGATGATCTTGAGGTCCTTTCCAATCCTAACTATCCTATGATTCTATGACTCCCCCACTTAGCATCCTTGCCAGAGCGCTATTGTTCCACTTCATGCTAAAGCTGGATGAAATCACTGTCTTTGCCAGCTGCCCCTCTGGCACAGCAGCAAAACTGAAACAAACCTCAATATATGTGAGTAGATTAACTCTTCTTACAGGAAGAGCCAACAGTAAAATGGAGTGAGGTGCAGTAGCAGGACAATTCAGTGTTACCAGTTGTTTAGCTTACATAATGAACCTGTGTTTTCTTGCCCAGTGATGTGTGTACTGCCATTGCCTCTCGTGGGCAACATTTGTCACTTCTGCTAGGGCAGAATTGGGAGCAAACCACGTCCTCACTCTGGCTCTACAATCACACTTCTGGCTCTAAACTTATAGCTTCTACATAAGGCTTTTCCATGGCCTAAAGGTCTCCTATCCACAGCACTGAGGAGAAGTCCTGCTGAGAAAGGAAGCAGGAAGAAGCATCCTGTGTCAATGCTGCACTGGGACTGGTTGAAAGAACTTGTGAATGCCTTCTCCTCTATATGATGCTCACAGCAAGCTGGGAAGAGGGGGAGGAAGACTGGGGGGGGGGGGGGAAGAAGTGCTTTTTTTGGGTCAGAACCAAGCCCACAGATCCAAATCCTTTGCATTTTGATATGCAGATTTGATATTTGCAGCTATGACTGGAGGCAGCCTGTTACTCCAGTGTGTTAGGCTGGGAAGTCGTCTATATCCAGAGAGTGCAGACTGTAGATTTCAAAAGACAAATGGTTCACCAGTTGAGATATGGATTCAGGATGCTGCCATCCTACAACAAATAGCTAATTGCCTCCTATCTCCAGCAGGATGTCTGCTCAGGAACCAAAGGAAGGACAAGGCTTTATTCTTTCCCTGGTGGAAAGCTGTTTGAGGGGGAATGAAATAAGGCACTGTATTGCCATAGGATTATAATACAATAAAGATAAATCCTTTTTGGACTGACCCCAAAGTCAAGGATTTATTTCACACACAGAAAAAAAAGGCTGAGAAACTGTGTTTTAGGTTAAATGGAAAAAACTATAAAGCATCTCACTTCTGCTGCAGCCTGAGCAGGAGGTGGTGGAACCAGCTGGGAGGAAATGTGACATTCCTCTTGCTTTAAAAAGTTCCAAGAACTATTTATATCCAGGGACAGCGTCACAGTATTTGTTCTGGATGAGACCCCACTTGCAGCCCTGTGTGCAGCTCTGGTGTCCTCAGCATAAGAAGGACATGGAGCTGTTGGAGTGAGTCCAGAGGAGGCCACGAGGATGCTCAGGGGCTGGAGCACCTCCTGTATGGAGACAGGCTGAGAACATTGGGGCTGTTCAGCCTGGAGAAGAGAAGCTGCGTGGAGACCTCAGAGCAGCTTCCAGTGTCTGAAGGGGCTACAAGGATGCTGGAGAGGGGCTCTTCATCAGGGACTGCAGTGACAGGACAAGGGGTGATGGGTTCAAACTGAAACAGGGGAAGTTCAGGTTAGATCTAAGGCAGAAGCTGTTCCCTGTGAGGGTGCTGAGGCGCTGGCACAGGGTGCCCAGAGAAGCTGTGGCTGCCCCATCCCTGGCAGTGTTCAAGGCCAGGTTGGACACAGGGGCTTGGAGCAACCTGGTCTGGTGTGAGGTGTCCCTGCCCATGGCAGAGGGATGGAACTGGATGATCTTAAGGTCCTCTCCAACTCAAACCATTCTGTGAGTCTATGATCCTATGATTTTATGGTTCTATGCTACTAAAGACTGACATGGTCATGGTATTTCTCCCCCCTTCCCACAGAAGCCTAGCATTTAGGGATGCACCCTCAATATGGGAGGACAAAGTTGGACTTCCTCATCTCTGAGGTGAATGCTTAGCTCCAAAATACTCCAATATAAATACACTCTAAACTACTTGAAGCTACACTGAGCCAGTAACCCCATAACCCGGTGGTGAGAGGCTCAGCAGTGAGGGGCACGTGGGTTCTACTTTCCAATTCACTCAGTAGTAAGATGTGAATTTTCCCACCCTGTCACCCAGTCTGGGGAAGGAATTGACACCACCCACGTTTTTCCTCTGTTTTCTTCAGCTTTTCAGTGCTGCAGCAGAGCGAAACTCCAAAAACTCCAAGTAAAATGATGTGACATTTTCTAAGTAGCTGTTTCTGCCCAAATTGTTCCATAAATTCAATAGGAAATGTGAATAAGCTAAGTAACAGTGGCTCCAAAACTCTTTGTCAGTGACACAAAATACCATTGGCCAGAACAATTATTCTAGGTACCCCCTAGGATTAAAGGAAGCAGGAAAACCTGTTGCGTTGACATCCTGGATTTGGCCTTGAAATGAGGGAAACCTCTACCACAGCCCCACTTGTAACTGGTTTAGCTGAGCTCTGTGTTGTTTCCCCAGTCCCAAGCAGTTCCCCATGTTATTGATGTCTTTTGGCCACTGCAAGTCTCTTCCCCCTGTATCTGCCTGATGGAGATGTGCAGAGCTGCATGCAGAAGGGAGCCAGGCTCCTTTACAGGGCTGCTTGCCCAGAAGCTGGTTGGTTAAGCTGGCACAAACCCAGGATGAAAGAATATGCATGAAACTTTGGATTTCTATTATCAAAACGTGCTTGGTCTGACTTTTCTCCAGTGACCTTTTCAAATGAATTCAGCCCTTGGCACATTTATTATCAGTGAGAAAACATCTGCACCTTTAAGTCTGCCCATGGTCTTTGCCTTCCATTTTTTGCTGTCTCTGCTTCACTGTCTCTTCTGAGCCTTAGCAACCCTCCTGTCTTCCTCCTCTTGCAGTAAATCCCAAATCTGAACAGAAATGTACCTCGTTCTGTTGCTATAACTAGGGACCCTCCCATTTACATGGGCAGGAACAGCGGTGACATTCAACATCGACACCCAAATCAGATGGAAAAGTGATGCAAAGGATGAGGGGGTGGGCAGACCTTTCTGCATTACTGTTTGAAGTGATGTACATTACACTGGATGCATTCTGTTTCTCTTTAAGAATTAAACCTCCTTGCTTAGTCCTAACAAGCATTGTCCAAACCTCCTTTTTACTCTGAGGAAATTAAAAGCTGTGACTCAGGCTCATCTCTATCAACATCTCAAATCATTCTCTAATGAAGAGAACAAGCATCTTGCCTCTTTGTTATCACACAGGCTTCAGTTCAAAGCAGCTTGCTTGAGGATAGCATTTAATTGACCTCAGTGATGGAGCACTTGCAGGGTACCTCTTGCCTAGCAACAACCACCAGGTAGAGATGCTTTAATAACTGCTGGGATTTAGAAACCAGACAATGCTATTGTGCAGCCGTGGTTGCTTGTGAGCAGCCCAGAAGTGAGCCATCACTGCAGGCTGGCTCCACTAACACAACCTTAGGCCAGGGAGGATGGCTTCTAGGTCATGGTCCCTTGTGTTTTGCTGGCCATACAAGCATTGGTGCATTGCTGGCTGTGTGAGGGAGAGTTGCTGCAGGCATCAATAGGTTGCCCCTGGATCTAATGGCATGTGAGGATAAACCCAAGGATAAAGTAGGCATCCTTCACCATTGAGACACTGCTGGGGCTCCTTGGCTCTCTGAGGAATATGGTACAGGGGTTGTGGCTTTCAGCATTGCATGGATAGCTCATAGGTCTGCTTTTCCCAAATGGCTTGCAGAGAGAACTACATGGAAGCTTTGGCATTGCAGGTGGTGACCACAACTGTGGCTCTTTGTAAATAAGCCACAGTTACCTGGCCAGGGTTCATTTTGTGCTATAATGTATGTTAAGTATGTTAAGTATGTATGTTAAGAACAACCAAAGCAAAAAACATGGAAAAAAGGGACTTGCACTTGAATTAAGTGCATCCAAACTCTCCTGAAAATGAGCTTTTCTCTGCATCTTTCAGTTCCTCACAAAAGAGAGAATTCCAAAGCCAGCTAGGAGACAAGGTTCATCCTACTAAGCCAACACTGGGGTCAAGTCCTTTGTCTTTTAAATATGGGGCACTTTGGGAAATGAAGCTGACAAAGAGAATAATCAATACTTCCATTTATCCCAATTCCAGATATAGATTTATGTTTGGGATTTGTAAAGAAATGAGCTGCAAAGATTCTTTGTGTATTGCTAATAACCGAGCATATCCTACATTTGCCTTTCTGCTCTCAGAAATGCCTTCCTGCTGATTTTCAGTAGTCTTTTATTACTCATTTTTGACTGCCTGGGAGTTTTATATCATATATACATGTGTGTGCTTGTGTCTGTATGTGTACACAGCTCACAACCCATTTGGATGGACTTTGCGGTCTAATCCTCCTATAACATAGGAAGCACTGTGCGGAAGCACTGTCCTGTGAGAGGCTGTAGCTATTGCAGATCTAATGCTGCCTTAACCTGGCTGTATTACTTCTGCCTGTCTCAGATCACATTTCCCTGCAAAAAACAAAGCATGTAATCTTATTGCTGGTTTGTTAGCCCAAGTCTCTTACAGAAACATGGTTTTTAGACACGTCTAGCTCAAATCTGGAGTAACTGGCCATAAGATTTGAGGGGAAATTACATGTTTTTGGAAGGATGCTCCTTTTGGCTTTATTCTGAAGCAGAAACAGGAGTGGATTTTGTTCTCTGCTGCCTGAGAGGGAGTTCGCAGCAACCTTACAGGCAGCAGTTGGGTTTACCTCCATTAATACCAGCAGAGAGTTGAACCTGGCCTGCAGTCAAACCAATAGGTCCATGGGATCTTATTGACACTGGTTGTATACACTATTTTTAAGGAAAACTCGAGCATCGCTTCCATTCCCCCTCTGTCAGATGGGTTTATCACTCTGCTCAGACACTACAGGGATGGGGACCAAGCAAGAGCCTGTAGGAAGGCAAAGGCTGTTTGATCTTGCAGCTCCTGACATCTGTGCCTACTCCAGTAACAAAAAGGCCACTGGTGTAGGTGGCTTTTTGATGTGGAAACTGCAACGAGACCTGAAATGAACTGAGACCACCTGCTTGTTTGCCTTAACAACGGGACTGAACAGAGAGCAGGGCCTTTTTATTTCTAACAGGTTTGATCTGGGAATAGGAATCCTGATTCTCTGGGGGGTGAGGATTATCTCTTCACATTAATATTCATATTGCACCCCAAGAGCATTCCTTTGCCTTTTGCTTCTCTCCTTTTCCCCCCGTTCCCCCTCAATTCCCTATTTCTCTTCCTCTTTTCTTCCTTCCTTCAGTTCTCAGAGGTTTTTCAAAGCAAGGCTAACAATCACAGCCTGCTTCCGCACACACTGACTCCTGCTCTGTGCTCCCATCTAACCCAAATGTTGTTTTCCCATCTCACCTCTAGGTGGTTGAAATGCCTGAAGACACTGAGGAGCACATTTCTAATGGGTAAGGAAGGGAGATAAAGGAAAATTAACAGCCATGAGACTCGCAGGGGTACTGAGAGAGGGTACCGCTCCTTTCCTGCCCTGCAGGTACCCAGCTGCCTGTTGCCTCATCTGGGGGCTGGTCTTATACCAATGGTGCCTATATTCACACTGTAATCAACATCCACCTCCTGGCTACATTTTAGATTGGATTAGGGTGTGAGTTTCCTTCTCACTTTACAGTCAACATGAGCAAATGCTTTGTTTATCAAAGCAATCTGAGCGATGCCTAATGGAAAGCACTAGATCTATCCAGAACAATTAGAGCCACGGAATAGATGCCTTACAATAACGGGAAATCTATTCTGCTAAAAGCTTCCTTCAGGATCATTATCTAGAGACCTGCTAACCCTGTAATTGTTCCCTCAGCACTAGCATCCTCTTCAGAGAAGAATAAAGACCATAGTGGTTTGCTCCTGAGTACGAGCAGTCTGGCTGGCTGGTGCTCTGATGCATGCAGCTCCCCATGTGAATGCCTTCCCTACAGGAGAAAATGGATCCTGAGAGCTTTGCAACTGGATTTCCTTACTAGTGCACATCTTTCTTACTTAATAACATTGGAGGGAAGGGTACCTCTGTGTCCAATAGCTTCTTTTATTTCTCTTTAACTAACAGAAGAGTTTCATCTAACTCAACCCCAGATGTACGTTACCAAAGAGTGAGACTGATGTCTGCATAACTGCCTATGTATCGTGGTCTTTCAGTTCCTAAAAGGGACCTATAAGAAAGATGGGGAGAGACCGACTAGCAGGACCTGTTGTGACAGGATGAGGGGTGATGGTTTTAAACTAAAAGAGGGAGATTCAGGCTGGATGTGAGGAAGGAATTCTGTACAATGAGGGTGGTAAAACACTGGCACAGGTTGCACAGAGAGGTGATGGATGAACCATCCCTGGAGACATTCCAGGCCAGGCTGGATGTGGTTCTGGGCAACCTGATCTGGTTGAAGATGTCCCTGCTCATTGCAGGGGGTTGGACTGGATGAGCTTTGAAGGTCCCTTCCAACCCCAACTATTACATGAGTCTATAACCCTATGATTTATAGATGACCCTAAAGATAATGTAACTCCAAGCCCTCTGCCACGGGCAGGGACAAAACACTGGTATCTGTTTGTGAAAAGCTGCTTGCTTTCTTCTAGTTTTATACCTGGACAAGACATATCTCTGGTATTTCAAGTGTGTTTTTCCTATCAAATCATTCCCTTATAATGACTTTATGTCAACACACTTTGTCTTCAAACTTCCTCCCAGATCTGTTGCTATGGCTCTTGTCACATGCATGGTAGCTCAGCCTAGGAGTAGGCATGGCTTGGTATCTGCAGGGTTGGGACTCAGCCCTATCTTTGCCTCCAGGTGATTGGAGGCTCTGCCTTGGGCTCAGCCTGGCTAAGCTACCATGGAGGTCACTCCTGGTCTGTCTCAGCCACTGAACGGGCTATTAAAACAATTGACACCTGAATATTATCACAGAAACCTTTTAGTTTATCCATTTAAGCAAGCATCAAACCTTTCTAGATAGAGCTTTGGCACTTGCAACAAGTGCAAAACAATAATAATGAGCCAAAAATGCAAATAAATGGACAAATAACAGGACAGTCAGGCTTGCAAAGGAGATGATGCTTCGCAAGGTTGTCCTGCTTACCTCCCATGGTTAACCCCAGGAGGCACCTTGGTTGAACTGGATACCCTTGGGAAGGCAGTGAGCAATGAGCAACAGTTGGAGGAGGTGGAATCAGAGGAGAAATGCTTTATCAAGCGGATATTTGAGTGTGTTAGCAATAGAAGGGAAAACAAAGGCTGGGCAGGTGAGTAATATCTGTGGCAAAGCAAAAACCTCCAGAGGATGAAAGATAGGGATGAAGCCAGGAGAGAGCCCTGTGCTGATGGGGAATGAGAGCCTGAAGTCAGGGCCAGAGCTCAGCAACCTGCAGTCCTTGTTTAAATCCTGGCTGGAACATAAAGTGCCTGCATGCCCTTGAGCCGGTCGTTCTGGGCAGTAGATTGCACTAACCATGGCAACCCATGAATTGGAGCTAAAACCATCACTCTTCACATGCCTGCCTGCCCGTGTGGCATCTCCTGGTGTACTGCTGCTCTGCCAGAGCCTGTTCCAGTTGCCCTCAAGCCTGCACCTGTAAATCAATGAAATCAAAACAACTTCATAGCTGTCCTGGCTCTTTTGCATTAGCGAAGCCTCCCACCACATCAGTAATACCCAGTGTTCACAATAGAGTGATATGTGGTATGCTTTTCCAGGGAGAAACCCCCAGGAAAGAGGTTTTCAGCATGCAGAGGGAGGCCTTTCCTCATCCACAGTGTATTTCACACCAAAATAAGGTTTTGATGGTATAGTTTGGGGGTTATATTACATTGGTTGCATTATTATGACTGGCAGTGCTCAAGGATGGGTTGGTTGGGACTTGGAGCAACCTGGTCTAGTGGAAGATGTCCCTGCCTGTAGAACTGGACGAGATTTAAGGTCCTTTCCGACCCAAACCGTTCCATGATTCTATGATTATTGTATTATATTGGGGTGTTTTGGGGTCTTTTTATAAAGCATCTTAATGATTTCAAGATCACCAAGCCTCTTACTGAGTTATCATCACCCTTGAAATTCTCACTGTGGCTGATGGTGATAGTTATGCCTCAGCTTTTAGGAAACCCTAAACGTTTGGTTTCAAGGCACTGTTGCTGTTATGACATTCCCAGGAGCTTTAGGTCATGATGAGAAGGGATTTTACTGAGGGATGCTGCAGCACTAAAAAGCTCCTGTCTCTGGAAGCCAGCAGAGACCTTAGGAAGGTAGGTCTTGTGGTCTGGCCATGCTGCATCAGGAAAGCCCTTTATATTTCTCTTTGCTGCTGCAGACTAGCTAAAGAAGCTCTTAAATACCTATTATCAGGACAAAAAGGATGCTGGTTATGTGCTGGGAATGCGTTACAGAATGGGAGATGCCAGAATCTGGAGGGAATAATGTCTTTTGTACATCAGTCTGACACTGTGTGCATCAGCCGCACTTGAAGGACTGGAAAAACACATACAAACAAACCAACCCTAAGCCAATACCCATTTGAATTTTAAATACATCCACTCCAGATGTGCTGTCACACCTTTTGTGTTCATCTGCTTGCAGGTGTGTGGGAAATGGTGGTTTCCACATTCAAATAAAGCCAGAAGAGTGTTTTCAAAGTTTGTACTTAAAAAATAGGCATTTCCTTCATGTTTATGGATGTTTGCACTGGAAGTGACTGCAGATTTATTTAGTCAGGGAATAAAAATGGCATCACTTGATTTATTTGAACAGCCCCTAGAAAACAATGTGCATATTAAAGAATGGGAGTGATTACTTAAAATGAACATTCCATCTACAGAGCAGCAGGATCATTACGATGCAAGATGTATCAAGTAAATTTAACTAAGGAATGAATCCAAAAGGAAAGTGTGATCCTCTGTCAATTGCTGTATAAATGGAGAAAAGACTGCATTAATGGTATCAATTATTCATCCTTTTATTTGCTCAGTGGTGGTGAGCAGCAATAATAGCTTTCTGTCTCAGGGAGGGAAGAATGATGACATTTTGCTTATTGGCCTTACTATGGCAAAGTAAATAAAACTGGGGTATAAAGGGAAAAGTCTGGGAGCATTTCTGTTTATTGGGGAGATCTTGTTCATTGGGTTTTCTTCTCTCTGTTGTTCTACACAGCACTGGTGAGCCTGTCTCATGGGCAAAGCTTTTGAGAGCTTGACTGGTGAAAATCACTCAATTCCAGACTGGTTTGGGTTGGAAAGGACCTTAAAGCTCATCCAGTTCCAACCCCTGCACATCTCACACCAGACCAGGTTGCTCCAAGCCCCTGTGTCCAACCTGGCCTTGAACACTGCCAGGGATGGGGCAGCCACAGCTTCTCTGGGCACCCTGTGCCTCAGCACCTTCATAGGGAAGAGCTTCTGCCTTAGATCATGGGTACCTCCTTGTACAGTGCTGTTTCCTTGAATGAGTGTGATGATGATGGTGATTTCCTTGCTGTACAGTTACATTTTCAGATACTCAGCTTGGACTTTTATTAAAGAAACACTATTCCTGCATGCAATACATATGCCCTTGGCAGACCCAGCATTAATCCATGCTATCTGTATAAGGCTTTTGACTTCAGGCAAAGGAATGTTTGTCCCAGTGAACTGCTGAGCACTAATATTTCCTCTCCTTGGAGCTGTTGTTTAGTGAGAAATGAGGAGCTGGTTTTCCATTTAGCATAGCCTCCCTCCAAACTGAACCAGCCATCACTTCATGTAACTTACCACTGCTGATATAACCCGAGGGGCACTCAGCCTCCACACAGTGAGCACGGCATTGAGCAGAGCAATCAGTCTGAATCACACCAACAGTCTCTGTGCCCCTCCAGGAAAGCTGCTTGCCTGGGGACACTGGATAAGGATTCAGTGCATGATCAGGAGGTATAAAAGGATGCTCTGAGCTGCGACATCTTGTGTAGCTCACAGAGAAAGCTATCTGACAGCACAGAGATCTTCAGTAATATTTCAGGAGGCAATTACCATCTGTGTACCGAATGCTTCCAAGCAGCAAAGCTGTAGGAACACTCACTAAGGTTTCCAGCTGGGTTTGCTTCCCAGCTCAAAGCTAGGGAGTTTTTACTCCCTGCCAGTAAGGAGATGACAGCAAAGGTGTCTCATGTTGTTTGTTCCCACCAGGAGTCTCTCCTGGATGGATGTGAACATACCTGGCTGCCCCATTGTTCTCCTTGGGGACTCGAGGATGTCACACCTCCTTGTGCTGCTCTTGGTACACAGCCTGGTACAGATGCAGTGCCCTGGAGGGTATGTTCTCTCTCCTCCTGTTTTATGTGCAGCTTTAACTTGTACCTGAGGTTTGGTCTTTAAAGTACAAGCTTGAGGATTCATGAGTGTATCATCTCTGTGGCAGAAGGACAGCGTATGTATTATGAAGTTAGTGTCCAAAAGAGCAGCAGATGATCTATGGACACAAAAATAGAGCTTAAGCTAGCCCCAGGACTGTATGTTCTCAGTATGAACAGGTTCTACCGAAGGTTTCTGCTGCTCTGCACCCTTTCAGCATCCAGGATATCTGTCTTCTGGGAGGAGTTCAGCTCTTCGGAGACCCAAATCCATTCCCCAGAGGGTAAAGCAGCCTCTTCTCCATCTGCTTTTGAGAACAAGAGGCATACTGAAGTCAATAGCTTCAACTGACAGTATCATTTCTCATGCTTACACAATCTCTATTGCAACAGCATCAAAGAACCAACCCCACACCCCCAGTTTTCAATGTCTTTCATCACTGGTGAAAAAGGTGTTGCTATTTTTCCTTGTTAAGCATTTGGCAACTGAGGCACAGAAAGGCTGAGATGACATCTGCACAACGCAATGCAGCTCTCAGACAGCAGGATCTAAGATACAAGGATCTAAAGAGGGTGACACAAAACCCAGTACGGCCCAGTAAGTTATCCACCTAGTTAATTCACCCCACGGGAGAGCAGGGCTATAGAGGGACATGGTGATGATGGGTGGGAAGTGATGGGAAGATGTCTGATTACTGCTAAGGCTAAGGCCTGACTGCTCTGCTTCCATTCCTGAGCAGGCTGTTAATATCCTGCTTTGTTCCTACAAACCCGAGTTAGGATGCACGCCATGGATTTCAAATCTAGATGACAGCTTCTTAGCTCAGTGCCCTGAAACCTGCACAAATCATCACAGCACCATTAGGAGCCACTTGGACAACCAAAGTGTAAGTGCAGCATCATCAGAGCATCATGTCCAGCTCTCCAAGGCTTTGGTGACAACTGGATCTAACTGCACTGGTTTCAGCTGAAACCAAATGTTAACGCTTCACATTATCCTGTTGGGCAGAATCTCACTTTTTGGATACATTCTACATAAGTTAAAATAGCTCCAGCAAATGCTCATTTCTTCCTCATTCAACATTCCAGGAAAGTCTTAGCAGTTTTATACATGGAATAAGAACTTCAGCTTCAGTTTCCCTGGACCATCTGCTGCAGCTGCACCTACAACATCACCACAAAGTCTCATTAAAGCCCACAATGGTCTTTAGCCACTGACCATTAGGGATTAGTGGACAGGGACTTGTCCACCTTAGATGACAAATACTTTGCCAGAGACTGGGTATGACTGACAACAGAAAATCCCTGCTTGGGAGCTTTATAAATCCATGACGGAAGGACCATCAGTTCCAGGCACATTTGGTGTCTCAGTGAATTGGCTCATTTCAGTACCTAACACAACCCATTTAAAGGCAGAATATTATGCAGAAGGCACCTGATTCACTGTCTCACTGTCCCAAGCTCTTTCCAACTTCACTATGTTTGCATCAGGACACCTAACAGCGCAGGCACATCACTAATAGCTCCCTTACAGACAGAAACCATTACATATATACCAGCCTGAGAGCCATGGGGAAGTGCTGGTCTCCCAGTGCATTCCCTTATGTGACTCACACTGTCTCTGCTAAGCATCCATGTAGGCATTTGTGTTATTCCATAGTGCTGTCCTATTCTACAAGTTGTTTACCACACATGCTATTTATATCTTTTATCAGAGCTTGAACATCTGTACCAGAGATGTCTGTATAAAGTGACAAAGGATATGTATGCAACACATAACCCACTGAGGAATGTTCCTGCTGTTAAGCTGGTTTGTTATGATTTCACTCAGCGACAGATAAAGATGATGGAATATGACTTCTCCCTGACAAGAACTTGGGTTTCTTCCCAGAGGCTCAGAAGTGCCCAAGCCTCTAGACTGTCCCTGCTGTCTCCTCTGCCTGTCTGTGTGATATATGATGAGCATTCCCTTCCTATGCAAGCAGGTTATTCCTCTCAGGCCACAATGTCTCACATGGTAATGCTTTATGCTGAGCCACCCCTGACAACCATTTGGGAGCAGATGGACACAACCCAGCCACTTTGGCTTATGGATAACATTTGTCTTCCCCTGTGTTTTGCATAGCAGCCACCTAGAAGTCCTGCTTCTAGGTGAATGCATAACCTGTACACAATGAACAGTGGCCAGGGGCAGGGTCCCCACCACCTCCTTTGTTTAGGGTGCAGCTTTCCATATCCCCTCTTTGCTTTGCTGCTCCATCCAGCCCCATCTGTGAAGACTCAAAGACTGCAGGGTGAGACTGTGCTCAAAGCCCTGCTGAACCTCACTCATATTCTATCACTAACCAGGATGTGTATTCAAGGGCTGTAAGCAGCCCCCTGTGCTTCCTACAATCCATCTAACCACCAGGAAGAGCTTGGAAAGAATGAAGCTTTTGACCAAATGATGACTTCAGTCTATGGAACACTGATTCGTGGAGTCCAGAATAGTCCATGGTTCGTTATTATAGCTGGGCCTGTTTCTTTCCTCTTTTATGATGATCAATAATGTATATATGATGACAGGTCATGAAGAGCTGTAATGATTAGTTAGCACCATACGTATCCTTGCCAAACAGTGCCATAAGTAGCTCCCAAATAAAGCAAATGGGTGTTTTTCAGCACAGATACACTTCAAGGCAGGAAACTCTTATTTCAAGAACAGCTTTAAGCAAATGCCTAACTTGAAAGCAGGGGGATTTAAATACATGCAAATAATCCCATTTTATTGTAGGAAATTCTGTTCTATCCTGCAGAGATGGACTTAATCCTGTGCCCAGAGGGTTTAGTGGACTAGAGCCAGTATCAGTGTGACACTGATCATGCTGATTACAAAGTTATCTGAGTATATACCTACATTTATCAGAAGGGGCCTGACTTCAGTGCACCTTGGCATTTATGTTTGCTCCCTTCCCCTGCTCCTCCGTAGCCCCAGGAAGAGGGGAGAGTTGCTGGGGCAGATTTACCCTATGGAACCACTTAGGTAGCAGAATTTCCTTAGTAGAAGAATTGCTTTAAGAAGGTATCAAAGGAAGGGAAATGTGCCCATATGGTTCACCCTTTCATAATACAACATGTGGAGCTGTATGCCTAGCAGGCAGTAGAAATCCCTTCTCTTTCCTATTTGCTGAGATAGTTATGAGGGTCCAACTCCTTCTTCTCCTCCACACAGTTGCCACAAACAGCACAGAGGTGTCTCATCCCATGAATGCCATGTGCCATGTTACTATAGCTGGATATTCCTGCTAGGATTGAAGCATAGCAATAGTAAGTAATATTAGGTAATATTAATAGGTAATATTAATAGGTAATATTACATAGGTAATAGTAAGTTTGGTTCTCTTGCACAGAGATAAGGGAATGTAGAAAGCTCTTTGGTCTTTCCTTAGTATCAACCGGGTCAGTTTTAATTAGTCTGCTGACGTGATGCAACTGCTGTACAGGGGACATAGATCACTTTAAACCAGCTTAAACAATGAATATGCTATCACACATTTCCAGGCCTGCTCGCTCTGTATTCCAGTAACAAGCTTCAGATAGTGAAAAAAATACCCATGGGATGTGCTAGGGCTGACAAATGCCATATTTCCTGTGCTCTTGCAAGACTGTGTGTACCATTCTCCTCACTCAGCTCACAGCTGAGCTTCCAGCATGGGGAAGCAGATGTTGTACATCATAAGGGGTGTAGAGCACCTCCCACATGAAGACAGGCTGAGAACATTGGGGCTGTTCAGCCTGGAGAAGCTGCGTGGAGACCTCAGAGCAGCTTCCAGGGTCTGAAGGGGGCTACAAGGATGCTGGAGAGGGGCTCTTCATCAGGGACTGTAGTGATAGGACAAGGGGTGATGGGTTCAAACTGAAACAGGGGAAGTTCAGGTTAGATCTAAGGCAGAAGCTCTTCCCTGTGAGGGTGCTGAGGCACTGGCACAGGGTGCCCAGAGAAGCTGTGGCTGCCCCATCCCTGGCAGTGTTCAAGGCCAGGTTGGACACAGGGGCTTGGAGCAACCTGGTCTGGTGTGAGGTGTCCCTGCCCATGGCAGGGGTTGGAACTGGATAATGTTTCTGTGATTCTGTGATTCTTTGGTTGGTATTCTCAGCTGCAGCAGAACCAGAGAGCCAGTGCACACCAGTTACCCCTGTATGTCAAATCCCAGTATATCACAGCTATGTTCACCCCTGTCTGGTGTGTACAGACACCAACAGCCCTGGGTTCTGCTTCCTCTAACAGATCCTCTTCTCCATTCCAGTCTCTGCTACCTTTTGCTTATGGATTTGCAAGCTCTGTGTAGCAAGGCTGCCTGTCAGTGTTGGCCGAGGGTGAAGCTGTCCATGTAAGATACAGTCCTTAGGCATGACCACAATATATAAAGCAGCTGCTTGACCTGATCTTGTTAATAATAGAGGAGATTGAAATACCTGTAAATTCAGCTGGAATACCCAATGAATGCCCTACATCTCCCCAGCACCGGGTACTGATCTGGTGCTCTTTGGGCAGCTGGATGAGTGACACACAGCTGGCTCAAGGCTGCTTTGGCTTGCACAGCCAGAGCAAATGCTATCTCATACAGCAGCTGTGTTTCAAGCACCGTCAACTGCATCTTGATCACTCTCTTTGAGCCTGCATCAGCTCTGCTACCACCTGCCTCATGGACATCTGCACTACATACACACCCCATCATTTTGGGATTAGCTGAGCTTGGTTTGCCATTGACAGCACAGGGTAGAAACAACCAACCTAAATATTACTCCAGTGAACTTTCTCTCCTTGGGCCAAAGAGCACATTTATGTGTGTCTCTCTCCCTGTGAGGTTATTGGACATTGTCTCCAGGCTGACATACAGCTGCCTGTATGGTTATCCCTTTAATGATTTCATTCTAGGTGGGAAGAAAGTAGGGAGCTGCATGTCTCATTGACAGCTATTGGTAGGAACAACACTGGCTCCGTCTTTGGGCTCCTCATTTAGCTATGTTACACACACTGAATGGGGGGGTAAAGAAGTCCAAGTGGGAGATTTGCTCCTCAAATATAAGGAGGTTTGGAATTCTTCTGCTTCTAATTATAGATTTTCAGTGTTTTCTTCCAACTTGCTCTGTAATTTATAGGGCAAAGAATAAGACCCCCATAGACAAAGGAGAGGAATATTTTTGTGTAAGCAGCACATATGTTTTCCCTTATTTTATCCCATCTTTATCTCTTCCTCGGATTCTCTGGCTAAATTCACCTTTCCAAGATGATTAATGCCCATTCTCCATCATCAGTGTATCAACATCACTGTGGTCAGTGAAGCTCACCACTGAATGACATACCCAGCTCATGAAGTGGCTGCTAAAAGCATTTAAAGTCTTGCCTAAGAAGGATGCAATACAAACAACAAATAATGCTAACAAGGATTAAGCCTTCTGGTTCTCTACACCATTTCCAGCTGGACCAGGGCACTGCACATTAAGCTAATGAGAGGTAAAAGCCAAATTAGTCAGGTTTGATGGAGCTTTCATTGCACATTGACAGCAGAGCAATTATTCCTCAGCCTCTGTGAGCTTCAGTCCATAGACTCACATACCACATGAAGCTGATCCAGTAATGCTGGCCTGCAACCCTGATGTGCCTGACTCTTTTCCTTTTCTAAGAAAAGTGCTTACAAACACTTTCACATTTATCCCATATTAGGATCAAATATTTCCATATTTAACCTATATTAGGGCAAAATACCTCGGATCCTGTGTTCAGTTCTGGGCCCCTCACTGCAAGAGAGACTTTGAGGTGCTGGAGTGGGGCCAGAGAAGGGCAATGGAGCTGGTGCAGGGCCTGGAGCACAAGAGAGATGGGGAACGGCTGAGGGACCTGGGGGGTTCAGATGGAGAAGAGAAGGCTCAGGGGGGACCTGATGGCTCCCTACAAGTGCCTGACAGGAGGATGGAGTGAGGTGGGGTCGGTCTCTGCTCCCAAGGAACAAGGGACAGGACAAGAGGAAACGGCCTCAAGCTGCCCCAGGGCAGGTTTAGATGGAGCTGAGGAACAATTCCTTGCCCAGAGGGTGCTCAGGCATTGGAACAGGCTGCCCAGGGCAGGGCTGCAGGCACCGTCCCTGCAAGTGTTCACACAGCTGGAGACGAGGCCTCAGTGCCATGGGTTAGTGGTGGCCTTGGCAGGGCTGGGAATGGTTGGACTGGATGAACTTAAAGGGCTTTTGCAAGCCAGTTGGTTCTATGTTTCTAAATCAAGACCCTTCCTATCACTGTCAATGTATAAACATAACCAAAAAGAGGGGAAAACCCGAAATGTCTTAAGCACACACACAAAACAGATGGAACAATTAAAACCAAATTATTCCTCTTCAATAAAAAGAGCAACTTAGGGAATTGTTCAGTAGCTGCATCAGCCAAAACAGGCACATGGACAAAGTGACAGCATCACAAGAGTGTTCACCTTCTCAACAAAAAAGAAGTCAATGCAAAATGCCCTCGCTTTGTGTTGGTGGTTTTCTTTCCCCATAGAGTTATGCGTATGGCCCATGTTTTTGACCTGAAGTGGTCGTTTCTGCATGCTTTCCCATGCCAAATATCTTAAGCATCTCAATCCAGCTATCTGCGCTGTTTATGCAACAGCAGATGTCCAAATCCACTAGGAAGTGACTCTCATGTCTAGCCAGTCTGTCACTACACAGCCCTCTCAACCCTATGGAGGAGCACTCACTCTCCCACCACACTTGCCATGTTGTACACTGTCCCTCTGCCCATCACCTCCAAGTCAGAGGGAACAGTAGAGAGCTGTCTCAGAGAGGAGATGTTAGTCTGGGTAGTGAATGCTTACACAGCTTACAAAGAGAACTACATGATTACATGGAAATGCTGGCTGCCAGAGGAGTGACTGGGGAGAACCTAAGAGCAGCCAGACCTACACTGAATTACAAACAACAGGATAAAGAACTGCAGTGGACATAAACCTACGTCCATTTTAGGAAGTCTAACACACTGTTTCTGTGCTCACACCAGACCAGGTTGCTCCAAGCCCCTGTGTCCAACCTAGCCTTGAACACTGCCAGGGATGGGGCAGCCACAGCTTCTCTGGGCACCCTGTGCCAGCGCCTCAGCACCCCAATTGTAAAAGCTTTCTTCTTATATCTAATCTGAATCTCCTCTCATTCAGTTTAAACCATTGCTCCTTGTCCTGCTGCTATAGGATGTACTAAAAAGCCTGTCTCCATCTGTGTTATAACCCCTTTTAAGTACTGAAAGACCACAATAAGGTCTCCCCCTTACCTCTGCATGGGTAGATGAGACTACCCATCAGCTCAGAGCTGCTTCTGCACGCAGGGTGCGCCTTACCCAACATCGGTAACAGAGCGGGCACCCAACAGCGGTGCGAGAGCACCTCCCTGCCCAAGACTTCACCCCCCTTTGGTGGGAGCTCCCAGCACTGGAAACGGGCAGGGGAAAACGTTCGAGTGAGGTGTAAAGCGGAAATAACACCCCGGGGGCAGCAACAGCGGCTCCCCCATTGACTGCTGCCTGCAGCCTGCAAGCCGCGTCCATCCTCCCCGTCGGGGCGGTGGCAGAGGACGAGACGGGATAGGACGGGATGGGATGGGACGGGATGGGATGAGATAGGACGGGATGGGATGGGATGAGCCAGGAACAGGGAGCGATGCCTGAGCCGTGCTGATCCGATCCCAGCAGGAAGAGGAGGGGCTCCACCTGCCCGTCCCTCCCCGCTCCAGGTGCGAGGTGGAGCAGGAAGCGGTGGCTCATGCGGGGCGATGGCTGCGGGCCGGGCGCTGGCCGCGCTCCTGGCCGCGCTCCTCGCAGCCTCGGCGCAGCGGCTCCAACGGGAAGGTAGGGATGGAGCGGAGGGGGCTGCCCATGCAGGGGGGGTAAGGGAGAGGAATGGGGAGGATCGGGTCCGGGATGCTCACACAGTCGGTGCCTTGCCCGTGGTGGAAGTTGACGGTTCCGGTATCCCCCATACGGTGTAGGGCATAGGGACACCCGGTTTGGGTATTGCAGTCTCTTTCTCCGTGAGATAGCTCCTAACAGGGTGAGTGGTTTGATGCCTACATCCTCTCTTGGTGAAGGATTAGGTATGGAAGTAAACTTCACAAACTCCTTTTCCCTGGGTGCTTTAATTCTCCGTAAGGAATGGGAACTTGCAGGATCGTGCTCTGTGTCAGACCATGCGGTCACATAAGCTGTTAAGCAAATAGAATACGATTCTCTGTAGTGTATTTACATAGAGCAGTGGATGCTTTGTACGTGCAGGGACACAGAATGGCTTCTCTGCCCACATGGGTCGTGTAGTTCAGTGGGAGGCTGCTTCTCACTACTAACTCCCTGTCTCTTGAAGTTCCGGGATGCTTGATGCAATCCCGTGTATGTAACCCATGAATAATTTCCTTAAATCCTGTCTGCGACCCCAAAAGAATTCCAGTTCTGAACACAGAGATGGGACATGGGCTTTGCCTCGATTTCCAAAGCAGCTTGATTGCAAAAACATCCTCAAATCTAAACAGTTTGGTTCAGAGTCATAGAATCCCAGCCTGGTTTGGGTTGGAAAAGACCTTAAGATCATCCAGTTCCAACCCCTGCCATGGGCAGGGACACCTCACACTAAACCATGGCACCCAAGGCTCTGTAGCTATTAGTCCTGTTCAACTCTCTTGAAGTATGAGTCCTTCTATCCAAAATAACTGCCAAGTTATTAGCAGTGATTATGAATAAGCTGAAGAGTCTGATGTGAAACGTGTGCCTTTTTAGTACTGCTGTTACCTTTAACTGCACTGGTTATGCTGAAGTGTGGCTTACGACTGTTGTTATTGTAGATAATACAGCCTAAATATTGACTGTAAAATCAGACAGTGAGGTTTAAGGCAGTGTAGTCTTACTTGCTTTTAATGTATTGCCTGTGAGGCGAGTGAACAGCAGCTATTTGCCTCTCTAAGCCACTTCAAAGGAAAAAGAAAGACTATTATCCTGTAGTTAGTTGTGTGTTGCTTTCAAAGAAAGCAAACCCTAGATGGGTCAGTGCTGGAAGGAGCTTCACTTTCCAAAGGTCTTGTGGTGCAGATGCAGCGAGTGAAAAAACCTTCAGCTGCATCATTTCTCATACATAGAATCAGTGAGGTTGGAACAGACCTTCAAGCCCATCCAGTCCAACCATTCCCAGCACTGCCAAGCCCACCAGTAACCCATGGCACTGAGGCTTCATCTCTGACTGCAGCCCTACCCTGGGCAGCCTGTTCCAATGCCTGAGCACCCTCTGGGCAAGGAATTGTTCCTCAGCTCCATCTAAACCTGCCCTGGGGCAGCTTGAGGCCGTTTCCTCTTGTCCTGTCCCTTGTTCCTTGGGAACTTGTTACTTATGATCCCACACCTCTGATTTTTGCTTGTTGTTATCATCTGCTCCTGTGTCTTTCCCCCCTCTCTTGCTTAAAACATCCAAACAAATTATACATTCACTTTGGGGTTAAAAATACAAGTTTATACCTGCTTTATGCGAGGTTGAGCCCGCACCATTGGTTTGTTTGGTTCAGTGGTGAACAGGGTACCAGCTGTGTGGTGGTGGTGGGTGCAGGTTGTGTCCTTTGAGAGCTGAGCAAGTCTCCTTTATGTGTGATTGTAATAGCTCTTGATGGGAAGGTGCAGGAAGTGGAGGAAAGATGGTGAGCCTGACAAAGAACTGATGTTGGTCTATCCTTATTGTGCATATCTTTCTAACAGATGAGATGTCTGTGGTCTGGGGCTCCTTCAGCTTAATCTAGAGGAGCCAGGGAGCTCCCCAACCACTGACCTTACCCTGGGGTGAGCCATGAAGTTGGTCTGTAAAGCAAAGCTAGTGACAATGAAGTTGCACAAAGCACCACTGGTGCACCCAGTGGTTTGGTGTCACTGATGGTGGTCCCTCTGATGACCTCCTTCAGTCCCTTCCTTTCCAGCTGCATGCTTCTGCTCACTTGTCCATCTCCTGTGTGCCAGGATCCGCTGTCATCCCATCAAACTCAATGCTCTTTGTGGACCCTCAATCTCAGCTGCTTTAGGGATGTGCATCAGTAGGCTGAAGGTTGTGATGGTGTCAGTGGGACCGGGGAGCATCTGCTGGCAGATCTCATGTGCCTGGTGTGTGTTTCATCCCAATGGGAGTTGCTTTTGTTATTGCACAACCAAACCTGTGGTTGGAATGTTTCCCTGAGCAAAGGTTTGCCCTGAAATCCCAAGACTGTAATTCTTAAGGAGTTCCCATTGCCTCGGTGCTGATGTTGGTGCAGGTTCTGCTGTTGCTGCCATTTGGCTGCAGGTTGAAGCCATCTCAATCAGTGAGGCCGGGTTTAGATGTGCAGAATCGCACACAAGGTGGGTATGAAACACAGATGCCTCTTCCTGGTGTCCAGTGGTGCTCTGGTGAAACAGGTACAAATATGGTGATCCTGGCTTTAAGGCTGTCTCTTGTCATCTTGATGAAGTCATTTCTACTCTCCCCTTCTCTCTTCACCCTTTCCCAGCAGGTACAGTATTGTGGTGGTGGTCTTTGTCCTGTAGGGATGTGTAGGTCAAGTATGGCTGGTCACATTGGCTTCAGAGGGTTTACTTTACATGTGACTGTATGCATAAGCTATCAAATGAAACATCAGTTAATTTATAGGTGGAAAACCACAGAGAGAAGTATTTGGTGTGATAGCTGTGTATGGATGTGTGAATGAAGTACTGCATATCTGACCTCTGAGAGTGTGTTCTCCTGCTAAATCATGTTTTGTTGCAGCACTGATAATTAAGTTACTCAGACTTTTACAATGTCTGTGAAACATAAATACTTCAGATTTAAACCACCCTTATGTGATAAAATCTTCATATGTATTTTGGGGGGGTTGTCTTTAAAATGTCATAGTTATAATAAATGAATCTGCAGATAATGCTGTGTTCCTTCTCGCTTTACCCTTCAGTTAACCTGATTTGGGTCACTCTTCGCATGCAAAGCTGCTTCTTTTAATAACCTAAGAAAACCCTAAGCTGTTAGCAGGGTCTTTCTACTGTTCTGACAGAGTATAAATAATGGGCCTGTTTGTGCTCCTCTGACAGTCAGTGGAAGATGGATTATTTCCATTCTGGATCACTGTTTGCTCACTCGATGGAGACCTCTCCTTTTAAGAGCACAACTAATGTGCATGAGTATTTGGTTGTGCTCTTTAGTTTGCTTGCCTCATGTCATTATCAGTCTGGAGGGCCCAGTTTTTACTCTAGAAAATACTGTGTTTATAGTAACCCACTGCAGCAGGGGTTGATTTGTTGGAGCCAACCCATTAACCAGTTCCCATAGGGCACTTGGTGACTTTTGGTACTCTCTTAGTAGGATTCAGGAGATGGAGCCTGGTCACCATCCCTGAACTTGAAAACTTCTGTAAGCTGTTGGTGATATGACTACATATAAAACATATATATATACATATATAACATGGTGATATAACAGATTCCTTTTGCTCAGCATCTGCTTGTGAAGGACAGGGCATGAAGGAAAGGATGCAGGTTGTGCTGTGCATAGTAAACTGTTGACTACTGACTCTGCCCAGTGCAGACAGCATTGATGTGACCTCCTGGAAGACCTTCAGGCAAAGCCACCTTAAGAATTGTGCCATAATGCCTAGCAGATGTGAATTTCACATGAGCTAATACAGTCTAGTCTTGCTTCTGAGTGCTCAGGCTGCCAGTACTGTTGGAAAACAGGTTTTGGTTTGGGTTTTTTTAACCTATCTCCTATAATGGGGGAAATCTCTTACCTTTGCCTGTTCTGTTGGACACCCTTTAGCAACCATCCACCCTTAAGGATGCCATGGGAGACCCTGCTTTGAGCTGTGCTGAGAGATCAGTGTATGGGGGCAGCAGGCTGAGGGGTGAGAAGGGATGATCTGGAGCTCCTGAGGAGTGAGAGACGATCTGAAGCTCCTCATGAGTGAGAGACAAAGAGCTGTGGGCAGGATGTTTAGCATGGGAGGGACCCCTGATTGTGAAATGTGCTTTTCCACTTTGATTAGCCAGAGCCAAGACCGAAGAGCTGCTCAGACATGCTCTAAGATGCTGGCTTCTCACTGGCTTACATCAAGGTAGGGATAAGCAAACACAGCTTGCAGACAGCATGCACTTAGCTCTGCATCTCACTGCCACAGAAGCAGCAGAACTTTGTATCTGTAAAATGGTGATTAAGAAAAGGCAGCTCAGAGGCAGCATCCTCCTTTCTGCAGTTACAGCTGAGCTTGCCAGACCCCAAAGTGCCTGGTCTTCTTCCCACTCCTGGAGGAAAAAGCTCCTTTTAAAGTCTCTTTTACACGAGTGTGTCCTGGTTATCTTCCAAAAAGGCTCTAAAATACTCATTTTTTCTAAGGTTTTTTGAAATCTGAAGGTATTTTAATTGTTTCAGGCATTGCAAATTCATGAATGAACAGCTTTTGAGCGAGCATCCTTGCTGGCCTGGAATACTGATACACCTCTGGTGAACTGCTTGTAACATCACTGCCCCAGCAGCATCCACCCTCTGCCCTGATGAGGAGGAGAATGGGATGTGTGCTATCTCGCCTGCTTCACATTCCCATCCTCTATCCCATCAGTGAAGATGAGAGGGTCATTCTGTAGTATCTGAGGAATTGATGCTCTCCCCCAGGTGTCCTGTCCTGAGATGTGGGTGATAACCCTGGCATATTATTGCCATATCATGTCATTGGCAGCATCTATCTCTAAGTGTTTACAAGCTTTGAAGCTTTAATTTGCTAGGTGATTCCCTGAAACAATCCTTTTGCAAGATACAGTTCTCACATCCCAAGCAAGCGTGGTACTGGAAGACCAAGTCCATAAGGATGTCATTGAGCAATGTAAAGAGTAGTTAGTTTACATGTTAATGTAAACAGAAAACATGTTTGCTTTGTAGGGTCCAACAGGATTTCAGCAGCTTGCAGCAGGCAGGGCTGGCTGTAGTTTGTGGTTGTGCTTGTGATCTCTGCTGCTCACAGCATCATTTAGTAGGGGTGAGTATGAACAGTGTATAGGTCCCTGCCTAACTTTGCTAAGGGCTTGAAGAATGTGAAGGCAGTTACCTGGATGGGCCTTGTGAGTGGAACTGGTGGAGGGAGGATGATGGTTGGGCTGTAGTGAAACTGTAGAGTTGGACTCAAAGTGACAAATACAAACACAGTAAGGCAGTACAAACAGTCTGAGGCAGCAAAGCAGGGAGATGCTTATTCATTTAAGTATTCTTTGACCTGTTGGCAAATTTGAGCCAACTGTGCAGTGAATTGTGTTGGAGGTGATGGGGAAATGGCTGATGAGGTGCAGGGCTTTTAGCTGAGCCACTGGGGCTGAGACACTGGGATGTGGGAGCTGGAGCCTGCGATTCACATCACACAGGAGGCTGCCTTGAGGTCCTCTCACTAGGCAAAGGGTGTTTTGGATTAATTGTTCTGAATGTGTCCTAATGCTGACATCTCCTGTACCTAGGCTATCGATTAGATCAGAGAGAGGAGTTGGTGTAGCTTGAAGTGGAAATCATTTAACTTATGGCTTGGTTACTGTGTTGTTATAGAACTATAGAACAGTTTGGGTTGGAAGGGACCTTCAAAGCTCATCCAGTCCAACCCCTACAATGAGCAGGGACATCTTCAACCCGATCAGGTTGCCCAGAACCACATCCAGCCTGGCCTGGAATGTCCCCAAGGATGGTTCATCCATCACCTCTCTGGGCAACCTGTGCCAGTGTTTTACCACCCTCACTGTACAGAATTCCTTCCTCACATCCACCCTGAATCTCCCTCTTTTAGTTTAAAACCATCACCCCTCTAGCTAAGCTGTACCCCTTGCTCCCCACCACCTTGCCATGACCCTTGCAGTAGGTTATGTGTGGTGGATGTGGGCTATGAGTGGGTTATGTGTGTGCATGTGGGCCAGCATCCCTGCAAAAGGTGCAGAAGAGGTACTGAGCTTTCCAGGAGAGCCTACCAAGCTGTAGAGCAAACAGCACCTCAGTGCTACTCCTGTATCGAGGTGATGGCATGAAGCACTGTGGTGGCCAAGCCTGTTCTCTGGAGAGGTGTGTTGGTTGTGTGGGTTCAGATCCCCCTCGGGCAGAACAGGGGTTTGGATCCAGGTACTTCATATCCGGAGTGAGTGTTGCCACTACTCGTCCTCTGCAGCAAACCTGCCTCCTCCAGCTGCCACTGGTCTGTGAATGGTGCCTGAGTCAGCCTCATCCAACTGGTTTGAGCATTAGAAATGGCTCGAATGGAACAAGCCCACGACTGAACTGGAATGAGCAAAACAACGGTTATTATGGGAGAAAGTCACATCTGGGACCTTCCTGTTGGTGGCTCTTGTGGGTTTGGGTTCCTCAGGCTGTCCAGTGAAACAATTCACATGAAACAATCCATAGATCCTTATGGATAAACTGCTGCAATAAAATGCAGCCCTCTAGGTGAAACTGGTTGGACTCCGTTCGAGCTCCTGCTCTGTTTAGCAAGGTACTGTACGTAGCCATGAGGATTGCTGTCCTGCCAAGTCCTTCCCTTGTATGTATGTATGCACACACTTGTATGAGTGCCACTGGCTCTACTACTCTTCTCCATTGCACCCTTGTACAGGAAAAAATGTCTTTTTGACATTTATATATACATATTGAAAGATATTAGGAGATTAGTGTTAGGTGCAACCACAGTAGATAAATTTAGGCTAAACTATCCGGAGTAATCCTACTTGGTTTATGCCATGCAGTTTGTTTCTAAGTCAAGCTGGAGGGCTCTGAGCCATAAAATTGATGTAAAGTATGGAGAAAAGCATCACCCAGTTGAGCAAAGTGTGTTTGCAGAGAGAGGAGTGTTACTCTAGTGATAAAGGGATGCTGTGGTGAGACAGCTGTCGTGAAAGCAGTCTGAAATGAGGATGAGCAGTAGTGAAATCCAATTGTGGCAGAGAAGATACAGCCCGAGATGAGGGAAGTGGAAGAAACAGCATTGAGAGGCTGCGAAACTCTAAGTGCTTAGAGGAGGAAAAATAGGGTGAGAAGAGATGCCTGTGTCAGCCTGTGAACCATTCGGGGCTTGAGGCTTTACCTCTGACATCTTCTGGTCCAACGATCCCATTGTGTAGACAGAGTCTGGATCCAGGTTGGCAATTCTTCCTCTCGTTGGTTTGGATATCCTGTGTGTCATCCCTGTGCAGCACTGATGAGGCATGGAAATTCCTCCTTTACAAGAAATGTGTGCAGTTACTGGTAATCCTAATAAAAAGGGAATCACAGACAAAAGCATGTTAGTGTGAGTCACAAAAACCCACTCATGTTTATAAAAGCTCTGCCATAGAGGTGCTTTAAAGTTCCCTCTGTGTGTCTATAGGTTTTAGCCTATTTAGCCATTTATTTTTAGTGACTTTGGGATCACTGGATATACTTGCTGCATTCTTCTTTTCTGTTTTTCCTATGACGATGGGATTTGGTAGTCTAATGTAGCTTAGCACATCCCTAGCAGCTGCCTGCTGTTGACATTACAGCACTGTGTTCTTAGTTCTTGGCCAAAATGACTGTCTATGGAGTTTCACCTTAGCAAGCTGTTTCTTTATGCAGTTATTTAGCTTGGTGTCTGTCCTGGTGGGGCCTTCTAACAAACAGCTTTGCTGAGCTTGATTTGGTTTGTATCTGCATCCTTGTTCCCTACTGGGATGTTGATATATTGATCATTAAAGTAATTCTGTGATGTTTAGGATCCCAGCCTGGTTTGGGTTGGAAAGGACCTTAAGGTCATCCAGTTCCAACCCCTGCCATGAGCAGGGACACCTCACACCAGACCAGGTTGCTCCAAGCCCCTGTGTCCAACCTGGCCTTGAACACTGCTAGGGATGGGGCAGCCACAGCTTCTCTGGGCACCCTGTGCCAGCACCTCAGCACCCTCACAGGGAAGAGCTTCTGCCTTAGATCTAACCTGAACTTCCCCTGTTTCACTTAGAACCCATCACCCCTTGTCCTATCACTGCAGTCCCTGATGAAGAGAGGGCAGGTCCTGTTTTGGACAGCTGAGGCATGAGGTCAGTAGTAATCATTAATACTGAGCTGACAAGGATTTGGTATTCTTGCAGGGAGGTCAAACAAATGACTACGTGCTTATGAAGTCGAGAGGAGGAGGGGGGAACAAAAGTCCCAGGCAGTAGAAGTCAGGTCTTTCAAGGGCTGGGGAAGATGATGCCTTGTTTCGACCCTTATAGGGAGGCTTTGCTTACTTCAAAATGCCATTCAAAACATGGAAAACCTCTGCTCCTTGGTTTCAGCTCAGGGTGTGTATTTGTTTTGGTCTGGAGCTAGTCATGTGCTTAAGGTTATGCTTAAACTTAATCCTCATGACTAAAAATGGTCTTGCGGCCATGCATGAGCAGTTTTGGCTGCCCCATCCCTGGCAGTGTCCAAGGCCAGGTTGGATGGGGCTTGGAGCAACCTGGTCTGGTGTGAGGTGTCCCTGCCCATGGCAGGGGTTGGAACTGGATGAGCTTAAGGTCCCTTCCAACCCAAACCAGTCTGGGATTTGATTCAGAAATGCTGGCTGTTATCTGTGTTGCTCTGTCCTGCCAGTGTGGTCCTATGGTTGTGCTATCCCAGGGATGGGACAAGGAACAGTGATAACTGCTTGTCCTGAAAGCAAGGAGCAGACTTTTCAGCAGTACTTACAAACTGTAGATGAGTGTAACAATTGCTTTATGCAAGAAAGAAGTCTCTTTTGTGTGTAGTTATTAACTATTGGTATTAGGCTTCAGAGCACTTTGTGTCTGAGTGACACAAACACCAGAAAAACAATAACCATTGTAATCAAAGGGTATTTTGTGCACTAAGTAGGATAAGTAAAAAGCCCCAAAGAACCCCAAAATGACCAGTGATATGGAAAACCAACCTCTGGGCTAGGCTGGGAGCAGTTGTTTCACTTGCTCTTCAGAGAACTTCTTCCTCCCAAAGGAGGATGAGGAGGAGCAGGCCTGGTTGTTGGCTTTGCTTTCCTCTCTTCTTTCCCCACCGTGCAGATGTTGCCCGTGCAGTTATCCCCTATGTGCTCAGAAGGCCATTGCACAAGGCAGTTCTGAGCCTGTATGGTCGTCTTTTCTCATGCATTTAGGGGTGGGCTGAAATCTGCTGAGGATTTAATGTATTCCCAAAAAGGCAATGGTCATGTCAGGGATGGAGAGGAGGTATCCAAGCACACACATGGTCCATCCCAGGCCACAGATACTTTCCTAGGGGCATGTATAGGCATCTTGTACCTTCAGGGTATGAGCTATAGAAGGTGGGGAGGTTGGAAAGGGCTGTGTCTGTTGGGATGTGCTTTTGGTACTGCTGGAATACCTCATCTGGTCTGCAGTAGTTGTTGAGGTATATCCAGAGATTCACCTGTACCATCCCATGCGGTTGAAGCTGTGTTGTTGTTTGGCTGCTGATAAACTTCCTGAATGGAGTCATGACTTCATGGGTGCCTTCAGTAATGAAGCAGGCTGTGTGATGGGCATAATAGACTGAAAACTGAAATCAAGACAACAGAAATCTGAGAAGAATAGCTCAATTACTTAATAAAGGTGAAACAAATAACCCTGGTGAAGATAAAGTGGGGCAGAACTGGTCCTACACAAATTCCATGTATACTTCTTCTCTGGGCACATGAAGTGTGCTGGGTTGGAAGAGGTGAAGCATTTTGTGTCAGTCCAACACCAAACCCTTCTGAGCACATGGATGCAGATATTCCTTCTGACAGTGTGGCATCGGGGGGGATGTGTGGAGAGGCTGGTGATACCTATATGTGCTGGTAACAAAACACCTCTGTTTGGTTTCCCTTCCTAGCTTCCTTTACAATCTCCCTTCACACAATGGACAATGTCACAGTTACGATTAAACAGAAACCCAGTGCTCCACCAAGCTGTCGGATTCGTGTTAGAAATGTCACCAGGCCTGAACTCAAGATAAAGCCTGGGAACAACACGACTTTTACCTTCACTTGTAGTACACCAGAGAAGTATTTCATCATGGATATCGAGAAGAAAATAGGTAAGATCCAGGGGTTTAATTCCACAACCCCCCCACCCAATGGTAATATTCCTCCAGTAAAACCACATACCTTGATCCTGGTTTAAGGTATCCCCTATAAGCTTGGAAAGAAGAAATCTCTGAACACTGATAAACAGCCTTGCAGCTGGCAGTGTTAATGTTAACTTGGCTGTTTCAGGAACTGTTCCATGATTGTTGCATCAGTTCCTGCTGCTGTCCCTTTTCCCACAGTTTGTAAACCCATCAAAGAACCTTTTTCTCTTGTCAAAAGCCTCTGAGCACGGCTGATGATATATTACCCACATTATTTGTGGAACAGCTTGATTGTGCCTATAAGGGCAGCAGAAGCATTGAAAACATGCACGTGTTTCCCTATAGTTAATGAGCATTATTGAAGTCAAGAAACCAAAAAGCTGGAAGTGTTGTAACTAAAGCTTCCTTTGCAGTGAGTGTTATCCCTGGTGTATGGGTGTTAATGCGCTTTTTAATAGCATGAACACGTGCTACTTCTCAATGAGGTTCATTGGGCATTCAGTCTTTGGTAGCATCTTTGTTACTTCTGGGAGGTGTTCAGGGATGGTTCTCTTCACATTTTGGGGTTTTATTCGTATGATTGATGCAAATAACAGTCTTCACAGTATTTCATGATGTATTTGAAAGATGCACTTGTGATATTTCTTCTTTTAAGTTGGAGCCTAGGCATAGGTTTAAGTGTGCTTATTGCTTGAAATACCAGTAATTTGGTTTATTCAGGGACAAGGTTTCTGAGTTCTCCCCAGAATCCTGCAGTGGCCATTGTCATTCATGGCCTCTGCAAAAACTAAGGTTCAGGTTGTTCATCAGGGCAGCAAGGAAATGAAGATACAGCTCATGGAAGATTTAAGGATGAATGGTTTGCCAGGGATTTTCAGGGAGAGCTGGGATAAAACAGTTTCTCTAGTTCGATGGTTTCCAGCTCTCCTGACATTGTGTTTGTCCCTTTTGCCCATTCAGCACTCTGCCCTGTTCACTAAATACCTTCTAAGTTCTTCAGCAAACAAGGCAGTAATACTGGAGACAATGAATCCCTTCGATTAGTCAGCCTGAGTAAAGCAGGTTTATCCTGTCTACTCTAGGAGTCCTGTTTAGAGACAGCATGTGACCATAGAATCACACAATAGAGTCTTTCAGTGCATGTCAAAGAGAAGAGCAACCTAAACTTAGAAAAACAGCAATGAAAGGGAAACTAAAGTTCCTATTTACTTGAATGGTATCCAAAGTGTATCATGGCTGTTCTCTCTCTGCATTTAGACTGTGTGTCAGGCCCCTGTCCCTTTGGAGATGTTCATCTTTACCCACCGGGGCTACCTCGCCTTAACAGGACTTTCATCTGGGACGTTAAGGCGAGCACCAAGGCTGGACTGGAACTGAAATTCACCCCTTGGCTGAAGCAGATTGAACCAGGAGAGACGTGTCCGGATTCCCTCAGCTACAACATCAATAGCTGTATTGATCAGGCCACGGTTAACATTGGCACCTTCTGCAGGAACGGGTCCGTGTCTCGTGTCAAGCTGCTGGGAGGTGTTCTCATGGCTCTGCAGCTCCCATGGAACTCACCTGTCAACACCTCAGGCTTCAACATAGCTAACAGGGCTTCCATCAAACGTGAGTAGAGAGGGATGTTTCCTTGCTGTGCACATTGTATCTCTTTAAACTTCCTAAAACTTCAATGTACCTGCTCTGTTGGTTTGTGTTTGCAGCTAGGTGAGACTAGATAGCATAATTAGAATGAGCCAACAGAGTTATCTGTTAGTTGCAGTGTGTAGTTGGGTTTGATTGTATTTAAATGAAGCTACATAACTTCTTGAGCTCCAAACCAATGCCTTTCTAAAGGAGATGAAGGTGGGAAAAGGGGAAGCAGTGCCTGGAAGGCACATGAGGCTGCTTAAATGCAGCTATCTGTTCCAACCTGCACAGCAACAGAAAACATTGTGTAATAATCTTCTTAAAATACCTAGAATATTATATAGCAATCAATCACTGGGTTACTTTGTGATCGCATGACAAGCCCTCTTTGGGAGGTGTTCTTGCTCTGTGCTTGAGTTATGCACTATCAGTTATAGAAGGAGCCTGGTCCAGGTTTGAGCTTCTAGAACATGAGTTTTTGTAACTCCTTGCATTGCTCACAGTTGCACATCATCATTGGAGTCTTAGAGCAGGACCATGATCTCTGTGTACCCAGCTTCACACTGCCAAGAGTCATCCATGCATAAAGTGTCTTACACAGCCTCCATGGTTCACATTTGTGTTTTATCATGCACAGTTGAGGCTCTTCACTGGTGTGCTCCTGTTAGATCTGGGAGGCTTCTGGCCAGGGAGCTCCGTGCTGATATAGAAGATGACATCTTTTGTTTCCCAAACCCAGTGGAGCAGTTGTCAGGTTGCACGTTTGATCTTGCAAAGCCAGGAGCAGAAGAAGGAACTGGGATCTTTCCAAAGAATACAGGCTTGTCTGTCCACGTGCATGAAAGGTGAACCCACTAAGCTGAAAACAGAGCATTAATATATCCCTTCCCTTTCCTGTAATTAAAGACAGATGCATTGACTGGAGTATATGTTTTAGTCTGAAGGTTTTGTAATAACCTAACCTGTAGCTGCAGTGGCTGATCTCACTGTCAAAATACTCTGCTGCTAGATATGCCAGTGTGTCTTCATTAACTGGAACTTGTTTTGTATGGTTTCCCCTACCCCGTTTCAGGGTTATGCATTATTGAATCCATTTTGAAGGAGGAGTCTTCAATCACCCTGATGTCCCCAAACTACCCACTGGGCTTTCCAGAAGATGAGCTCATGACGTGGCAGTTTGTGCTTCCTTCCAACATGAGAGCAAGTGTGTTTTTCCACAACTACAGCCTCTCCAATTGTGAAAGGAAGGAGGAGAGAGTGGAGTATTACATCCCTGGCTCCCCCAGCAACCCAGAGGTGTTCAAGCTGAGCGACAGCCAGCCTGCCAATATCGCTGGCAGCTTCAACCTGTCCCTGCAGGGCTGTGATCAGGATGCACAGAACCCAGGCATCCTCCGCTTGCTCTTCCAAGTTGTTGTTCAGCACCCCCAGGTTGATGAGAGTAAGTACCTGGCCTGCCTCTTCCATTGCTTTTGCCTATAGCACCACAAGAAAGAGAAATACTGGGGTTTTGGGGTAGTTTTCCTTGAATTTGGGACCGTCCTTGAGTTTAAGGAGGTGGGTTGCTGAGTGATGCTGAGGTGTTTACCACCCTGGGTACCACCGGCTGTTGTTACAGCAAAGCAAACAGTGATGCTGACATTTGCTGACACTATAGCTTGCAAAGGAGATTCCTTTTCCAGCACATGCAACATGTAACTGAAGGATGCCTATAACACCCAGGGTGTCAGGTCTTGCATGTTGTATAGACAGAGCTAAGCACTGGCTAGCTTTTCCCTGTGATTATGTTCCTTCTGAGGGTCTGATCTAGCTGTTTGGGCAAGGACCATAACTGCTTGACAGGAGTTGTCCAGAATCACATGTGCTGCCTGTTCTCCACAGAGAAACCAAATTCAAGCTTCTTCAGCAGTTTATCAGCCATAAGATTCAGCATTTTAAAGACCATACTTACAATGTGAGCCCAGGTTTCTGCTCTGGATTTAAGCAGTTGTACTTAGCAAAGGGAACCCTGCTGTTATGGTAGGTAGCAAGATCTGTAGCATGAAAAGAGAAATGTGAGATTGTCTCCATACTGCTAATGGCATCAATATGTGTTTCCTTCCTTCCTTCCTTTCTTCCTCTGAGTTTTAGTTCCTAGAGAAGCCTGAACATTATCCAGTGTGAAGAAATCACACTGGATATGGAAGTTGTAGGATACTCCACTAATAATATCTCCTAGGTATCAAATGTTCTTTAGTTTTTTGCTGCTTGTTCTTACATTAAGAATTTTACTTTTTCCCTGTTTTCTTGCTCCAAATTCAGACAGCCTTAACACAATGACTTGTAATACCAGAACACTCACCTAAAACCTGAAATAAAAGGCCTGGCGAGGTATTGGAGATAGTGGAAGTAGGCTATGGAGTTAGTGATGTACCATCTGGCTTCTTAGCTTTGACCTCAGCTCATGGTGGAGGTTAACAGTGAAGGTACACTTGCTGTAGAGGAGCAGATAGAGGAAAGCCCACACTCTGGACTCACTGCAGCAGGAGCTACTCAGAGGCTTTCTAGGGAATTATAAAGGGAATAAAGTTTAAATGGCTTTTATGTTGAAGTCACAGATGCAGAAAGGGTCTGTAGCATCTCACCACTGTAACCCTCAGTTCTGTCTCTGTCAGGTCCACCTGCATTCATGAACAGCAAACACTCCTAAAATTGGTGTTAACCAAATCATATTCACTCACATTTATTGTGTGCTGCAGCTTGGAAGCTTGGCAGAATGAAAACACTGCATTCAGTTAATCAGCTTTATCTCCCTTCTACTTCTGGAAAGCAAAGAGGCATTTTAATACATTTACAACCAGCAGACAAGATTATAATAACCTAAAAAATAAAAAGCAGGTTGTCATTTATTGAAGTGACAAATTGGAAATGCAGGTAATAAAGCACTTGTATTTAAGAGACAACAGTGGTTTCTCTAGGGATTTGGTAGGATTTCATCTGTGATTTGGTAGTCATATAAGTTCCATCAAAGACTCACATTCAACCCTCAGGACAGTACTGAAACTTTGATTAAAATAAGCCATCTGCAGTGTGCAAGTTAAACATGGCTCTTATTAAAAATGCATTGGTATCTGCATATTCTCAAAGCTTCCCAAACATCTGAGTATTACACAGCTGTCTGGTGCTTGGCATTAAATAGGGGGAAGATACAGCTCTCTCCAGTTGAAATAACTTCTTGATCTAACCCTGTCTGTGTTTGGCTGCTATGATGAAGAATCAGAAACCTTGTGGTGGAAATCCCTAGGTTCTGTGCTTGTGTGTGCCAGTGACTTGAAGGATCCTGGCCTCTTGCCTAACCTCTTCAAAAGAGGGTAGATTTAGATTAGATCTAAGGCAGAAGCTCTTCCCTGTGAGGGTGCTGAGGCGCTGGCCCAGGGTGCCCAGAGAAGCTGTGGCTGCCCCATCCCTGGCAGTGTTCAAGGCCAGGTTGGACACAGGGGCTTGGAGCAACCTGGTCTGGTGTGAGGTGTCCCTGCCCATGGCAGGGGTTGGAACTGGATGATGTTAAGGTCCCTTCCAACCCAAACCATTCTATGATTCAAAAGGGGATAGCATATGTGTTACTGTTGTAGCTGGAAAGTTGTGGGAAAATGGGATTTGTGTGTGGAAAAGCTCAAAGCTTTAAATTTGAAGTGTGATTGGATGCTGCCTGAGTTCGCATGACACTGATGGAAAGAAGAATGTTTTATTAGCTGGTACAGAAACAGCTGCTTGTCTAACAGGGGGAGAAGAGCTGGAGGACATCCTGCTCTGCACCATGCTTCTTGCCACTCATAGTTCTGGGATGTTTTCCTATGCAGATGTCACCCATTTGGTCGACCTGAGCAAGGAGTGGAACACGACTGTGACCATTCACTTTGAAGGGTGGCCCATCCGCACTCCGCTCATGTCTGAACCAATATGCCTCATCTGTAAGGATCCTCGCAACTGTGACCGCGCATTGACTTTAGTGTCTGGTGCCATCTACAAGATCTCCTTTCTGTGCAAGGACTTGTCCCGGCTGAGGATCACAGCTGAAAAAGGCATAAGTATGACAGAAGTGGCTTCATGTTGTTTCCTGCAGAAGCATTTTCCCCTAGGGGTTGCCCAAACCTCTCTTGCTTGGGTTTTAAATAAGAGCGTGGCTGGAAACCAGGTATTGGCCAGTTGGGAGATGGAGATAATGAATCTGGAGATGATTTGTTGTTCACTACATCATTTTACCTTTAAGAATAGAAACTGTGTGGCCATTCCTAGATGGAAAAGGACAGAAGGCACCTAAGAATCTTCTTAGGAAACTGCAGAATATGAAAACAGAGCATGAGAGCCATAAATCTGCCCCCAAAAATGCAGGTCCAAGGTGGCCATCAGGAATGCATCTTGTGCCACTTGCATGTCCACTTTATGTAGGATTCCCCAAATGCTTTCAATTACCATTAGGGAAAGAGTTTTCTAATAGATACCTGGGCTTTGGGTTGGCTGCAGCAGTGTCCCAGTCAGCAAAAGTGGCATCTTGAGTGATTGCAGAATCTTTGTGATTGCAGGCTGTGTGGATCTCCGGTGGTGTCAGAGGAAGATCTATTCCCTTTCAGTGCCCAGTGCTATCACCCAGCTGCCGATTCGACTACATAAGTTCATTTGGAAGCTCTTGGCTCCCGATCTGAACAGCATAGAAATTACATCTCCGTCCTTGAAGCTTCAGCAACACGTCCCAGAGCAGAGGTGCAACACGAGCTACAGCTACAGCATTGTCAGTGCTACCCCAGAGACCGAGCTCAACGTTGGTGTATTCTGTCCTGGTGGGTCCATTGAGAAGATTCAGATGAGGAATAATATCACCGTATCCTTAAAAACATTTGGTAAAGGATTCCTCAATGAGTCTAACCATCAGGATCTGAAAATGTCTTTCGTGCCTCATATTAAAGGTAAGGTAGTGTTTTGTACTACTTGGTTGCACAGGGTTGGATGTCTCGATACACTTACTAGGGCATGTATAGATAAATAGAAATAGGAGTTTTAATTCTTTATAGATAAGTCCTGGAGCCATTGCTGGGATCAGTCTTTATCTGAATCAGTGAGGTGGTTTATTCCTGGAAGAAGGAAAGAACTTTGTACTCCAGGTGGATAGTTGGTTGTAGGATATTCTGTGGATATAGCTGTGCTAATTGTGTTAATGACTCATGTGGGAGGGGACAATAAGAGAGTTGTATTGCTGGTACTGAGGTGCAATTGACTGCATAGAATCCCAGAATGGTTTGTGTTGGAAAGGACCTTAAGATCATCCTGTTCCATCCCTCTGCCATGGGCAGGGACACTTTACACCAGACCAGGTTGCTCCAAGCCCCTGTGTCCAACCTGGCCTTGAACACTGCCAGGGATGGGGCAGCCACAGCTTCTCTGGGCACCCTGTGCCAGCGCCTCAGCACCCTCACAGGGAAGAGCTTCTGCCTTAGATCTAACCTGAACTTCCCCTGTTTCAGTCTGAACCCATCACCCCTTGTCCTATCACTGCAGTCCCTGATGAAGAGCCCCTCTCCAGCATCTTTGTAGCCCCCTTCAGACACTGGAAGCTGCTCTGAGGTCTCCACGCAGCTTCTCTTCTCCAGGCTGAACAGCCCCAATGTTCTCAGCCTGTCTCCATACAGGAGGTGCTGCAGCCCCTGATTTGCTCCAACAGCTCCAAGTCCCTCATGTTGAGGACACCAGAACGAAGTTTTCATTCCTTTATCCTTTTCCTTCACTACAGATGAGTGCACTTTCACTGTGAGTCCAGAGCCAAAAGCCAAAGCTTACTTGCAGACTCCCAACTGGCCTTATGGTCTCCCTCCTTATGTCTCCATATCCTGGTACATCCTTGTGCCCAGCAAGCAAGTTGCCCGCCTGGGGTTCTCCAAGGACCGCATGGGCATCGTGTGTGAGACAGGCCGTGCCTATGTCAACATCAAGGAAGAGACACCGGGGGCAGAGGAGACCGTGCGCCGTGAGGATGAGCTGCTGCCCCAGCCCCGAAGTATGTATCACAACTTCTGGGTCAATGTCTCCAACTGTAAACCTGTGGAGAGGACACAGCTCACCTTGCAGTTCCAGGTGACTTCTACTGAGAAGCAGATAGGTGAGTCCTTGAGGCTGGGATGGTTTCTTCCTGCTTGTTTCCTGGCTTTCCCTTGGGGAAGGTAATGGATGCTGGTACTCCCTGGGTGTGGGGTTTATGGGAGCCCTGCCTTTGGACATCCCTGTCCTTCCGAAACCTGAGTTACAGCTGGGTACTTCAATAAGCTGGAGAGGAAGGAAGAGTTTTGTGTCCCTTTCTGTGGGGTTTGGGGTGGTTTTCGGCTTGGTTTTAGGAGCTGGGGTATTGCAGAGCTTGGGGGAGTAAGGCTAAGTTTGATTTTATTTAATTTAGCTTTTTTAATTGGAGATCACAGCCAAAACGTGTAAGATCAAGTGATATTTTTCTCTCCCAGCATCACAGACCTGGCTAATAACTTGAGGTTTGCTTATGCAGACTTATTCATGCAAGTGGTCTTCATGATAGCAGTTCAGTTAACATCAGTGTTCACATGAGGAAGAAACCAGCCCTGGGACAGGTCTATTTAGTGGAGAGTATCCTGACTGCTATCAGCAAAATCTGCATTCTTGATGTCTTTCATGTCCCCAAAGCATCAATAGCTTTATAAAAAAGGGGGTGTTGGGTGCATTTTTAGGGTAGGTTTTGCCTGTGTAAATTGCTTCACATTTGTACTTCCTCTTTGCCTATGGGAGACTGCTGTCTGTAGTATTGGCTACAGGGGCTAGAACTGAACCAGGATGAAATGAATGTGTTATTTTCCCTCCTTGGTAATACATACTACATGTAAAACACACAGCATTTTTCTTTGCTCACACATGGACTTCCCTGGCCAGTTTTGTGACTCCTGGAAAACCCCAGGTCCACACAACTTGTGTATTGCAGAGGAAGGGATGGCATTGAGGGGAGCTTGATGAAATGTCCCTCTTCCCTCTGTTGAATCCCTCTGTCTCTCTGCACTTTCTTCTCTTGCCTTATTCAGCCAGAGGCACACGAGGTAAGTTTAGCAGCACACGAGCTGTGTTGAACTCTGGAGCTGGGGTGGGTTGGTTGGGGTTTTGGGGCTTGCAGCAGGAGTTTTGGCATTGCTTAGCCTCCAACCTCTTGGAAATGGCTTGGGGTGCCCCATGGCAAGGAGATTCCTGCTCTGCTTCCAGCTGAACTCCCAAGGAGCTTCCAACCCACACAGCCTTTAGGAGAAAGCTGGATGTTCTCCCTCTCTTTCTCAGTGTCCTTGTACCTTGTCTGTTTGCAGACTTAGGAGTGATCCTTGCGGTGGTGGCCGGGGCTGGAGTTCTCACTGCTATTGGACTGACTGTGTGCTGTGTTAAGAAGAAGTAAGTTCAGACCTTGGCATGGGTCACTCAGCACTTCAAGGTGTTTTGGTGTTGCTGCTGGTTATCTATTCCACGTGTACAGATCCCTTGAACAAGGGTCTGAAGCATGATGTAGACAACAGCAGTGGAAGCAGTGCAACTCCAGGAATGCTGCTTTGCTCTAAATTGACTGACTTGGAGTAGAGCAGCAACCCTGGAGTCACATCAACACCCAGTGCATTGCCTATCTTGGCCTTAGCACAGGCTTCTGGCTGTAATGTGAGGCATTGGTTAGACTTCATGAGCACTTCCTGTAATGAATGTGGCTGCTGTACATGCGACTTTAGACAAGACTTCAAACAAGCTGTGACAAACCAGGAGCTATCTTTCATCTACACAACCTCCAGCAGCTTCTCCTGGAGTTTGCACATCAAGTGGGAACATTTCTGTATGAGATAAGCCCTTGGGGAGAGAGCTAGGCTGTGCAAAGCAAGCATGCGTAGCGTTACTCATGCAAGCAGAGCCTGAAGTCATTGATAGCTTGGGGTTCCTGATACACTGTCCTACTCATCGTCAGTAATGCTCAGTCTTGTTTTGTGAGGATCTAGATCCTTTCTGTGGACATTGGGAGACTCTTTACATGGCACTGCTAGGACCCCCATGCTTGGGAGTTCATCTTACAACTGTCAGTGTCAGCAAAGCAGCAGTTAGGTAACCAAACAGCAGAAGTTATTAAATGCAGTAATAGTTACTATTAACAGTAAAGTTATTTTCTGCTCTGTTAAAAAAGCTCAAGAGTTATTCTTCCTAAGATTGCAAGTAAAGCCTTCAATCCAGGTAGACTTGGGTGGCTGGGATGCATAAATAGAAGCTGTTGTTCACTGAGTTCAAACTCACCAGCCACGTGTTGTTGGTGACCTGTTCACATTTTAACTCTCTGACAGGAAGAAGAAAAGCCAGGACCCCATGGTGGGAGTGTACAATCCTAATGTGAATACCCAGATGCCTGGGAAACAAGGCTTATTCACAAAAGGGAGGAAAACCAACGAATCTCATGTCTATGCAGTTATTGATGATGCTATGGTCTATGGGCACTTGCTGAAGGAATCCAATGGCTTAGTCAGTCCAGAAGTTGATGTGTACCGGCCTTTTGATGGACCCGTTGGTAGCTTGCCACCCTCTCCACCTCCATTCTCCTTCAGAAAAGACATTAAATGCTCTCCTAACACCGAGGACCCTCCAGCTCTGACAGACATGGACCATGACACTTACACCTTCGCTCATCAGAAATCAGGACAATCAGAGGACAGTGGAGATACAAGCGAAGAGAAGAATACAAGCACATCCTTGCTGGAAGATAAGGAACAGGATGGTTCAGTGGAGTAATTTTACACCAGGTGTAGCAGTTTCCTGTGGAAATCCAGGTGTAAGCACAGGGGTCTAGGGACAAAAACTGAAGAGGAGTGTTGTTTTTAAAGGTGTGTTGATGTTGTTTCAGTTTGTGTGTGTGTGTTTGGTGGTTGGTTGGTTTTAAACATCAGCTGTTGATAGCTTTCAGTTCTAAAGGGAACATCTATCAAACTCCAAACCAGTTGAGATACTCCAGGACTGCATGCGCTTCTGGTTGTGAAACGGGTGGCAAAGGTATGCTCCTGCTTTTCCTTACAAAGCAAATGAATCCCTAACTGCCAGCTTAAAGCTTTGGCAATTAATAAAGTGGGGGGGAGTGTTTTGTCCAGTATTTTCCTTCTCTCACAAGGCATTTGTTCCTGAGTGACTCTTGGAAGTCATAGGCTACATCCCTGTCTCAGGGCAGCTCCTGGTTGCATGCATCTAAGCAAAGGAGGTGACACTGTCATTTCCACCTCTTGCTGCTTGAAAATTCATCATGTTTAGTGTGCAGGTGATTATGAATGTGTAGTGAAAGGCTGTGTATGCCACTTAGAAGAGCTCCATGTGTGTAAGTAAGTGAAGTTTGAGCTTGGGCTCTTCTAGTTCAGAAGTAGAGTTATGGGTTTTCTCTCATCTACAGCTGACTTTGTTATACTGGGTTAGCCTACACCAAAGCCTGTTTGCAGTACAGGGTTTCTCTGAAGTGCAAAGAATGAGAGTGAATCCATAAGGAAAGCCTTGATTGTTTAATTAGGGTTTTGTTTAATCAGTCTGGATTTAACAACTGTGCTGAAATGATGGTGAGAACAGCTCTTGATTTCTAGTGGGACTTACACTTAGGGTGTCTGACTGCCTTTGACAAGCACCTCTTGAACTCACATAAACACGGGTCTCATTTGCAAGTGCTGTACTTAGGATGCCACTCAGTGTCTGTGCCTTTTAACACTTGAGGGTCAGGTCTTTGTGCATAGGATTACGGGTACATGAATAAAGTTGCCTTTTACATAGAGATACCTGGCTTGTCCAGCTGTGCAGCTCCTGAGGATGTTTGCCATTCTGCATGCAGCACTACACCCAAGAATTTCTCTCCAGCTGACTTCTTATGACTGTTTCTTGCCTAGTGATACACAGAGGTGCCATAAAACTGTTAGTGTTGCATGCAATAACGTTCAACATATAATGATGTCTAAAATGAGAACGTCCTTACTAGATGCCTTATTGTTTACATGTTTCACAATGTGGATTTCTTCCTGTGTTAACTATGCTGGCATTGCAGATTGCCTATTTATTTGGTCAAGTGTGTGTATTTTAAGTGTGTACTACTATACTGCTTGGACCGCTATAAGAGTCACTATAATGTTGTATCTGGCTCAGTTTTCTGTAGCATATAGCAAACCACGTGCCAGCTAAAAGTGCCTTTTGTTTCATGTATTTTCATGCTTATCATTTTTAACAGAGAAATATGTATTCCTAAATCTCTGGCAAGTCACTGGGAACCACACATTTCAAAGTGTACTGGGTCATTTTAATGCCATTTGAGAACTGAAAAAGAGATTTCTGCAATACTGGTATCTGTTTTTCTCAGGTAACTGAATTGCCACAGTGCATTTTGATCCGAGTAGTCCAGTTGTGCCTTTGTCTGCTCAATGCTTCTCACTTGTATTGAAAAGGAGTAAGTGTAAGAGCAATTCAGGGCTGTCTTATCCCTCTGGCTCGGTTTCTGCAGTTGCTTAGATGGACATTCTCCTTCTAACCAACAGAAGAAAACGTAATGGAGGTCAGGTTTGTGTTCACAGCATCATCTCTGAAGGAAGAACATGATGCTTGTTGGCTGGTGCTTTTATTTGTTGTATTTTAACTCATTGTCCGGTATGGCAGTATGAACCTTAGTTTACGGTTGCTTCCAGTCTAAGGTTGACTTTCACTGTGCTCATTTTTGGTATGGTTAGAGTAAGAGTTCAGGCACAAATCCCACTTTGCTTTTCCTTAAGTTGTGACTTGGGTTTATTTTTAATAAATACATAAAACACAATGATACTGCCAGCTGGAATAAGTAGTGCATGTCTCGTGTGTGTGTGTGTGTGTACTCAGCCTTGGGTATTTTGATGCTCGACTGTCAGTAGCTGCACCATTGACAATGGAAGATACTGCTGACCATGTGTGTCCTTTTTCTCCCATAGCCAGTAACCTGCTATTAATTGCTGTTTTTAGAGGCATGTGTTTAGATCACTGGGGAGAAGGGGTTTAAGATATTTGAAGCTTTCATTTAAAGATAAATGGTTCAGTGGCTTTTTGGCAGGGTCACACTGCTGGTAATTCATTCAACTGACACACACAATTGAATTCCAAATTCATTTCCTTTCAGGGATAATAGCATAAAAGCACATTTTATGATCAGTCCAAGAGAGACCCTTATGAGAACACGTGAAGCCCTTTTTTTGTTCATACCACAGCACATTGTGCCCAGCATAGAAACTGGACGGAGGTTGTCCAGGAGCTGCTTGGGATGGGCTGAGTATCAGTCAGTGGGTCATGAGCAATTGTGTTGTGCATCACTTGTCTGCCTTGGGTTTTATTCCTCTCTCTAGCTTTCCTTATTTCCTTTATTTCCTATTTAATTATTCCCTATATTTCAGTTATTACACTGTTCCTAACCCATGTGTTTTATCTTTTCCAGTTCTCATCCCACCAAGGGGTGGGTGTGAAGATACGTGTAAGCCAGTAGCTGCGTGGTACTTAGTTACCAGCTGGGGTTAAACCATGAAAGTATGTTTTCCTTTTATTCATTTCCTTAAGTTAATGAGGGTTTATTTAATAAGTGTTAAACCCTAAAATGTAAGCAAAGGCATAATGAAACCTTCTAGTATGGTTGTTTGGTGAACATTTTATGGCTTATTCTTGCAGAGCAAAGAAAAGGCAGCAAGCCTTAGATCTTCTTCCCTAATTTCTTTTCTTTGGATTAACAGAGAATAAGTTTCTAAATATCTTAAACCAGCTGGCAATGTAGATAATTTCATGCCTATGTCTGATATCCCTGAAGACAATTCAGTGTCCTTCCTTCCCAGTGAATGAAAGACTCAAACCAAGCTTTTTGGCTCATGAGTCCCAAATTCTTACCCACTCCTGCCTATCTGGCCCTTTTACTGAAGCCCAAAGCAAGCTGCGTGCTGAGGTGTGTTAACAGTGTGCTGCTGTGGCCCTTGCTCTGAGGGATGCTCCAGAAAGGTATTATCTATGGTAAATCACTTCTAGCCATTTGGTCTGTACTTGGTGGACAGGGAGGTGAGTGCATTAGCCTAGCTCTATTGAAGCCAGCTATGGATGGGGTAGTGCTGGGGTGACTCCTTCAGTGGGCTCACCCAGAAACTTTCCTTCTTTCATTTATATAAACAGATGCACATTTCATGCCTCACCTTTCTCCTGCTGCATTACAGAGCTGCAGGCAGCACCAGCAGTGGCACCAGGATCTTACACAGCATCTCCTGTTCCAATAGCATGGGGTTCATTTGCTATTGCAGGTGTCACAATACATTGGTTCAGGCCTGATCACTTCCACGTTCCTTTTTTGGGGGGGAAAAGCTGAGATTTCTTCCCATTATCCTGTGTACCTTCGGTTGGGACTGCACTATGCAGGCAGCAGATGCTCCTCTCTGGCTTGAGTGCCAAGAAGATTTAATGGAGGATCCAAAAAGTGATGCTTGTGCCAGCCCACAGCAGGTGGACCACATCCCACAGCTGGATGGACCAGTTCCCTCTGGAGTAGGGGCAGCCACAGACAGAGTGCTGTGGTGAGCAAGGATGGGGAATCTTCTTGAGCTTCTTCTTTGGCTTTTAAAAGGGAGTTTGTAGTTACAACATAGTGCAGGAAGCAGCATGTTGAATAATATTAAACTCCTAAATGCAACCATGGAAGTGCAAGGTCAGTTTTGGCATCCTGGATCTAACAACTACAGTGGGAACAAAGCCACCCTTTCCCTGTGCTCCTCCCAGCTCCAGAAGAGCAAAACAGCTATGAAGGGTGGTGCTGGCAGGAGGGTGGCTGGGTGGAAATAGGGAGCAAGAGAGATACAAGTAAGAAGTCTGCTGAGAGCACCTTGTTATTCTCTAGATTTCAACAGATTGACTCTTTAATGTCCTATCTGAGAATATCCTTTGGCTTTCATCTCCCCGGCTGTTTTCCAGGTTCACATTCCATGTAGAGATGGCCCAGCTACAGCACCCACATCTTCCCCAAGGCTCAGCATCATCAGGAGCCATGGCTTTCACATCATCCCTCTTTAGTTCTTGGGCTCCCATAAAAGCCCTCTTATTTCTCTGACCACACATTTGTGTTTTAAGGCTTTGTGGTTTATGAGCAGCAACGCTTCCAGCTTCTCAACACATGGAGGGATCAGCTGGAGGGTGTATATTGAGACAAGCTGGCTTGTAGGGTGTAACCATGACCTACAGCAAAGAGCCTTGGAAACCTGGATCAGGGTCCAGAGTAAAGCTTGGCAAAGGGCTGACCTCTTGTGCAAAAGAGACCTAAATTCCATGTGCAGTTCTGTAGCACTTGAACCCTCCCAGCCTGGTGTGGAGCTCTGTCCTCCTTATGTATGGTCTTCTCTTCCCTGCAGGATGCTGAGAAGGATGAGGAGGTGGAAGCCATCACCACCTCAGTGAGGGAAGGAGTGGGATGCTCTGCTTGCTGTGGAGGAGGTGGGAGGCAGCCTGGGACCCAAGATGCCACCGCCCCCAGCACTGCTACCACTGCCAAGCAGGGGTGAGGGAAGGACCTTTCTTATGGGGTGGCTTGTATTTCAGTATGAAATTCCCCAACAGCGAGGGATGGGGAGGAAGGGAATCTTATTTTCCTGTGTATCCCATATGTATGGCATGGGACAAGGATGATAACAGGGAAGTGGGGTCATCCTACAAACCATCTCACAGGGGAGGAGGCTCTCACTTTCTGCTTTCCCCCTCTGCCTTTGATGTCTCTGACCTCCTGACAGATCCCTGGAGCTGCTCTGAAATGCAAGGAGAAAAAAGCACTCCAACCACACTGACTCAACTCCATTCCTTCAGCAAGCTCTATATGTACCTTTATTTTATACTCATTTGAACAGCGGAGAGGTTGGCAATAGTGACAGCCTTGGAAGTGTGCACTCTGCATGTGTGTCTGTTTTGATCCCTCCAGCCTGGCTCCCACTTGATGGCTTGGAACACAAAGCTTTACACAAAGCAGCAAATGGAAATACCTCTCCCATGGACTTCCCAAAAGCATCATGTCTCAACACTCCCAACCTGGACTGGAGGGTTAATACCAAGCACTGGACTGCAAAGAACCACTGCTGCCTTCCAGCCAACAGCCAGCAAAGCTTCATTACACTGCTGGGGTAGCCTTCACTTCTTTCCCATCATTGCTCGTTCTTTGGTTTTCATTGTCTGTAACCTTCTTCTCAGCAAAGAATTGCCTTCAGATTTATATTTGCTAAGGACTGTGCGTGGCCCAACAAAGACTGGAATATTTCAGCTGGGTTTCCATCCTTAAAGGGGTCAGATGATTCCTAAAGCTGGGAAAGCAAGTTGTCCTGGAGTTTGTTTTCAATACACAGTTGTTTTTCATAAGGCAGAGTATTCCCTAATAGCATTAAGTTTCTGTTATTTACGTAATGCTTTCATCTCTTATTTCCATTAATACATTTGACTGACTATGCTGCAAGTCATCACTGCTTCCCCCATGATGCTGGAGCATAAATAAAGCTTCCAATGGGTTTCTTTTTAAGGATCTGGCAATGGGTCTCACTCTCCCACAGGAATCAGTGAAACTGGCTTCTGGCTGATCAGAAAAGGACCAGGAAAGCAGGGAATGCTTCTGGAAAGGACACCCACCTTCTCAGTAAGTCAATGTCTGGTAAGGAATGAATGAATTAGTAAGTACCATGTACTTTCTAATATGTACTACATACATATTACTACAATAGTACTTGCTATTTCATTCATGCACACAACTGGACTAGTTGGACAACCCATTGAGCAGCTGCTACTCAGCCAATAAACCCAATTGTATCTCTCAGTGCAAAGCAGGAGTAACTCCCTCTGCTTGCTGAGACAGGACCTCCATCCCCAGGAGCCTGAACTGTGGCACTGTGAGGAACATGGAGCTCCCACAGGTTTTTGTCATGGTTTATGGGGAAGCAAAACAAGAGAAGAAGTCAGGAACTAGCCATGCTGGTGTCCCAGCAAAGCTCAGCAAGATGGGAAAGGACATTGCAGAGTGACAGCCTTGGCTGGTTGCTGGACTGCTGCGTTGGTTCTTTGCTAAACAACCGAACCTATATAGTCCTAATAAATTCCCTGTGTAAAAAAATATATCTATAGATGGTGCCTTAGGAAGAACGCTGCAGCTGCTAACGGGGCTGGATGTGGCCAAATGAAATGCTCTAACGCTCTCTAATTCCACATGGAGCTGTGACAACTCTCTTTACAAAGAGTGGCTCTACTCAAACATGTGTGCGTGCAAACATACATGTACACACGCACACACACACATACCTACAGCTTTATAATCCCAGGGGGAAGACCTGGGCTGTGGGGGGGACCCCCACCACTACACGATCATGAACTGGCAGACATAGGGCAGCTGCTCTCTGCACCTCTTGTCGAACCACTTCCCAATGGCAGCTCCCGACAGGGCCGCGCAGTTTTCCAGCTTGCCACCGTCAGGCTGGGTGGTGATTTCAGTCTCCCAGTTCTTGTAGCGGATGGGGCCACCCGTCATGTCGACCCACCTGCCCTCCACAGCCATGTCATTGAGGCCCAGCCAGATCTCTGCCTCGGAGCCGATGCTCTTGCGCATGTAGTCGTAGAGAGCATCGTTCTCCTCGCCGCCCTGCGGGGTGCTGAGTGTGCCGCCCTGAGAGATGCAGTTCTCACTGGCCTCGTGGTAGGTCTTGGCCTCCAGGAACGCAAGGAAGCATTTTAGGTGGATTTTGGTGCCTTTCAGGCAAACTGAGAGGACACGGCACAAACAGAACAAAAAAGAGGATAGAAAGGGGAATTAGGGTTAAAAGCAGCGCATGGAATGAGGCAGCAGCAGCAAAAGCAGTGGCCAAACTACAGAGTTCATTTCTTAGGCTGTACAGTGACCCTCAGCAGCACAGGAGTACCAGGGCCCTATTGCTCCTTTGCAGGACATTGCTACCAGAGATGAGACTCTTCATCAGGGACTGTAGTGATAGGACAAGGGGTGATGCGTTAAAACTGAAACAGGGGAAGTTCAGGTTAGATCTAAGGCAGAAGTTCTTCCCTGTGAGGGTGCTGAGGCGCTGGCACAGGGTGCCCAGAGCTGTGGCTTCCCCATCCCTGGCAGTGTTCAAGGTCAAGTTGGATGGGGTTTGGAGCAAGCTGCTTTGGTGTGAGGTGTCCCTGCCCATGGCAGGGGGTTGGAACTGGGTGATCTCAAGGTCCTTTCCAACCCAAACCAGTCTGGGATTCTGTGATTCTATGAACTGCGGGGATGTGCCCTCCCTGTCTGCAGACCACTGGGATAAATAGATCTTGAGGTGCCCATTCCACCTTCCTGGGCTCTGCCAGAGCAGAGCCACAGCCTGGTCCTCCTGCCCTGGCCATGCTCTTCCCCAGCTTTACTGTGATGCATTTGTTGGAGGCATGGTGTGTGATGGGTGCTGCTGAGGGTTTGGGGAACAAGTCTGCAATGGCAGTTTTACATCACCTTAAGTAGGCAAGATGAAGAAAGTGTCTTTTTCAATAAGCTTTGTTCAGCAGCTTGTGCTTGCATTGCCTGAGGCCTTCAGAAGGAATTTCTATTTGCCTCTGACTTTATTGTTAGGATAGCAATTTGTTTTGCTTTTCTTTTTAAGCTCTAAACCTTGGCAGTGCAGGGTACTGTGGCCAAACAAGAACTAATCAGAGCCACGCATTAATATCCAAACCGACTTCATCTTAATGAATATGAGCTTGGAACTAAAGCCTTGATTTTGCTTGTGCTGCTTTTCTTTGAAGGAGAAATTTCTCCTTAACTTGCCTTTTCATCTCATTTCTGTTTCGTGTTCTGCAAGTCCTTCTCCTATTGATGTCAGTGGCATTTGTGGAAAGTAACTGTGGAGCATGGCTGGGAGATGGACATTCTGGGACTGTCCTCTGTACATATTCAATGAAGCACAGTGGGATTGACCTCCAGTGAGCAATACCTTGGTATATGTAAGAGACCAGGTCACCATTTCACTGGGGTCAGACAAAAAGCAAGCTGTATTTGACTAAAGCACAGGCTAATCCATTACTCATCCCTCTAACTCATATAGGAAAATGAACATCTAGCTTAGTGTCATCAGAGTGCCACAGCTTTACAAATGGTAAGCTCTAGCACATCAAGAAGGGGACTACGTGCCATTAACTGCCTGAGGGGTTTCATCTGCCTGGAGGAACTGCATTTTGATACCCCAACATCTCCCTATGATGGACTCCATGTCCATCTGGTCATCTCATGTCAAAATGTGTGGAGCAATTGTAGCCACCTTTATAAGCAGCTCCTCTCTCAAAGCAGAAGCCATGCCTTCTTCAAGCAAGTCTTTTACCTGTCTGGAGAGCTTGCTTTTCCTTCAGTAGAGCAACCTCCTGAGAGATGTTGTCAATCATGGCCTTCAGGTCTTCAATCATTTTGAGGCTCACAACATCTGGTGGGGAAATCAAGGGAGGAACATAAATATTGGTTGCATGCCCAGGGGAGGACTAAAGCTGTTCCTATCATCAACACTTTCTCTGCCTGCAGACAATGACAAACAAAAGGAATCCACAGTGTCAACACCCAGGTCCCCTTGCACATCCATCACAGGTATCATCATGTGCTCTCTAGCCTGGTTGCACCACCAACCCAGTCTTCCCAGTTTGGGTTTCAGGGCTTTGTACCCCATGGAGCTTCCTACCACAGAGGTGTTCCTTAGGCTGCTGCTTTTAAGAGACCTTAAAGCTGATGATGAACAGCTTCTTGGCCAGTTGCAGCCTGCTAAAGCCCATGTCTTGCTATGTTGCCTCTGCAATGGATCTAAGCAGCTATTAACCTCTACTTGGATATTTTCCTGTCTAGGAGCAAAAGGTGGTGGGTCATCAGATGTTGAGGCAGAGGCACCAAGCCAGGCAAGTGGGGAAGCAGCTTGGATGGTGACCAAACCTACCAGGTCAAAGACAACATGGTGCCATGGGTATGAAAAGCCAGACCCATCAGGAGGAGGGCATTGAGCTGCTTTACTTATTGCTTCATTAACTTTAATAGGTTCACTTAACACTGAGACACTAGTTATTATTCTTCAGCCTTTAATGAAGACACTGTGGGAAACAGCTGATTAAAGCCACTTGCTGTGTTTTTTCTCATGCAAACCTGTCTTGAAGCTGAACAAATGTCACTTTCAGGTTTAAGTAACATCCAAGGGCCTCAGCAGGACACTGCCAAAGAATTTTGCTCTTTATGTTGTTCCAGCTGGGTTTGCTGGTGGGTTCCCATCAAAGTGACACATCTTGATAACTACCTAAACCCTGAAGCAAGGCTATTTATGGCTGGGGTCTGTGGAAGGGGTCCCTGTCATTGGCAGGGGGTTGGAACTGGATGAGCTTTAAGGTCCTTTCAACCCAAACCAGTCCAGGATTCCACAATTTCCAGGGAAGAGCACCCAGACAAGAAGGTTACACCAACATTCTGGGCAGCATCAGGAGTGGACCCCAAATCGGTCCCTATCCACTGGTTTAAGCATTCAGACTCCAATTTCCATCTCCATTTACCTTCAAAACACATGTGAGACCTACACAGAGATGTTTCCTCCTTGTGACCCCAGCAACCTCACTGCAGCTCCAACCAAGGCCTGTGTCCCCATGTGGAAGGGTTCCATTGCCCACCTCCCCCGGGCACCGTTGTGGGCAAGTCCCACTTGTCCCCCAAGACACTGGGGTTAAGGGATTGTTTCCTGAATCACTGCACCTGGAAAAATCACTAGGGAGCAATTTGAGGGGGAACCCCCCCCAAAGAGGCCAAGTGAATGTGCTGTCTCAGCGTTTTCTACATGCTATAGTTTAGCTTTTTCATGTTGAAACAGCAGCATTTTCATCCCAAAGCAGATCCAAATGTAAGCAATAATTACCAAAAAAGAAAAGAAGAAGAAAAAGGGAAAAATGCAGATAAAGAAATGAAAAGCTTGGCTCCAATCAGCGTTTTCTTTTCTAACATTTGTGGTTTGGCTGCACAGATTGAAAAGCAAGAAAACCAGCCAGAAAACCCCGACCCTCCAGGGGCTTCACCCTGCTTGAACCTCCCTGGGAAAGAGCAAAGGGTGAGCTGGGATGGGGCACTGGAGGCTGGGGATGGGATGGGGCCATCCTGGCCCCTGCATGTTTGGATGTGGCAAGGGGTTGGGGACAAAGAGGAGCCCCACAGGGGGGGTTTAGCCCTTTCCTCCTTTTCCCACCCCCTGGCATGGGTGAAAGCCAGAGGAATGTTAGCCAAGAGACACTGGAAGTTTCCAGTAAAGGCAGTGCAGCTGATGTGGCTGCCCAAAACATGCCAAGTTGTTGGGTGTTTTCCTTTTCCCCACAGACAACTTGACTTTGGAAAGGAGCTCTTAAGCACTCAGTAAAAGCTGCCAGCAGAGGATTGGATTTTCAGGACAGCCCCCACAAATGGTTTTAAATCAGAGCCTGATTTTCCTGTCAAAAAGGTGATTTTTCTCCCACCTTCCTGTCACCAGTGGGTTACAAACTGCAGTTGCAGTGGTACAGGGAGAAAACCAGGATTTCTCTAAGTAAATCTCTCTACTGGTGCCTCCTGTGAGTTTCATGCACTTTTGTGCCCAGTATGAACCCACAGGGGTATTTTTTGCTCTAGAGAACAACCACAGACTAAAGATCTAGAATAAGCAGCTATTCCATCATTCCATAAAGAAATCTAGTGGGAGAGAAAGGAAAAACTCAAGGATCCAAGATGTATGATGAAAACAGCCACTGGGTGAGCAGAGAGCAGCCAGGCCAAACAAATTCCTGGGATGCTTCTCCCTTGCTCCCTGCTTCATTCCAAGCAGAGAAGTGGTCCAAGTCAGACACATCAGGCAGGTTCTCACGCCACTGGGATGGATGCAAGCTGCTTCCTTACTTGCCTTCTAGGATTAATATGCATTGAGCTGGAGGGAGGAAGGGTGGGACAGTGGCAAAAGAGAAGGGAAAACACAAGGGAAAAGAAAACTTCAGCATCTTTTCATGTCTGTTGCCCTCTGGTAGGCTTGAGAGGTCGGAGCTTGTGTACAGCTTGACATGCACCAGGGTAAGTGTTTAAAATCCAAGATCCATGTTGCTGTTTAAGGGATTCTGTATGATCTACCTACTCCTGTCTCCAAATCTACACCAGTTTTCTGTCATCTGCCACTTGGCTCTGAAAACAAATGAATGAGGGGTAGGGGGTGTAGAAATGGGGAGTTTTAGAGGACAGGTTTGAGGAGAAGCACAGATAACACGGAAAAGGTGTTGCCCTCTGAAATTCAGACCACGCCATCCCATCTCTCTTATAAGGTAAGAACCCACCCAAAATATTGCAGTTACAAAAGGGCTTTGCAATCATTTGACAGGGGGAAAAATAACTGTTAGGGTTTTAGCTGCTTATTTGACAGCTTCATTAACACACTGTTAAATCCCCAAACACCGGAGGCAACAGCATCCCCCCAAGCCCCACCAGGTTTCCTTTACCTTTCTTGGAAGGTGCTGGTTTCTGCCGGACCTTCCCATTTTGCTGGCTGGAGATGTGGGCGAGGGAGAGGAGACAGAGGAGCAGGCAGGCTCCCCGCAGCGCCATGCCGAGGAGGGCTGCAGTGGCTCTGCTCTGCCCTCACACAGCAGGCTTGGATCCCAAAGCACTGTCCCAAAGAGCCGCCCGCTGAGCTCCAGCCAGAGGCAGCCTCCTGGCCCTGGGGGGGGGGGCTCAGCGGCTCCAGCCAAGGCTGGGAACATCCCAAAGGGGTTGTGTTGCTTAGCACATTGCTTGGGTTTGCTTAGAAATAAAAGGGAATGAATATGCTGAGAGTCTGCTAAGCTGAACATAAAAAAAGGTTGGGAGTAGAGCTGGAATGATTTCCTATGGCTTTTGAGTGAAATAGCATGAGTTTGGGAATTGGTGGAATCACCATCCCTGGAAGTGTTCACAAACTATATAAATGAGGCCCTCAGTGACATGGGTTAGTGGTGGCCTTGGCAGTGCTGGGGCAAGGGTTGGACTTCATGATCTTAAGGGTCTTTTCTGACCTGGTTGATTCTATGATTCTATGTGTCACAACATGAAGTGTGAAATGGTGTTTGAGTGGCCAAGGAGCAGAGAGGGGCCCAGGCAGCCCTGCAAGGGATGCTGCCTGCAAGGGATGCTGTCCACAAGGGATGCTGCCAGTACAACAGGAGCAGAGGCAGCACATGGGAGGATGCAAGGCCCTGCATGGAGATTCCTGGTTTATCCCCACTGCAAAGGGCTGCTGTGGTCCCCACAGCCAGTGTGCAGCCACAGGGAGAGCAGAATGGGGAGAATGTGCTCCACAAAAAGCCACTATCCCAGAGGTCACCTTGCAGGGTCCCAGCATGACTTCCTGAAGCAGTTGGGCTGTGCTGAGCAGCACTGCAGCCTAAACCAAGACCTCTGCCTGATGGTTTCTTGTGCTACAGCACAAGCAAGGGAGTCTTTCCTGCAGGGGGAATAGGAACAACCTGAACAAGTGGAGGATAATCACGCAGAGAAAGGACAGGAGGGGGAATGGCCATTTGGGAGAACAAAGTGCTCTGGATATTGGCTATTGACTTTAAATCTTTCCTGAAGAACTATGGCAAGATGCCACCCAGCACAAGGTGAACCACTGAGGTCCTAGGAGCATAAAAGGTCTGAGATAAACAGGGGTGTAGCTGGAAAGAGAACTGCTGATTTAGTTTGGCCACAACTGCGTTACCCAGCCTTGCACTTCTGCTGAATAAGGAAAACCTTGCCCTTATATCCTATCTGAATAGAGCTCCCTTGCATTCGCAGCCCAAATGTTTGAATCCAAGGAGGAATGGGTTTGATTTTCACTCCCCTTTACCACACACACCCAAACCCATTAAGACTTAGGCCAGAGGATATATATTTTGGGGATTTACTGTTCTCCTGCCTGGACTATCCCCAAATGGGACGGAGCTCAAAGACATGCCCAACACCTACTTACATGTTCCCTTCTCCTGACATTTAAGTAGCATTTACCTATCCAAAGTGCTTTTGGTAACTCAGCACCTCCCAGTTTTCCTTGGCTCAGGATTTGCTCGCCTGCCTTTGCTTTGATTCATGTCCTGCCACACTGGGGACAAAACCAAAAAGCTCCTTTTGCTGCTGTGTGTGAAACGGATGGATCTGGCATGGAGTCTGACAGCAATCCCTAACCACAGGTTTCTGGGTAGCTGGGATCCTCCAGAACATTGCATTTCTCCAGTTCCTCAGCTGAAATGAGGAGGGCAGCTTTCCATTAACACCTTAGGACAGGTCTGCAACCAAGGGGCCTCTGTACCAGCCAGCAGGTCCTGTGCTAAACACCACCACTTTTCCTGAAAAGGAGAAAAATGGAAAGAAGCAGACCCAGAACACCTGTCTCTGGCTGTAACCCCTATTCACATGGGGCTTTGCTCCAGTTCTGCCCTATGTAGATTGAAAAGAAATCCTTCACATTATAAAAGTGCATAAACCCCTGCAATTGCACACAACAGGAGCAAGCTAAAGTGTTGCTGCAATCAGCCCCGAACAGGGATGTTACAGGGAATGGCCACCTAAAGGCAGAAAGGTGCATCCCTGACTGGTTTGTATTGGAAGGCACCTTCAAGCTCACCCAGTTCCAACCCCTGCCATGGGCAGGGACACCTTCCACTAGAACAGCTTGCTCCAGGCTCCAGCCTTGAACACTGCCAGGGATGGGGCAGCCACAGCTTCTCTGGGCACCCTGTGCCAGCACCTCAGCACCCTCACAGGGCAGAACTTCTGCCTTAGATCTAACGTGAACTTCCCCTGTTTCACTTTGAACCCATTATCCATACCCAGCCCATCCCCTGCCTGGGCTCCTGCTGAAGCCTGAGGCTGCAGTTTCAGTTAAGTAATAGGGTCTCAAAGGTCCTCTGTAATGTGACTCTTGGAGCAGACATCATGCTTTTGAGGTCCTGATGATTCACACTTCTTGATTCACGGCTGGAGGGCTCATTAGGCACACACAGCCCATCAGAGAGAAACAGCAGGCACAGGGGGAAAGAGAGCAACAGCTAACTCATATAAGGGTTAATGGCAAGCAGAAAGACTGTAATTACACCAAGCAACCAGGGTTTTGTCCATGATTGTTTTAAATCTGGCCAATTACAGATTCTGCTTTCCCATAAAAGCACTTTACTCCCTGGTTTCAAGCCTGGTCTCCTGCTCAGAGAGATAGTAGCTCCTGCTAGCTGTAAAGAAACTAATTCAAGATGAAGAGGGCAGAATAACTTATGCTTATGGAAACTGCCCCATGGCCGCAGCCAGAAAAGTTTACGTGGCTTTGGGAAACCCATAAGTAGGCTGTGATGCTGAATTTGGAAGGCTGTCAGCTAGCAAAACAGTGGCTGGAATAGCCCACAGAAGGGAGCTGGATGCTCCTGGCAGTAATGCAGACCTGTGATTTCATGCCCAGCCAGGCAAGGAAATGGGCAGGGAGATCAGAGGCTGTTTTGATTCAGCTCCTAGGAAATAAGCAGGTATCGCCAAGCCAAGAAATGAGGCAGTGCCACTGCACAATGGCTGGAAAGTGGAAGGGTGGGCTAGAAAACAGCATTCACACAGTTATTATCAAGATCAGCAGTTGCAAGAGCTGGCTTTTCAAGGCTCAGTTACTAGTTCAAAGGCAGGCCACCACAATGGTGAATGGTGACTGGTCTTTGCCTGCAGCCCCCCTCCTCTAGGGAGGCTCCAGCCTTCCTCACCGGTAACAACAGCAGGAGAACAAAGGGGAGACCCAAAACCACAGACTCATAGAACCAACCAGGTTGGAAAAGCCCTTCAAGCCCATCCAGTCCAACCATTCCCAGCACTGCCAAGGCCACCACTAACCCATGGCACTGAGGCCTCGTCTCCAGCTGTGTGAACACTTGCAGGGACGGTGCCTGCAGCCCTGCCCTGGGCAGCCTGTTCCAATGCCTGAGCACCCTCTGGGCAAGGAATTGTTCCTCAGCTCCATCTAAACCTCTTTCCATGTGGGACTGTGCAGCTTGGTGGTTTGACCCATGGCTGGGGCAGCAATCTGGGTTTCATTCCTCTGCTGCGTTGACCAAATCTGCTCTGCAGGAGGAGGATCTGTCTCTCAGCCATATCACAGTAACTTCAAAGAGGAACAGGAGAGAAATGGGGTGTACAATAAAATACATGCTGTGAGGAAGTGGGGTGAGCAGAAGAAAACCTCTGATATTAATTAGCTGCTGCCCAAACTCCTGCTGGCATCGTTTCTGCTTTCCACCAGCATAAACAACATCACAACAGGTTAAAATGGAAAAAGGCAAATCTGTGGATCATTGTTTTTGAGACCAATGGAGAAGAAATGCAATAATAGTTCAGGAAAGGGTGGTTTTCTTAAGCACAATGATAGGGAAAACCAAAGAGTCAGCACTTTGCCAAAACGTTATCCTCAGCACCAACACCAGGAAACTGGCTCTGAGCCTAAGGAAGGAGCATTCCAATCACATCCCACTGCAAGCACGGCTCACATCCCTACCCCACATTCACTCAGGGTCCCAGCACAGAAGGATCTGTGCTATCAGAGACCCTCAGGCCTTAAACCTGACCCAAAAGTAGAGAACTTGAGTTCAAGTGCTATCAGCTGCTCAAAATCCTCCCGTTTCCAAAAGGAGCTGCACTGAAGGACTCACCCCTCCCTTCTGTTCACAGCATGCGTGTGGGTTAGGGGTATATCCATCTGTCTTCAGTGCTTTGCTTTTCTGCCCATCATCCAAGTCCCAAAACCCAACCAGCCAAAGGAAAACAGGAGTCAAGCATCTAAATCTAACACCAAAACTCTGGAGAAAATCCTAATTGTGCAGGTTCGTGGAGCAGGCTGCACAAAATCCATCCTGGCATCAGCTCAAGGGAAGTCATGGTTGAAATTAAAGTCAGTATTTTAGACAAACAGATGGTGGTTTTGCCAGTTGATAAGCGTTGCATGTTGTTGTCACCTCTGAGTGACTGGTTTGCTTTCATAGGGCTGCAGATGCTGAATTAGGGATTGTGAAAGAATTTCAATGTCAACCTCATGAATTCCTTCATTTTTGGAATTTAGAGAAACATTTGCATGATCAGACAGCAGAAAGAAAGCAATTCATGCCTTGAAAAGCCTTGTCAGATTAAAGTTGGTCTCTCTCTAGGGGGAAAGAAGAGAGGTAGGGCTTAAATCATGACTTTTCAACCCATAGGTTTCTATGGAAATATCAAAACTTACCAAAACACAGCAGGAACACGTAGTGAGAGAGCTCCTCTGGAAGGGAGGTCCTGCAGGCTGGTGGCTCCAACACTCAAGCACAACTGGCTTGGCTGCAGTCTCCTCCATGCTGCCTTGGTGCACAGCACCTCTGTACATCAGCAAACAGATGAGGCTTCATTTCCTTTCTCCTCTCTGAAGGTATTAGTTTGGGGCCACAGTAACTAGGATCTTCTCAGTCTGAATCAGGGAGATCAAATCTCACCTAGAGACGGTGTGATGTGAAAACTCAGGTGTGCCTGTGCTGCTGTCCTTATTCTCATCTTCAGAACAGGAAAGCAAGAGACGTTCAAAGAGCTTGGAAAATAACCACAGCCTTATTAAAGTGTTCCAGTCGATGAAATTGAGGTTGAAACCATCACCAAGGAGTCATTAACAGCAGCATGTTTGAGATCCTAAAAAGGTCTTAGTTTTAACTTGGATCAGCTGCATTTCTGGCTATGCAGTAACAGAGGCACCCCTGTATCTCTGTGGGGAGATGGGTACCAAAGTGCCCTGCTATGGCCAAGCAGTATCACTGGGACTCAGGGACTCCAGCAAAGAGAAAGGAATGAAGGAGCAGGCATTTAAAGTGCCAGCCTGAAAACAACCCCTGTCAACTGCACCCACATTTGGCCTTGGAAGGTATAGCTGCAGGGAGTGCAAACAGGCAGCAGTGTCCTAGGAGACAAGAGGTTAGAGAGCAGGGGGGAACAGCACAGAGGCTGAAGAGCTTTAGTCCCAGTTGCAGACCTGCTCTTGCACTTTGCTCAAGCATGGGGAAGGAGGGAACAGGGCTCTGGGGTGAGGACTGGAGCACTCAGTTCTCACCAGTCACAGTCACTTCTTCCTCCCTCTGGGGGTCAGTGGCAGGCAAAGTAAATCAGTGCTAAAGCAGGGCTGAAGAATATCCTGCTGCTGAGGAGGGAAGTGGCACCTGCTGGAGTTTAAAAGCAAAGCTGGAGGCAATCGTAACAGAAGGTGGTAAGTCCCAGTTAATTTCTGTTTAGAGAGAAAATGCAGAAACTCTGTATTGCCTATGTTGAATCAAGGTGCTAAGCCCCCTAAAGGCTTGCACACTCCCAGTGGGTTTAAGATTAAACAGGGGAAGTTCAGGTTAGATCTAAGGCAGAAGCTGTTCCCTGTGAGGGTGCTGAGGCACTGGCACAGGGTGCCCAGAGAAGCTGTGGCTGCCCCATCCCTGGCAGTGTTCAAGGCCAGGTTGGACACAGGGGCTTGGAGCAATCTGGTCTAGTGTGAGGTGTCCCTGCCTCTAGCAGGGGCTGGAACTGGATGGATGAGCTTTAAGGTCCTTTCCAACCCAAACCATTCTATGATTCTATGAGCAAGCTCTGGCTCACACTAACTTATCTTTACAACAGGCTGTGCTGAAGCAGGTTTTCATAAAGCCTGACTGCATGTGGCTTAGTATCTCCTCCCCATTGCCTCCACTCCCACCCCAGGGCAGAACAAGCTCCCTTCTCTTCCCCAAACCACACAGCTGCAAGGCTGAACCACTACTGTAGATGCAAAACACTGGCTGATGGGTTCCTTGCACTTGGTCAATCTGCTGTACATCACCCTGAGTGTAAACACAGATCTGGAGGAACATGAGTACAAACCAGCCAGATCCAGCCCTGGTCCAAGGGATGTGCCCCTGTCAAACAGACCTTTCAGCTGGGATACACAAGGGAAGACAAATACCCAAATAGGTAAATTGCAGCTGGGTGCTTTTTAGGCAACACAAGCAAAAGCCTAACAGGAGCTGGTAGGTTTTGCATCTCTAGTACACAGCTTTCAGCCTCTCGACACTCCCAGCAGAAGCAATTAATTTCTGGGACAAACAGAGAGCTATCCTGCTCCGCAGATGTTTCCTCTTAGTTGCACTGGACTCGAGTCAATGAAAACGTGGCAATATCTGCACAGCAACACATGGAACTTTCCACCAGCCCAGATGGGAACAGGAGCAGGCTCAGTTGAAGCCTCTGTTAAAAATCTAACTGCTATTTTTGCTTGGAATGGAAGGGAGGGGTTAAAGAGAGTTAAGAAAACAGAAATGGGCAGCATAGCCCTTAGCATGCATGAGAACCACACATCTCAAAGATTCCTTAGCAGATGCTCCATCAGCTGGGAGAGCTGCAGGCCCTTTTACCCCTCTCAGAGCTTTGTTTATCCATCTGGGATGTGAGCTGGTAGCAACAAACCTCCAGGGGCAGCTGAGATCAACTAGCAGCTGTATAATACTTCTGGCCAGGCTTGTTACTTGTATTTCAGGGGTAGAAGCAGCCCCAGTTGAACTGGGGTCCCACTCCACCCCACTGCTTTGCCATGCCAACAGATGGGACGTAGCAAGTGTGGAAGGAATAGGACTCCTTGAAGACCCCCAAATCATGCCATGCCTAGTTACATAGCTACAGAAGACCTGGAGGGAGGACATGCACAGTTAGAAGAGGCACTGCAGATACTTGCACTATATTAACTTACAGTGACACTCTCAAAGTCCCTGGAGCCAAGTATTTTGTGATCAAGTTAGCCAGTTCTGTACACAGAGATGCTCAGGTACCAAGAGTTTGCTTTTTAGGTATCTTGAGTGCATAGCCTAAATCTCAGATGGGCTAAATATCTTCTATCCTTAGTAAAAGGTGGAAAGGGAATGAGCATACATTCACCTCCACAAAGGAGTCACTTAACATGCTTGCAACACAAGTTTCTCTCCCATTGCCAGCTCCCATAGCAATCAATTTACTACTAAAAGGCTCTGGAGTGGGGACAAGCAGCATCTTAAATGATGTAACTTGCAAAACACTTGGAGATCCTTCAGCTAGAAGGCTATGCAGACATAACACTGTTATTACCATGTTATAAAATTCACCCTGGAAGTAATTCTGGGCAGCCCTTTGGTATCCAACCACTAATCTGTAATAAAACAAGCAACAATTATTCAGCTGTGGTCTGACTTGCAATCCTCATTTGGATTAAGCATGTTCTGAAACGTTAAACAACACATGACCAAACAAATGCTGCCTGTGGTTAAGTCTAAGATAGTGCAAATGTTTATTCTCCCTTCAGTCTTCTTCCTACACTTTTTCACCTAGCTCTGGGCAGCAAGGACTTTGGATCGCAGCAAGGAATGTGGATCACAGCTGCTGCAAGCTGATGGCAGGTTAGTTTTTGCCTTACATAGAATAACTCTACTGGAGTGCTTAAAGATACGTATATAAAGCTATGTGTAACGATTGGCACTTCTTGGTGTGTTACTACAAGGCACTATCACAACCTACCTAACCCTTTACTTAAGGTACTGAAAAAATCCCACCTCTCCAAAATAGGCACCTTGAGCAAATTTTGTAGGACCTTTTTAATGCATTTTATTTGAACTTGCCTGCTCCTTGTAGTAGTAACTACACATACCTGAAATACACAGTAGTATTGTACCTTGAATGGTTATGAGAGTGAGCTCCAGGCAGAGGGCTGAAGCCACCTGGGGACCTTAAGTACACTATACATTTTAATGTGATCATGACTATTCATTTGAGTTTTGTCTTATATCTACAGCTCTTCCTCACAAAAGCCTTCCCTTTCTTCTAACTAGACAGTTCCAGTCAAGGGAATGTTCTTATTCTGGTATTAGGGAATTAAAACAGAAATCACTGCCTGAGCAAGATCTAAATGATTCCTGGGTTATGGTAGTAAATTTTACCATAATGTTTGTTCAAAACAATCCTTCTAACACAGCTAAAATACCAACTTCTTGAAAATCAACTTTTTCCTTTGACTTCTTCCATCCATTGTCTCTTTCTATTCTGCCAAATAAACATTCTTAGTCTTTGCTGGGCCAGCCAATTGATGTAAGGAGACAATGCACTGCTTTGAAGACCTGGAGATACAATCTGATTGCCTACCTTATTTGCCATCTTCTGTCTTTCCCTGGAAAGGATTATTACTGACAGCCACTATGCTTTTCCAGCTGAATTATCCAGCTCTTACAAATTCACTTATTTTTCCCTTCTCTTTAGCCACCATGAGAGGTTTTGGCTAGATTACTGTTATACCTGTTGGCAAAAGGGATAAGCAGAGTTCTAGTGAGTAAAGAAACCTTGGTTTAAAATACAAATTGGAAACTTGGAACCATGTTGTATTTATAGTAAAATTTAACCACATTTTATTCAAAGTAAGATAACTTGATGAAAGAATTCCACCAAATGCTGCTCTCAGCTGGCTGGTGAACAGAAAACACAAAGTCAGAAGGCCCCAAACCTGGCTTGTGCTATACCAAGGATAACCCCATACACACTCGAGAACACAGGAGTTGGCCTGCAGAAGTGGAACACATGGAAACAGAATTAAGTGGAACCTCCATCAGTCACTCTTGAAAACAGACTCCAGCACTTCCCAGGCAATAGCATCAATTGCTGGTAGTGCATTTTCTATGTGCAGACAGTTACCCACACAAAAACCATCTCCGATTTGCTTATTCACACTGAACTGTAGCCTTCTTTTCTTGGAATGTTTTAGAAGTCTCTTTGCCAGAAGGATAAAGGTACTGGAGCAAAAAATAGCCTTTTTCTATATACAAACTGACAAGATGGGACCATCAGTTAAAACCAGTTTTGGTCATTTAATAAAAACTCATCCTAGAAATCCAACTTTCTGCCGTGACGTCCCCAGACTCTCTTCTTCATCCAGAACCTTCTGAAGGGCCACGTGCAACGCCTTGCCTACTTTCTTCCCCGTCTGCAATGCAAAAGCAGCAAACCGAATCTGAGACATATGCTTATTAACAGGAAGACAACTCTCACAGAACACTTCCTTTTGACAAATAGTTTCCCTTTAATGATTCATACGCACCAGCTGGTGTAACAAAAATATGCTTTTAATTAAGAAAAATAATGGCAGTGGAAATTTCATTTTAATTTGATTCAGATTGAGAAAAATCTACACATAAAGGCAGTGCTCACAGTGATCAGAAAAGCGTGCCCTGATCATTAATACCAGATCTGTGCAGTGCCTGATCACCCAGGAATGCAAGCTAAATTCACATCAAGCACAAGCACACATTCAAACTAGGCAGCACATGTGGAGAAGGACTTGGGGGTGCTGATCAATGAGAAACTGAACATGAGCCACTTCAGTGTGCACCTGAGCCCAGAAAACCCTGTGTGCTGGGCTGCATCAAAAGCAGTGTGAGCACCAGGTCAAGGGAGGTGATCCTGCCCCTCTGCTCTGCTCTCACGAGACTCCACTTGCAGCCCTGAGTGCAGCTCTGGTGTCCTCAGCATAAGAAGGACATGGAGCTGTTGGAGCGAGTCCAGAGGAGGCCACGAGGATGCTCAGGGGCTGCAGCACCTCCTGTATGGAGACAGGCTGAGAACATTGGGGCTGTTCAGCCTGGAGAAGAGAAGCTGCGTGGAGACCTCAGAGCAGCTTCCAGTGTCTGAAGGGGGCTCCAAGGATGCTGGAGAGGGGCTCTTCATCAGGGGCTGTAGCGATAGGACAAGGCGTGATGGGTTCAAACTGAAACAGGGGAAGCTCAGGTTAGATATGAGGAAGAAGTTCTTCCCTGTGATGGTGATGAGGATTAGTTCCAATACCAGCCTCTTGCCACATACATGTACTGTGGAAGCTACAGAATAAGGAACCATTGGGCAATGCAGAAATAAAGAACTTATGGCAGTGCCTATTAGGCCTTTCCAAGAGTTTCCCTGAATGACCTGAAACAGTGACTCCATACGGAGATGAAGAGAGCCAAGCTCTCTCTAGAGGGCCACAGATTAAATCTGTGTTTATTAGCTCCTGATGTATGCAACAAAGCCTGTGCCTGCCATACAAATGACCACAAAGCTCTGTGTGACCTCTTGATGACAACTGCCAACACCATGAGCACACAGACCTTAAGGTAAGGTACTTTTCTCATAGAAGAATCAGGTGACAGAATACAGCCCAGAATATAGCCCAGACTTGGACAGATTATGGCCAAAGGAAATATGACAAGAGCTTTGATGCACCTGGGTAGCTGCTTATCCTAGACACTCTGAGTCACGCTAAAGAAAGGGGAGAACATGAAAGCACTGCTCCAGCTCTGCACTGGGACAATGATCACAACAGCAGTCTGGAGTCCTGAGAGGTGATACACTTTGTGCACTCTTCCCCTCACATGCAAGACAACATCACTCATCCCAGGTCAAAGTGAATGGGAACTGTGCAGAGCTTTGGTACTGGCTGTTGCCATCTTATTCCTGCTTGCCTCCCTTATGGCTTGGATCATGAACTCAGTAATGCTGCCAGCTTCCCAAACTTTCCCATGAAGCTGCCTTCCTAAAAGACTCGTCCTAGAACATCTGTTCACCACCAGGCAGGGAGGGCTGAACACCCTCTGACATGCAGCCAAATCCTTATGGAATGGAGGTGTCAAGCAAGGGTTACACAGCTCCTCCACTGGACATTCCCAGGCCTTTTTGTTTCTTGGTATCCTAACCAGGATGCTGAGTTTGAGGCAGGACCAAACAGATAATGTTTGACCTCCCAGAAAGCATCTTGTTTCATCCCTCACTCCTTCAAGCTGCTAACCACTCAAGAGGGAAGGCTTCTTCCAAGGCAAGTGAGAGACACCACAACTCAGCTTAAGCTTCTAACTCCTTGCACTAGAGGTAGGCACAAGTTCACTAAAGCTCTACAGCAGAGTAGGGCAGTTTCAAGATTTCCCATGGTTACCTTCTGTGTGCATCTGATCAGTGTTTAGATGAGCATTACAGAATCCCAAGCACAGCCTTTTGGAGCAGGTTACACAAGGCAACTGCACAAGTTTATTTCCTATTCAGGGCTTAATACAGGGTGAAATTAATAACCAGTTGGCTCTGATCAAAGCAGACATCTCTTTTTAAGAGCCCTAGACCTGAAACCTCAAGTCTTCTATGACACTGAGTTAGAATTGGGTTTGAAATCCATTAAGAAAGAGAAATCAGATGTCCATGGGAAGTTTGGTTTCTTTAGGATGCCAGATTAGTGATAACAACACCAAGCTAACGGGGTGACGTCTCTGAATGCAAATAAAAAGCCCACTGGTACAACCAAGATTAGCACTCTGATCTCATGAAACAGTTGAAATGCCACATATACTCAGAACGTAATTTCTACTTGAGACCAACTGTTTTCAAACTTGGCTCAAATTTCTGCATCCCTCAATACAACCATGCTGAAACTAGTTCTGCATCTTTAAGAAACAAAGCCAGTTTGAAGTGCTTAGCTTTCATTCTTACTCCAAGTCCAAACCCCACTTCTGTCTCATGTTCAAGGCCAAACATGAGAATTTATACTGGAGAAGAGATTCAAAAAGAGACAGAAAAAAGGTTTAAAATGGAATTCTTATGTAGATGCAAACAACATCCAGGTACTAATATTTTCATGGAGTGGGAGCAGATTAGAAACCCAGTAAAGGAGCAAAGAAAAACAGTAAAATGAGAACAGTAAGTTTATCACAAAAAACACCTGAGTTGTGCTAGAAGAGAACACCATGCACTGGCAATTCAAAGTACCATTCTACTCTGTAGAGACTACTTCTATAAAGACTTCACCATGTTAGGAGTTTTGCTCTTTCTGTCTTAAGGGAAACAATGAGGGAACATGTTCTTTAAGAATACTCTCAAAGTTTATAATTTTAAGCTTTACAGTCTTAGAGCTGTGAAATACTTACCTGAAACAAATGTGAGCACCATAAATTTCAGGTATCTAAAAGTTCTGGCTAACACCCATTCATAGTAGATTCTGTTTCACAGAGTCTGTGACCTTCAGCTAGTCTCTTGTGCACTTAATCAAAGCTTAAAGATCTCTGCTCTTTTAAGTCCTTGCTGCAGCCTTTCATATACACAAGTTCTATTTCATCCAAGACAGTAACTGCTCAAAACTTACCTCCATCATTTCAAAGATACTCTCAGGATCCAGGCTGCCCCTCCCCATTTTCTTTATAGAAGTCAGGGCACCTTTACTGGTCACAGAGACAAGCAGGCTGGCCAAAGAACAGGCTTCTTCCTCAAGGGTAGCATCCACCACATGCCTATAGCCAATCTGTAAGTTAATGACAAGACAACATAGATGACATATTAGTTTGCAATTGTCTAAGCTCTTTATTAAGATGTTAAACTGTGAGTGGCAGCTCTGTTATCTATAGCCTCCCATCCTAATATCATGTGGACTCTAGTAGCTGTCAGAGACTGACTTGACAGCAGAGTATTTAAACAGCCTCTGATGTGTACGTACATAAGAGAGGTGAGATAAGCATGTCACTATTTCACACTGGTTTTCAATCTGACCATCCTTTCATCTGTTCTTTCATTTATTCCTTATCTCCCCCAACTCCAAGCGCAGACTTACCTCCCCTTCAAGTGAAAACTGTAAGTCCTAACATCCAGGTCAGCCCTCACTTCATTGATTGCTTTCCTACTACTTATGCAGCTTGCTTAAAAGAAACATCAGACAAACTTTCAGGTAACTAAGCAAATGGCTCACTCCTGCAATGGAAAATGCAGTGACCAGCAAAAGCTGGTATTAGCTGCGTGCTATGTATGGAGAAGGAAAACAAAAACCCATTTCAAAGGATAGTATTGCACCCATGAAAATGGAGTTCTCTCCCAGAAACAAACACTCGTCGTGTAACTCCAGGCAGACCACACAACCTCTGCCCCTCACAACAATGACCATTTGTTTTACTGTACTAGAGGATCTGCTGCTCTGGGTATTGAGCAAGAATCAGATAAAAAATAATAAACAATTCTTCTGCATGCAAGAAGATGCATCAAATGAAAATTGCAATTCACTGACTGCAAGTCAGAGCTGGGGAAAAATAAAACCTTATTCGGTTCTTCTTAATTACAAGATGAACAAATGCATACACAGTGGACACTGTATCTGTAATACAAGCTTTATCTCCAGAGGAGAAATAAACAGCAGGTGAAGTTAACAGAAACTGTAGGTCAGGAATTTGTTAGGCTTACTTTGCTTAATGTGACAATTAAGGGCACATTCTCCATGTTAAGGCGAATGCAATCGTAAGGGTCATCAGACAGCTCAATCTCTTTGGAGCCTTCTTCATCCTCCAGAACACGCACTTTGGGGATTCTGTGGAAACAAAACATGCACAATCATTGCCAGAACAGGTAAGGAATATGGCTGTCATGCATCTCAACTCCAGGAAGTGCCCTTTCCTCTGAATGAGGCTAAATGTTTAGGAAAAAATCCAGAAAGTTATCAAGTATTAACAACTCAAACCCTGAGACTAGGAAGAAAACATTGGAAGTGGGAAGGTATCTAGGATAAGAGCACCAGATTTACATCAGTCAAACCTTTGGAATATGAAGTGGTTTTTATGCTAATATATGGTGCACAAATCAATTCTGAACAGTTCTTTATCCATTTACCTGGATGTACAAGAGAGAAATTACCAAGATTGACTCCTTTCATACTGTGTTTCCCAACCTTGCAGACAGCAGTAAAGCTGTCAGAATTACAGCAATTGCCCTGCTTGCCAAAGCTGTGACATCAATAGCAAATACAACTAGTGAAGCTGTTCAGGAAAGAATGACACTAACTAAGGAGACTTGGGCTAAAGGGAAAAGATGACATTAGTAATATCCTATTTCTTTAGTGAGATAGGAAGATTTGCTTGATATTCTCATTCTTGAAGAGGCATAGACTCTACTGTTCTAAGCACAGATACACACAGGCAATAACCAGGGCTAAAAACCCAAGCAGAAATCCAAGAGATGCTTTCCTTTCAACTATGAGTGATGAGCTCTTGTGCAAATGAGCTTGTCAGGCTTCTTACCAGTGGTACACGTATTGGTGATAGCCATTTAATGGGAGCTTTATAGGATGATTTAATGCAGCTTTCTTAGCTTAATGAGTAAAGTAATTTAAACCAATTTACTACAAGATGGTATCTCAAGTAGCCAAGAATGTCAGCATCTCATATACTCTCATTTATCCAGGTGCTCACTTGGATGTAGTACTGACTGAGAGACTTGGCTGTAGCAGCCAGTAAAACCTACACACCATGATACTCTCAATCTTACACATTTGCACTTGAAAACAGAATGTATTTCAAGCCATCCCTAGGAAGCTAACTTCAGTAACCACATGGAATGTAACCACAATGTGGTTTCATATTAGTACTTTTACAGTCGTGCTGTGTTTTATAACTACACTCTGGAGGTTACATTGGTTTACGCATTCTGTATCAACTCTCTTTTAAAGGAGGAGGAAGGGACTGATTTAGTGAACATTCCTCCCTCAACACAAAGTGGTTTTCTGCTGTTCCCTGGAAGAGTATTTTAGCTATTTGTTGCTCAAAGTCCTAGAGGCAAGTACTTCATAACAGCTAAGCCTGCCTCAGTGAGAACAAATTGCCTACAAGCCTGAGCCAAGCTAAAACTATAACTTTGAGTAAGCAGAACAACTCTAATGTGTTCTTTTTCCTGTAATGAAACTCAAAGTGCTTTGAAGCTCATTGAAAACGCATCAAAGCCTATTTTCAAGTTTAAATTACCCCATTAAAACCTGGTGAAATAAAGTCACAGGTTGACTAACCCTCAAGCTGCCCAAAACAATGGACAACACTGGACAACAGCCTAGACAAGATGTGGAGATGCCAGAGCAGTGTTTAAAAAAGAAGGAATATTTCAGGAAAGCCTCTGAGATCAAGCAATTTTTAACTCCATCCTAAACCAGCTGTGAAACCAGAGCAATGCTCAGTGTGCAAGTTGCCATACCTGAAAAAAGCCTGCAAGCAGCTGTTTGGCCAAGAACAGATGAAAGAAGTACAAATCTGAACTACCACAGAAGCAAAAAGCCAAATGATCCAACACAAGTATCACAGTTACATAAAAAGGGGGTGTAGATATACACATGAAAACTAAGCGTAGAAAGTGCAGCACAAAGCACTTCCAGAAGTCACATTTTCTCTCCCAGCTTCTGAAGATTTCCCTTAAGAACCAGCTGTACGCATTTACTTTGCAAAAGATGGTAATGGAGCTGGTGCAGGGCCTGGAGCACAAGAGATGGGGAACAGCTGAGGGACCTGGGGGGGGTCAGATGGAGAAGAGAAGGCTCAGGGGGGACCTGATGGCTCCCTACAAGTGCCTGACAGGAGGATGGAGTGAGGTGGGGTCGGTCTCTGCTCCCAAGGAACAAGGGACAGGACAAGAGGAAACGGCCTCAAGCTGCCCCAGGGCAGGTTTAGATGGAGCTGAGGAACAATTCCTTGCCCAGAGGGTGCTCAGGCATTGGAACAGGCTGCCCAGGGCAGGGCTGCAGGCACCGTCCCTGCAAGTGTTCACACAGCTGGAGACAAGGCCTCAGTGCCATGGGTTAGTGGTGGCCTTGGCAGTGCTGGGAATGGTTGGACTGGAAGGGCTTGAAGGGCTTTTCCAACCTGGTTGATGTTGATTCTGTTTACTTTTCCATTTTGATTCCTACAACGAATCAGGGCAGAAATCTGTACAGCAGGACTTAAGTCACATAATAAACACTGCAGACCCAGGTTTCACAACTACAAAACCAGTTCTCCTCTTGGAAGTAGGCATCAGTTCTGCTTCTACCATGCTGCCTGGCAAAAAACCATGACATCTGCGAAGCTATTGTTTTAGAAACTCTAGCTTTCGTAACTTGCTTGCTTTCTGTTGCCTTGGTTGCAAGTAGGCACATTCCACAGGATCAAGATTAATGCTAAATCCTAACTTAGCTACATGCACATTTTGCAATATCTGGCAGATAAATCTAGCCTCAAGCACCTTGGAAGCACAGAAAAGAAGAAAGCTTGATATCTGCTACCTTCTGCATGTGATCCTGATATGTATTTGTTAGAACACAATGAACAATACAAAACTTTGAGGAGTAAATGTTCCCCCCAAAACAGTCATATCTGTTGTAGACAGATTATGAAAGGCAAGTAAGTCTCAGAAGCAAACACATGTGAAATCCAGAACACTTAATCCGAAGTGATCTTCAAACTGACATCTTGTCTTGCTTGGACAGTAATATTTCATGGAGAGTGGGCAGCTACTTGAAGCAACCTTGTATCAATCCAAGGGAAAGAGAGCATGACAGTGAATGAGGACAACAGGTTTTCACTTTGAATTTCACCCCTTGACTTTCTGAGGTCATATGAGGTAAGATGTACTAGCATTCCCTGCTCATCACCAACAGACAGGATTTATACAGGTGAAAAATCAACAGGCTCTGCATTGTGTCATATTGTACCACATTCTGATTTGATACCTTCCAAAAGACATTGGATGCTTGCCCATAGACTGGATGATATGAAGGCTACAGTTGTCAGAAGAATGAAAATAACAGAGAATCATGAAAATAATTTCTAGGAACATGCTGCCCATGTTCCCAAGGCAACAGATTTTCTTTATTTATTTAATTACTTTTATATGAAACCCTCTCTTTACTCAGAACTAGGATTCTGGCTGACATAAGGAAAAAAAGACCTATTTATCTTGTAAATAAAGCACATGCCTTGGATCTTCAAAACAACTCACATAGGAACAACCATTTTTACTGTATGACTTTTGCATCCTGGCAGCTCACACAGACACAGGCATTTCTTCCTTTCAGTTCATTGTCAACCGTGTTGCTGACAGTGAAAAGTTACTGTTGAGAACTTGATTAACATGGGAAATTTCTCAGCTATATACACAAGCTGTAGTCTCAGATGGATTCTCCCTTATTCCCTTTTAAAGCGTTTCTAACCTGATATACTGCCTGCCTTCAAAGGTGCCTTTCCGTCTTCTTGCATGTACTTTTCCAGCTCTAGTACTGTGTGCTGAGTCCCTGATGAATAAGCCAAAACTACACCAGTGACTTTAGAAAATCTCTAATTTACAGCTGAAGAACCATTTGAAAACACTTTCAAACCAATATATGTTATTGAATATTGTATTATTGAAGGTTCTCAATATATATATATTAAAAATGTTACTGAATGTTTTCATTAACACACACAGAGAGCACTTGCATCATTCATTCTACCAGATTTTGTTCCTTCATTCTCCAAATTAAAATGCATGGGGTACAGTTCTTTTAAAGACAAATCATTTGTCTCTCCTCAGAATCTCTCACTACCATTTTTAACTCTTAGCTTTAAAAGAACTCTAGACTAACAATTAATGAGAAAGAACATCAGAACTGAGAAATCAGACTTTTTATAGCTACAAATCACACCTTTTTTTAGTTACAAACAAGAAGTCGCCCTGACAGAGGGCTTCTTACTCAGGAGCATTGCGCATTAGTAAATCCTTCTTGTTTTAAACCTACAAGGTATCCACACAAAGGCCTCCAATGACTTGCAACCAAACCATACTTGGTGGATTTTTGGTGGATCTGGCTACAGATATATACAGTTATCCTGTGAGCCTAATTGTGCATATAATGCAATATAACACTTGATTCAGTTTCTAATAACATTAGTTCCTGCTACTTGCATGCAAATGGACTGCCTTGTATCTGAATGCAAGTTGCCTTGTGTATTTCTTATTTAAATACTTAAGCATCAAAAATGATTAGCTCTTCCCATGACACTTCCATTCACATGAAAGGAGATCTGTGCTTTACCTTGTGTTAAAGAGAGCTGCCTTCACTGCGATAGAGATTGCATCATAGAGGTTCCCACCACAAACCAATAACTGGGGAAGAAAAAAAAGAGTCTCTTTAAAAGAAAATCAGGCTAGTGCCTTTAAACCAAGTCTTTATTTTACTTCAACCTACTTGAAAAGGCACAAAATTAAGAACCAGGGCAGATTTTGAATACACAAAGTTGTCCTTAAAGCCTGTCTATGAAAAGAAACAGATAGGAAATTAAGATTCCAGCTAACTGTATTACACATGCAAAATAGAAGAGTTAATGCACTTCATAATAAAATTCATGATAACATTTAATAATAGAAGCTGAAATGAAACCACTGCTGTTCTTACTCTTCTTGTGCTAAGGCTCTGAACTAGACTATGACCAGAATACTTGTTATCAATTCACCACATTCATTCTTTAATGTTAAATCAAACCAATCCATTTTCTGTCCTTTATTTCAAAGATAAACAGTTTTAAAATATCAACTGGACAAACCCAATTGGTAGAATTGTTTCTGAAGAAGCAATGCAAATTGTCACCCACAACATGGCATAAAAAAATAGATGCCAAAGGTCTACTCAGGATGGCACAACATGATTTATCCTCTATTCTTTATGGAAATTGAGTCACCAGCAGGTTTGCCTTGCAGCTGAAAAAGATCTAATGAAATCCTGATGTCACATTCTACTTGCTGGTAACACTGTCATTTGAATCAAAGTGTGTGGAGGCCAGCTTCTTCTCATGAAGATCAGGGAAAGAACAAAGAAAACAGCAGCACTGCACACTAGATAAGAATGCAGGGCTCCTATAACCACTGATACCACCTCTAGGCTGACAGATACCCCAAAGATGTATGTGGCCATAGCCTAGTGTTAGATCTCTGCAAAGCTCTGCTCTCAGCTGCCAGTACTATTCTACAAACACACACACACCAAGCATTTGAGACTACTTCAGCAAGAAGATACAGGTGCTTCTACATTACATCAAACTATGTTGTATGAGAGCAAAACCAGCTTTGCAACATTGATTGCATTGACTGATCTTCAAAATCTACTTAAGAATGAGATAAGCTCCTGTGCTGGGAGCATATCACAAATCAGATGTTCTGAGAAAGACAGTTTATTTTTTATGAAAACAGACTGAATTGTGTGAAAAGAATGACAAAAAGTTGGACAGAAAACTAAATACAAAGGTGATCAGATTATTTCCCTGCAAACAGCTGCAGGATATAGAGAGGTTAACTTGCCACTTTCAGTTATTATTGGATTTTACTGGCTAACACAATAAGCCCCACAGTATCTTTGTTAATAAAACACAATCATGGGATGTGCCTGCACTGTTGCTAGGCTTATGTTCAGGCTGCTGTTCTAAAGCCTCATTTGTATTACAGTGGCACCTAGAGGCTAAGAACACAGCCTGTATCAAGCATGGTATGACCAAGAAGTGAACACTTTTCTCAGCTGAAGCATCTTGTACTGAGAACCCACACTTCTTTAATTTATTCTTTGTAAGAACTAAGAAAATCTGCAGAACTGTGAGTTATGGGAAGCAAAAGAAACATAAATCTTGCCTTATTCAAAGAAGTTTTTCCTCCAAAAGGACAGATTTCTAATAGGTTTTTTCCCAACTGGGAGGAAATAGAAAAGATGAGGAAATGCTCTAAGGGATGCTCAGTAATGAACTGCTAAAGCAGTGCCTAAGGCACCCCCTCAACACACAATGTACTGTGATTGGGTATGGAATGAAGAGATTGGAGAGACTGCACACTTTGATTTTTCCTTGTGCAGCACAGCAAGCTGCTGGAGCAAACTACGTGGAGAAGGCTACATATATAATATCTTTATATATATTATATATATATAATTATATATATCACACCATCAAAGATGCCTAAAAGCTTATCTCTGACATCAGTTGCTTAGAAGGGAAAAGAAATTGAAGGAAAGACAGAGAGAGGGAAAACACACTTAAGAGTTTTGCAGTGCTGTGTATCTCCACATTCATGAGCTGCTCTTTGGAAGTGGAATGCCTTCTATTATTAAGAATGAAGGCATTTTGAAAGGTCAAGGTATATATTCTTGACCTTTAATATGTGTGTCCTTATGTCTGCATCTTTGGGGTGTCTATAGTTGAAGTTATTTTCTTTCCAGTTTGACTGTACACAGTCATAGTACCTCCCAAGTACACTGACAGCCAGACAATATTTGAGAGATGCTTTTAACTGGTAAGACAGTGCAAAAGACACTCTTTTCTGAGGCTGCATATCTCAAGCTACATTCTTTCTGTGGTTTTGCCCTTTGGAATAAGAGACCTAAAACCAAGTACCTTCCCACCTGACCACAAAGTACCAGGATTTTCAGGCTTATGACAGATTTAAGGCTTAAACTCCTTAAACCCTGACTTAAGTATGCAACACAAACATCAATGTGAAGAATTTCAAGGAATTCTGAGGGAAAACATCATTGAAAGGATTCAATAAGCATGGTAACATTTAGAATCTGCCTCCCTTCAATGCTGAATGATTCGTGTCTTATATCAGCGTGTCATACTTTCACCACGTACTATTAAAATAGAATTCTATAGGAATAATTCAGCAATGGCAACTTCTCTATAGGTATCAAGCAATTGCATCAACCATATCACAGCTGATATATATTCCCTTAAAAAATGAAATAGTGCAGAAACCTCAAAAATGTGAAAATACAGAGGCCTAGGGTAGAAAAAAACAAGAGAGACACACCACAAAGAGTAAGAGACAATGTTAACAGTATCTCCTTCTAACTGTACCAGCAGCTCCTTGATGGCTCACACACAAAATCCCTGCAGAATATGACATTAAAAAGACTCAGTGTTTGGAGTCCTAATTATGAACCTACAAAGTTTCTTTATTGACACTGTCAACAAAGCTAAATGTAAAATTCATCACATAAATTAGGTCTTGATGTTCACGGCCAAGTTAGACAGAGCTTTGGGCAACAAGGTATAGTGTGAGGCATCCCTGCCCATGGCAGGGGGTTGGAACTGAATGATCTTAAGGTCCTTTCCAACCCAAACCATTCTACGATGCAACTGGTAGCATAAAAATACCAAGACTTTTTTTCTCTGTGGATGATCAACAAATTTGCCCAGGAAGAATCAAATACTGACCAGTTATACAGTTATACCAGAACTACTTCTGCAGCAGTCAGCTTTATGGAAGTCTTTGTTTATGCAGGGTTTATGCAAAGTCAAGCAATGTGTTGCTTAAATAAGCACAGCATTTCATATTCTGTACCTCTGCTTGTAATTACCTAGTAACTAAAGGCCACAGTGTGATTTCCCAGAACTAACACTTCATTCTCTATTAAACTATGCCAAGCTCCCAATAAGCTCGTGACTAGGACTGTTAAAGCACTCAGCAGTGGTACGTATTTGATCACTCAGTATGTGCATTAAGTCACACAAGGTGGTCTGTACCATATCTACTGTAATTAGGCAAATACTACTGCTTCCTAAACAGCTAATGGACTAGTTTTCACGTTGATTTAGGTCTTAGTCTAAATGTTCCTGTTTTGTTAAACAAAACCCGGTATTTGTTTTTCCAGTACAGCTTCGCATTCTGAAAATCACTGCACAGATGTTAATGGATTACTGTGAATAAAATCGCTCAACATATTTTCAGTTACAAATTTGAGAAATAGAAACTCAACTTTGGACCAGTAAGACTTGGCAAAAATGCTCAGGAGAGTCTGACTTGCAGACTTGTATTAAATTCCCATGACAGTGCTTTAGATGCAGCATAGTTTGGAAATTAAGCTGCTGCGTGCACAATATTTATATGCATAACATTCAGGTTCCATTTTTTAAATGAGAACAAATACTCAGTTTCTGTTCTACATTCAATACATGTATACAACTTCCACCAGAAGGTGCCTAGACCAATGCTAACTTTTGCCAAAAGGTTTCTACTGCACTTCATGGAATTAGTACTGGTAGTAGTGCAAGGAAGTAGAGAAGATGGACAATTTATATTAGGGCTAACAGAGTTAGTCCTAACTTAATTTATGTTAGGGCTAACCCATGCTACATTACACCCATTGGAACACTACATTTGCTGTTCTATCCAGCTTGGAAAACAGTTTGGTTTTCTTTAGTGGCAATTTCCTTGTCAGTTTAAGCTTACTGATTTTTATGAGACAGATCTGGAGTATTCAGTAGTTTATTAGCTCTGCACTGGAGCAGCAGCATTAAAAATAGAAAAAAGCACAACCTGGAAGTAGTGATTGTATCTAGAATCACAAGAAAATGGCCATCCATGCTGTGAATCATTATATTATTACTTTTTATATGAAAATAGACATGGTTATGATAAGTCAATCAGTGCCTTGAAAAACCTCCTTCAGTCTTAGTTTTCATTCCCTTACTTACCAACACATCAACGTAGAGAACCCAGCAGTGCTCTCTGGGATTAATACAAAGTGATTTCAAGTCTATACTGTTCTCGCTGCTAAATACTGTGTAGAATGCACTTGCTATCTCTGCGCCAAGTTCTTCTCCTCCCCGGCCTTCAAATTCAGGAGTAGCATTTGCAGAACTAGATAAAGAAAGAAAACATACTTTCACTTCTAAAGCAGCCAATACGCAAAGAACATTCCTTAAATATAAAGCATTAGACATATCTAAGGATTTCTTTGTACAATAAGCACCATATCTGTGAAGAAACTGTTTCTATTTTCCATAAGAAAATGTCTTGAGGCAGATAATACACCTACATTTTGCTACAAACTCTGATGCTTATTAAATTCCACTATCTTCAGTTTAGGTTACAATACTGAAGTTGGTGAATCCTCTCAGGATTATTTCTTAAGCACTGTCATCTTCTATCACCTCAGCCCTTTCAAAACTAAAGTGAGAGAAATCTGGATGAAGTTCAGAACAACTAACAAGACAGCCTGTTAGAGCTGAATGTTAAATTAATAAGAGGGTGGCTAAGAGGAGAAAGATGTGATGATGTGACAAGTAGGATATGCTTTATTTTCCAAGCTCTGTGACTGCCTGACCTTAAATGGTAATTTCTTTACTGAGTGTACTCTCTGCTATCAAGCTCATTATTTTCAGCAACTGCAGCTTAGGAAGAACAGCAACTAAAACCCATTTTTTCCAGAAGGGATCTGGCAAAAGTGAGTGCTTTTCGCTTCCCTGATTCCAACAAAATAACAAACTTTGTTTATAAGCAGTCACGCAAGAAAGTCCTTCAGTGCTGGGCCTTGTACATAGCTAAGGGCAAAATAGAACAATTAACAATAAAAGATATCAGGCCTATAAAACAAAGTTCCCATCACCAAGTCACAGTGCAATAGAGCAGAAATGTGCGTGCATATATAGCAAATTAACAAATATTCTGAACTCAACCTCTGATTTATAGCAAGGGCAAAAGCATTCTCAAGCAGTGGATCCATGACACACAAGGCAGATCCTGGTTTTAAATAAACGGGTCAGACACCCCCCAAATCAATTTCTCATTACAGAACATAGGAAAGGTGGTTATTCCATAGGAGTAGTTATGATAGGTTCAAAATATAGAATAGCAAAGCCTTGTATTCTCCTGGCTGGGCACCTCCCAGTGCCAATTTCTCATGTACATTTTCTGTATACATGATGATACACAATTTTAGCTCTTCCAACAGGCACGCTGCAGGAACACACACATACAGCATAAAGCAAAGTCTCAGAATATAATCCCTTAAAAAAACCCAGGAACTAAAGATCCACATTACCTAGGTATGACTTAAACCATCATGCGAACTGTATCAACAAGACTGGGTTTAAATTTAAACAGGGGAAGTTCAGGTTAGATATAAGGAAGAAGTTCTTCCATGAGGGTGCTGGCACAGGTTGCCCAGAGAAGCTGTGGCTGCCCCATCCCTGGCAGCGTTCAAGGCCAGGTTGGACACAGGGGCCTGGAGCAACCTGCTCTGGTGTGAGGTGTCCCTGCCTATGGCAGGGGTTTGGAACTGGATGATCTTATGGTCCTTTCCAACCCAAACCATCCTATGAGTCTATGTCCACAGAGCCTATAAACTTACCTATATAGTTACCTATTATAATTCTTACCTCCAAGAATTACCTCAGAGTATTTCTCCCAACTTGCTGTTTTGCAGAATTGATGAAAACTCAGAATGCCAAGAAGAGCTACTGGATTTTACAGAAAATATATGCTGCTACTATGAACAGCACTATACATGCTTTTTAAACAATAAATTACTGCCAATCAACCACTGATCTGTGCTTCCAGACAGCACTTGCAATTCAAATAGGCATTACAAGTGTGACACACATTATCAGACACCAATTTTATAAGACAGGACCATATCTCAGTATAACTTAATTCTGGAAGCATGCCCAGTCAGTTCTTCAGGTTACATTAAACAAGCACTTACCCACAGAAGTAGTTTTTATGCAAGTTATTCTATTTAACTATTCTGTTTGAAGTACACTTACATAAGCATCATGATTCCTATAAGCTGAAAAGATTTATACAAACCTCAAGCTGTACCTCACTATTATTTCTAAGCGAAGTTATATCAAAAGTTATATTTTTTAATTATAAAGAGATTATTTCTTTGACAGTTAGAAGGAAGAACATAAGACTCAATTGGAATATCACTGCAAATGCATCTTAATTCCATTATCCTTTTAACACTTCAGTTTCTTGAAATCCAAGTGAAATAAAAGAGGAGGGTACTATTATATTACCTATATGGTAAATACTGCCACCTAATGCTGACAGACTCTTGCAGTAATTTACACTGGATAAGTCTAGCACACTAGTAAGAGAAAAAGACAAAACATTTGTTTTATGGAGCACAGAAAGAACCTGATAGTGGCCAGACAGAGCACAGAATTTCTGCTCCCACACAGAATGTAATTTTAAATACTTTCAAAACCATTTCAGTGTCACACTGCATAACAATTAAGTTCTTCAAGCATAATGATGCTTCTATCACAGATCTCTACTGAATTTTAAAACTAATGCTGTTACAGCCAAAACCTTCTTCTTACAGTAGTTAAGTACTTCCCAATTGTTGCTCAGGACATTAGAGAGTCACAGGATCAATCATCAGGGCTGGAAGGGATCACTGGAGATTACCTAGTCCAACCTCCACCAAGGCAGGTTACAGAGGAACATATCCAGAAGGGCTTGGAATGTCTCCAGAGACAGAGGCTCCACAACCCCACCAGGCAGCCTGCTCCAGGGCTCTGCCATCCTGAGTGTAAAAAAGTTCTTCCTCATGTTGAAGTGGAACTTGTGTTTCAGTTTATGGCCACTGCTTCTTGTCCTGTTACTGAGCAATACTGGAAAGTCTGGCACCATCCTCCTGGCACCCACCTCTGAGATACTGATCTGCATTGATGGGGTCCCCTCTCAGTCTGCTCCTCTCTAGACTAACCCAAATAGGCCCACGCTCCCAGCTTCAACAAAAGCATTGCTGGCCTTCAGAGTGGAGAAACAGTTGACCACACTTGGACAAATAAATTCCTTGTTGTCCTAATTCCACAAACAATAGCTAATACTCTCAAGGAATTCTGAGGTCTGGTTTTTATTTCTGTTGCTGGTATTTCTCACACTTTGAAATAAATCTTTGCCTCAATCAAAAACAGTCAGTATTAGAAGAGCCCCAAAACTCTTAACATGACAAAAGCAGGCACAGGAGGCTTTCAACATCAACAGCCAGGATAACCGCCTTCTCCAGGGCGGCAAGGACATCCCACAGGACAAGGACTACTTGTTCTATGACAGTTAGTTTCTAGTATCACAAATCAGTACCCCAAAAATCACCTCTTCCAGAGACTTGCATTAAAGTCTGTCTCAAAATGAGAGTAAATGCGATTCTAGGTTAAGGACTCAGAGCAGAATCAAGAGAAATGGTAATTTGGGGCAGAGAATTATATACATGATCCAGCAAGTGATTATTTTCAGCACTACAAGAAACTGAAAGTTTCAGGAAAGAAGCATTTTAAGATAGCAAACATTGCAGTCCAAGTTTTTGTTATTAATTCCAACAATATAAAAGCCAAGCAGAATGTAAAGGAATCTCACCAGGAGATGCAGTGTATCAAACTGTGCTCAGTTACTACCACCCAGTGGCAGCCTGGAAAAGCATCGGAGTACTGATAGCATCCATTCCCCTTTAGAGAGAACAAGCTGCTGCCACTTCATATTATGTCTTTTGGATCTTTCTGGAGGTTAGAGGTCACTTTTCCCTGACGAAGTAAGTATGAAAGAAGTGACTACCCTTCTCTAAAATATAGGCTTTTGGTCTGTGTTGTCACAAGAAGTAAGGATTACCTATTTCTAGAACTGACAAGATCCATCTTGCACAATATTGCTGCACATCCCCATCCCATCTTCTCATGGAGCAGAGATTAACAGAAAATACAACTTAACATTAATCTACTGAGTTAAAGTTTTTCTAACATTTATTTATGTATGAAATGGGTCACAGAATTGCAACATCCCCACGGATCACCTGTTTTAGTAAGGAGATGTCCCTGTTGAAAGTCAGTGGACTTTCTTCATGTAGAAACCATCAGAAGAAAGCCAGTGCTGCTTAGGATATTTCATACACGAGTGTTACAAAGCAGTCAAGCTCAGATCTCCTTTAACAGCAGGACTACATTTGAGAAGATAATTTTCCTGTCTGTTATTTTTTAAATAGTAATCACAGACAAACAGTTAACTCATAGGCTAGCTACAAGTTTCCACAGCTAGCTAGGACCTCGTGATGTATGGAAGCAGTCTTAGGTATGGCTGCATTATGCAAGAGATACAAATGTCAAGGCAGATATAGCTAGTTAGGTCAGAGAGACTAACAGATATACCATCACTTAGTAGCTCTCATACCTTAGCTTTATTAATGGTGTATTGGTTTAATGTCAGAGTAGCAACATTTTTTAGTTTTAATAAAATAACTCCAAAACATCACATGCAATGGGCTAACTTGTCAGTGCCAAAGCTTTTATGAGAGGTTCCCAAAACCCCTTGTTTCATGAAAAACAGTTCTAGGAAGTCTGCAAGACATGCATACCATAGTTTCAGACAGCTGAATTGTCTGGAATAACATCAAGATGTCACTATGCTAACTCGGAGCAACCTGAAAACAAGAACTCAGTTTTCTTCTAGTTTCCTTTATGATTTGTGCACTATGAAGACTGTACAGCTAAATAACAGTCATCATGTATCACAAAACCACAAACACGATTTAGAACTAATTCAATTTTAGTTAAGGAAATACTGATTCACCAATAAATATTATAACCAAATTTTCTAATTCATTTTATACCTGAAGTTTATAGTGAGAGTTTTTCATCTTTTAAAACAAATGGATCTGTAAAAAACACACTTCAAAATTTTTCTGCTGCTTTCACAAAGTAAACCTTTAAGTACAGTCTCTAACACTCAATTCTTCCCTTCTGGAATACTTCACTTTCAAAGGAGATTTTCTATACACTATCACTGTAAAAAGATAATTGCCACTGTACTAATGAAGTCATGTTAAATACATGCATAATTGAACCATTACTCCTTTCCAACTGCAGTGATGTTCTGCAAGGTACTTTTAATTTTCTTTAACCTTTTTTACTCTTTAACTCCTACTGCTTTGCTTATTTTGGGTTTGCAGAACCAGCAGAAAGTTTCTGAGCATTCACCATTGTTGAAACATTAAATTAACTTGTTTCTATTACTCAGATCATACAGAAGGTTGGTGGAATGAAGGTATAAACTTCAGAATGGAATTACTCATTTATTCCAAATATTAGATCTATTTCCTCTCTTTTAGTATACTAACCAGTCAACACAGAATTCCAGGTAGCCTTCATCTGGCTTCTCTATCTTTGGTGTCCCCATTTCAGCTTTCACTCCTACCAAAATATCGGTGTTTTCCTGTTTAAAAAAAAAAACACACAACACATTGCACAACTGGAATTACAGTCGCAGAACTACTCAATTTAAATGTCTAAACTGATATTTCTACCGTTTAGTAATCTACACTGATAATTCCAACAGAATGAACTAAAAATAAATTTAGGTTTTGAAAAAGGAAGAGGCTTTAGAAGGACAATGTTAAGCCTAAGAAGATTCTTCTAATATTAGCTTTCTCTAGGTTAAAAAGACACTCTTACTTGTTCTGGAAACAGCTATTTCTGCATAACCTTTATAATATTGCACAGTGTATTTATCTTCTTCACATTCAACACATGCCAGAAGTAGTTTTGCTTCACTCTAAATGAACAGGTTTTTTTCGCAAGGATAAGGCTCAATAGCAATTTCAGTTTTCAAGATTAAATGCTAGATTAGTTCAGACTGAACACTGTCCAGCTACTTCATAGCCATGGTAGCTCAAATTACATAGCCTGGCATTATTTCCTTAACCCAAGAGTTTCAGTTAGCATTATACACACACATACATAAACCCACCTACAAATAGCCTCATCTCACCTTAAAACTAGTCACATAAACCAGAAATTTCATTAGCAAAGTACATAACCTCTAAGGAATTTACCTACCAGCTTTACTCTTGCAGATCCGCTTGTGTTTGATACAACATCTGTTTCTACTTCTGCACATCTGTAGTCTTCACAGCCACGACCATCTACACGAAGATCCTCCTACATATGACAATACATTGTGCTTAAGGGAATCAGTAATGAAAACAAACAAGAGAAACAATGAAAAGAAACAAGAGAAAGAACCCGGGCGTTTAAAGTTTCTTTTTCCTATGCCAAACACAGCAGTAAAAACTATATAAAAGCAACAGTTCTAGCTTCTCACTTAGGAACATACCAGAACCAACTGCATGTTTCCATTTGAATCTCATTTATCCAGAGCTTGCAACACGTTCTCTGTAGACGAACATGAACTCATACACTAAGTCACTTTAATACCAAAAGAAAGCTTCAGACTACAAAACTATAAAGGTCTTCAGTTTAAAACATACTTTACCTAATACTACATGTATTTTTCCCAGATCACCAAGTTCTGTACTTCTATATCTGTAATTGGGACCCAGCAAACAAAAATAACCTATCAGCCTTCCAAATGCTTTCATCTGTTTGTATTTCAAAACTAGGTATTTTCACCCTCAGAAACTATATAGCTCATTCTCATTAAAACAGTTTTACCTGCAGCAAAATACAGTTTCTGTCCTTTGCAAAAAGTCATTTTAGTATCTTAACATCTTTAGTATTGCTCCCCCCCGTGTCCTTCACTTTTCCTCCTCAGTCCACACACTACTCCTTAGTTCAATGACAGGCTAAACAGCTACACAACAGCAAAAAACTTGAGAAAGAGCACAGCAAATGGGGGTGGAGAACACGACATGAAAAAACAAACCCCCATCCTGCTCCCAGCCTGCTTCCCGTCCCGATGCCCCATTCTCAGTGTGCGTGGGTAATTCTACACCTTTTTACAAGGCCCAGAGTTACCAAACAAGGGGAATGACTTTAACCTGCCCCAGGGGAGACTGAGATGAGCTCTTAGGCAGAAACTCTTCCCTGTGAGGGCGCTGAGGCGCTGGCACAGGGTGCCCAGAGAAGCTGTGGCTGCCCCATCCCTGGCAGTGTTCAAGGCCAGGTTGGACACAGGGGCTTGAAGCAACCTGGTCTAGCGTGAGGGGCCCCTGCTCACGGCAGAGGGTTGAAACCGGATGAGCTTTCGGGTCCCTTCAAACCCAAACCATTCCATAATTACCACCGTAGAGATTCCCCAGACTAGCCCCAGGAGAGCTCCCTCCCTGCTTCTCATTCCACACAAGGTGCAAGCACAAGGAGGACATGGGCCTTGCCCCACACCTCCCACAGCAACAATACCAATGGGCACAATCCAAAGGTTACCCCACTCGGACGAACTCAGGCTGCAGCCTCCACAACCTCCCACTACCACCACCATCACTACCTGCACACCATGCACGATATACAGCTTCTCCGGCTCGCTCAGCACCACAGCCGCCATACTGCCGGCTTCCTCCCGCCGCCACAGCGCTCACGCCCTTCCGCTTCCGGCGCCCGTGCGCAGCCGCTTTCCGGTATCCCCCTCAGGGGTCTGCGCCCGCCCGCAGACTATAAAGCACTGAGTCACCATTACTGCCCCTTAGCTCGCAGTGAGGGCTCTCCTCTTCTTATGGGCAAAATAGAGCCTGCAGCTCATAGATCCCCCTTAGTAAGGCTTTCATAGGGATCAGACCAACCATCCTTGAACGCAGTGCTTGCAGAGGAGCTGACACTCCTGATAAACCAAAGGGGCAGCGCCCGCTCGCTGCCTGCCCTGTGCTGAGGTAAACCTGCTGAAGGAGGCTGCGGAAGTACCTTCCTGCGTGGAAAGGGCTCGCGTAGGGATGAACCCCGAGAGAGAAATGGGGAAATGGGGAGGTTTGTAGCTGGGAAGGAGGGAGTGAGGAGGGTTGGTGCTGGGAGCAGAGAAGAGACCGAGTACCTCTGTTAGGAGAGCGCTGTTGATGCTGTGCTACGCATCCCTGGGTAAAGGAGTATGGGAAGTGTAATTAATAACACATACATTAAAACAATAATTAAGGCAGTTTTTTTGTTGTATCTTTTTTGACAGCGTTAATTGGAAGTTTCAGAGCAGTGAGTGGTTAATGGAAGTTTAACACTTTTTTGTTTTACATGGCTCTTGTGTATAACTGTAAAAGTTCCTATCTGACTTGATGCTGATGCGTGCTTGGGTGTGAATGATCCATGGCTCATGAGGATTGCACAATGGGTTGCTGGAGTTTATCCAGGCATTTCTAGCTCTCTTGAGACTCCTTAAGCACACAGGATCACGGGCAGGGACACCTCACACCAGACCAGGTTGCTCCAAGCCCCTGTGTCCAACCTGGCCTTGAACACTGCCAGGGATGGGGCAGCCACAGCTTCTCTGGGCACCCTGTGCCAGCGCCTCAGCACCCTCACAGGGAACAGCTTCTGCCTAAGAGCTCATCTCAGTCTCCCCTGTTTTGTCAGGTTAAAGCCATTCCCCTTGGCCTGTCCCTACAGGCCCTTGTCCTAAGCCCCTCTCCAGGTTTCCTACAGCCTCTTTAGGCACTGGAGCTGCTCTAAGGTCTCCCCTTCAGGAGCCTTCTCCAGGCAGAACAAGCCTGGAACAAGCAGTTTTGGAGGTTTTAGTTTGGGTTAGCTCTGGTCCTGTTAACAAGCTATGCATCTGCTACCAGTCAGATCAGAGTGGATGCATTCTGTGGTTTTCCTGCTTGTAAAAGGAGTCAAGTTTCTAAACACTGGGGTTATCTGGGGGTTGCTCATGACTGCTCAATGGGAGTGCAGCGGTGGAACCTGACCAAGCTGGGTAGCTCATACTCCTCCTTGGGAAGCACCAGGCAAAGGCACTGCCCCTGTGGGAAAGGGGCCTGGTCTGTGTGTCCTTGAGCAGCATCTCCCAGTGCTCCATCTGTGCTGGACCCTTTGTCTGCCCCACAGAGCAGGTTTTGTGTCCTCACATTCCCCGGCATGAACCAAACTACTGTAAGGAGAAATGAAAAACTCCCTTGCAGGAGTGAATTCCTGATCCAAAGTAAAGCATCCATGCAGGTGCACTGTGTGATTCCCACTGAGAGCATGTGGAGAAGGGGCTCCCTCCCAGTCCTGTCTGTCTCATGGCTTAGCTGGCACTTCCAGCTGCAAGGAATAAGTGTTTTATTATTTATCATTACTTCTGTATTCCCCCTTTTGCCACCCCAGCTTGGAGCCTACCTAATGCAAGTGGATTTCTTGCACAGCCCAGAGGCTCAGCTACCACATATCGATTACAGCTGCAGACAGCTGTTTTCCAGAGGTGCAAAAAGCCTAGGCCTGGCTTGCTTTTTGTCTCGGAGGGTGGAAGTCGTCCCCTTGCCCTGAAGAGCACTTCCAAGGACATTGGTGTTCCCTTCAATGTGCTGCACCAGTGGAGGCTATCAGTCAAAACCAGTGTCAGCTGTGTTGGTTTCTGCAAGGGCAAAGCAACGCGTTTTCCTCTAACCTTGTAAACGGATGACAAGCTGAAGTAAAGCCAGCCTGAGGGAACCACCTGGAATGTCAGAATTCCCACTGCGTCATTAACTAACCCCTGCTGAGGATGTCCAGCCTGGAAGCCACGGCTCGACAGCGGGAGCCTCAAGCAAAGGTGAGCACACCGCTTGTGTGCGGATACCTGCCAACCAGGTACCCAACCAGCCCGGAGCCGTTCCCTATGGAAAACAAACACCCCCAAAAGCTTCATTTCTCATCCCAAAACCCGCATTCCACCACCACCACCCCCTGCACGTAAACACGCGGGGCTCCGCTCACTTCCTGGTTCCCGTCGGCCCCACCTCCCCGCCGAGCCCAGCGTAAGGGGCGGCGGCGGCGGCGGGGCCGTGCCGGTGCTCCGCGGGGCGGATGGGGCGAGGCGCTGCTCGGCGGCGTTGGCGGAGGCCTGTGGGGTAGGTGACAGAGGGAAGGGAGCGGGGGGAGAGCGGCAGCGAGCGGCCACCCCGCTCCGGGGCTGGGGAGGGTGCAGCGCCCGCTGCCTGCACCGTAACCGGGGAGCAGGAGCCCACCTAAGGGCCGCTCTGTGCACCCTCTTCCGTCCAGTGGGGCCCCGGGCACGGGAGGGTCGCGTCCTGTCCCGCAGCGGCGTCTCCTGGAGCTTTTGGCATCGGTTGGAAGCCAGGAGGTGGGATACTGCTCACCCCTTTGGTACGGCGGCTTCCAGTGCTGGGCTGCAAACACTGGGAGGCTGAATGCGTTAAATAATACCGGGCTGGTCTGCTCCGGGGGCCCTTAGAGCAGCGTAACGTCTCCATGGCCTGAAATTTAAACTGGGAGTCTCCAGCAATTTCGTCGGGGCCCTATGGTGTGTTACTGGGGTGCAGTGGTGGAATGGGGTCCTGTAACTTGTCAGTGCATTGCAGGGATGAAGTGGGCCTGCTGGTGAGCAACTGGACAGTGTTGCTGATCTGCTTCAGAGGTGGCTATGGTCAGTTGGTGTCTAGCTGCGGCTGTCTGAGGGTACTGTAGGGCAGCTGTGACTTCAGGAACAGGAGTAATCTATATTGAGACCATGGTGCAGTGCTGTGGTGGGGTTAGTTGAGATGGGTGGTGAGTTACATGTTAATAGGAAGTAATCTGGGCTGCTTTTAAGCAGCAGCTTCTAAGTATTACTGGAGTACTTCAGGAAAGTAGTTTTTAAGAAGAAGCAAGAACTCGTGATGGCTCATTAGGAAATAATCTTCAAGAAAATGTGTGCTCAGGTGAGGAGGAGGCAGCACTCTGGTTTCTGCTGAGCTCTCCTGCTGCCTGGGTACCAGTGAGGGATGCTCTGGACACCAGAGCTCATTTAGATTTCTTCTCTTTGGTCCCAATGTTGAAAAGATAACCTATGTTTTTCCAGCATGTGAAAGAGAGACTGTGTGCCAGCCTCCTGAGGCAGCAAAGGTGCACAGTGTCAGATGTGTAGGAAAGGAACCTAGATTCAAACTTGCTCTGATACAATGGAATCACAGAGGAAGGCTGGAGGCCTGCCCTGAGTGACTGCCTCCAATGTCTGGTGGTGTAGCCAGTACTTGCTTGAGCAAGTAATGTGGTTCTTCACTTAATGAAACCAACAAGTAAGTCTTCTGCTTAGTGTTGCAGGGTGTTTTGGTGATAAGAGTTGTTATAAGGTGAGCCACATGTTAATTCATATGCCTTTAAAAATGCAGCCCCACATACAATAAAAATTCAGTCCTTCAAACATGAGGACTCTGTCAGCGTAGCTCTTAGTGCTGTCTCACTGATGCAAAACAGTATTTGTCATGCCAGTGGAAGCTGCTCAGTAGTAAGTGTGTCTGACTGAATGCTCATTGAGAATTAGAAGGTGTGACCCAGCAGCTTTGTGCAGTTGTAGGTTTGTAAAAGGCCTGCCTAAAAGCTGAAGTGTTTGTTGCAACATTTAACACCTATTGGGTATTTTTGTATTTGTTTCTGTTTTCTTGTTAGTTTTCATTTTGGGTGGCATAATTACAGAGTGTGTATTTTGGTTTGAAATTTCTTGTTTAGTAGTAGATGAAAATGTAATTCAATCCAACTATTTGGAGCAGGTTGCAAGAAGATGAATGCTTAATTCTTCAGGATATGATGGTCTGCTGTGTCCAAGTATTTATATGTCTTTTTGGGGTGGTTTCCTTTGTGTCTGCAAAGGAGAGCAGTGTGTGTGTAACCTGGGCAATGGCAACTCTGCTTTGGTGAGTGTCTTTTTCCCATATCTAATACTAACTTACATTTCTTGGTGGGTGGGATGGTGTGCATCTCCAACAGAACAGGAGCTGGCAGCATGTGCAGTCAATGCAAGTTAAACCTGTGTGTTGCATTATTTCATGAAATCTTGCTTGTGGAGCCATTAAGCTTGTGCAGACAGTTTGCATATATCTGTTATAGGAAACCCCTGATGTAGATGAGATCGTAGTATAGGTGATGGGCATCCACAGTGGTGAAAATGGCTTGCTGTAGCTCAGCCAGTCTCTACAGATACTGACTGAGCTTATGACTTCCTCTGCTCCCTCTGCAGTGTAAACATGACCTTTTTCTTAGAGTGATACCCTGGAATAGTTTTTCTGCCTCTCTGGAAGAAGACAGCAGGTAATGTAAAGTATGACAAGGTAGAGAGGCTTGTTGTCAGTCTGAATTTTCCCTGCGCTGGTTGGAGGAAACCAGATGGGATTGATGGTATCCAGAACATCACATTTGACTTATGCATGTAACTAATCTGAATCTTAAGGTTGCATTAGAGATAAAATGAGAAGTTAAAGCCTTTCTCATTAGAGCTGCATATTTCCTGGGTTGTACAGGCAATAAGAAAAAAACATATCCTGTAACTTGACTGGAACTGCAGTGCAGCAAGGCTGCCAGTAACACTTTATACATTGTCCTTTAGAGAGGGAATCTAAAAGAGTGAGCCAGCTTGCCTCTGCAGGCTCTGGGTGCCAAACACCTCATCATACAGCAGTTCCCAGCAAGTGAGGTGTAACGTGTTACAGGCAAGGTGCAGCTAGGTACTGGTCTTATCTGCAGGAGCACTGGTATGTTAACTTCTTTTGCTTGTTTCTGGCTGTGCCTCCAGGGAGGGGGATTGCTTGGAAATGCTTCTGGAAACTGGAGGGAGATCTGTCTAGGCTTATAGCCTGGTGTCTCTTCACCCCACCAAGTTACAAGGTGACCATAGAGAGCTGGTACTGTTATGGGAGGAGTAGAGTGCAAGGAAGAAAGGCGGGGGGGAGGTGGAGCAGGGCATAAAAGCAGCTGACTGGGATGGGAAAGTAAGGAAATGAGAAGGAAGGCTACAGCAGCAGACTTAAGCTGGAAAAATGTTGGGAAACACTGTTCCAGGAGCTATAATAGCAAGTAAAATAAGAACACAGAAAACACAGTGTTAATGCCCTTGGACCACAGAGGAATGTTGAATGGGAGGAAATGCAAGGCCTGTGTTGGTGTGTTTGCTGCCAGGCTGGTGGTGGATGGCATGTTTGTGAAGTTCAGCTGGGAGTTTTGCAATACTGCACGACTGACAGGGGTGACCAATCTTAAACATGGAGCAACATCAAAAGTTAAACCAAAGGGGGTCAAGCTGGAACATTAAGAGTGAATAAAGGTAGCATCAAGAACTATGCTATTAAAACCAAACAGATAAAAAAAGACTGCAAAGCATATACAAGCCTGGTGGCAAGGCAGCTGTATCATAGCATAGATACAGAGAGGACTATAGCAAGTGATAAAGGGAGATAGTCATGTGGTGCACATCTTCGTTCTTTACACTGACTATTTGAATTACTGATGTCCAATACAGCATAGAATATATAAGCAATGTTCTGTGAGTCACGGTTAGCCTGGGCTCCAGCTCTGTGTTTCAAAGAACAACAAAATTAATGTTTCCATACAGAAATTGTATGGGGATTTTTAATGGAGATAGGGATCCCTTGTGGATGTGAAAGCAACAGTGAGAAAACCAAAAACCACTCAGTTTGCCAACTCAGGAGTTCTTGACTATATTTCAAAAGCTTTAACGTACAGCCACTTTGAACCTGCAGGTTTTTCCAGTTCTCTGAGGTAGCATCATATGTTTCTTCTAGGCCAACACTTAACATCACAAAGGTGGATCATAACAGTTGTGATTTTAACTTCAGGCCTTTTCAGGATAGAGGTGATAATTCTTTTATCCCTGTGTCATTAATTTGCTATTTTTTAATGTATGCCCTATGTGTTTTCTGTATGTGCTTTAGTTACCTGCTTAGGTGTAGTATTTAGATTAAAATCTAAATGCCTTCTAGCCTTCATACTGGTATCTTCTCTACCGTGTATGGTAGGGAAGAAGTGTAGACTACAAGTGGGGGAATAAAACACAGAGAGGTTGAGTGACTTATTCACACTTGTGAAGGGAAGTTGTAGCAGGTGCAGGTGAGAGCCAAATCCTGGGTTAGACAGTCTGTGTGAAAGGATATGTCTGGTAAAGTGCACTTTCTGCCTGGAAAGATAATATGCAGAATGTATTTTAGACTAGGATGGTTCTGCCAGCTTCTTACTATGATTCAGACTTTAAAGCTGAAACTATCTCCTGCTGCTGTTCAAAATGTATTCCTTATGCCATGAAAGCAGTGTGGTTTTTCAAATAGGTGCTACAAATAGTACCAGTTGTATAGACAAACCTCCCCTCTTTAATACTTTGTCTTTCCTTTTTGTTTCTCTTCTGTTAGAAGTTGACATAGGGCAAATTGAGAATTTAAATTCCCTCAATCCAGCAGCTTGTTGTTTTGAGTCCTGAGTCAGCATCAAAATTCCACAGCTGTCTAGAAGACCAGGACAGGTTCTTCTGTTCTGTCCTGTCATAAGGCTGTCTATTCAGGATAGCTGCAGTGCTGTAGGAAAGCAGGACACCCAATTTTTTGTGTTGTTTCCTTCTTGCATGACTGCTCTTTCCTTCCTATAATTGCTCCAAATAGGTGGCGATGAGACAAAAGTGATTTGTATGTTCAGGATGAATACTTCTCTTTATGTGAGTTAGGTAGCTTGTGTGTATTCAGTCTGTGAGGAAACTGTAAGATTGAAGTGACAGAATCTCTCTGTTATCCCAAGTTATTTTGTAATGGCCCATACTTAGTGGCAGTTTTAGAAAGCCCCTTCCATTTCTGATGAAAAGCTTACCGAGATCAGTAATGTTGCCATCAGATTAAGCCTGAACTTGGTCTCTGTTGCCCTTGGGACTTGTGTCCTGTGCCTAGATGTTGCCCCAATTTTGTCACTTCTCCATAGTACTGCAGTGTTGATGTACCTTGGACAGTAACTACATTGTCTTGGTCTCCTCTCCTTGGCTCAGACCAGCAGCTGACGGGCCCTGTAGGTGGGGGTGCAGTCACTTGCAGGATAACTTAGACTCTTAGGTCAGTCTTTATCATGTTATAACTTATTTATATGATACATATCCATTAGTTAAACAGAAATGATATAGACATTAACCAGGAAGCTGTTACCATCTGTCCTGAGAGATTACATACCACAAACATTAAGATAGGAAACCCTCCATGTTTTTAATTGAGAAAACGTGGTCTTATTTTCCTTATGCTTCTACTCATGGAATTCCTCTGGCACTGTTCTTGTTTACACTGATGTAAATGAGAACAAAACTGTGAGGTTTCTGCCTTATGTGGCTGTGTCTCTTTTGAGCCTGTCACTCTCAAACTGATCCTGGCCCTCAGGATGGAGTTCCTAGATCTGACAGATGTCTTCAAGGTAGTCCCTTCCCCTTCTTTCTTAGGGAGAACTTCCCCTCTGTGTTTTCATACCCCTGTTCAAATGTATTCTTCAGAAATGAATGACTTCAGTTAAATCTTCCTCTCTAATGAAGTGCTTCTAACAAAAATAATGGAAGTATGATCCATTTTTACTACAGTCTGGTTCACACATGGCCTCTTCAAAAACATTCCTAAATAAAAAAATAGTAAGATTCATCAAAATAGTGAGATAAACAGTTTCTAAACCATTACTATAAAGCAGCATTGAAATACAGCCACTTCCTCCCTTCATATATAGAAAAATGTTATAACTGGGTTACCATCTGGTTTTGTGTGCTCTCTTTCCTCCTTTCCAAGGCAAAGTAATCCAAGCCTGTGTAATTAGCCTCAGAAAATACAGATTTGTTTTATGCTTTGTAATTTCTTCAGATTATTTTTAATGTATTTACTGTAATTCGCATTCTGATTTCTTTATGCCATTTGTCGTCAGTATGGGAACTGAAACTGTTGAAATGGCATGACTTCAGTAGCCAAAGGCTTCAGGGGAATCGGGGATGTTTGAGCTTCTTGCTAAAAGCAAACACATAGTTGGTAATGTAGTACTTAGGCTGAAACTCCTTATAATATGGCCTGAAATTCCAGAGGAAACATGACAAATTAGTTGTGCTAGGCATAATCTCATTACCTGCTCTTGGGGTGGCTGGAGTAGGACTAGCAGTGGCTTTGCCTTGGGACACTTTGATTTGAGTCATAGGGTGTCCTGTTGGTGTAACATTAAGCTCTGTGCCTGATCCTTTCCCATTGTTTTTGCCATTTTAACCCAAAAGTAGTAGGTTTTGGCCTGTTTTGGATTGGGGTTGGGTTTATTTCATTGCTTGTTTGGGATTCCACACATGTGTACTTCCAATGGAAGTACAGCTCTCTGGCAAATTAAGCCTGCTAATAATAGGCTTGCTTTTTTTAGCTGCCTTTCACAGACCTGTGAGATATGTCCTATGGGCCCTCCAGGGTTTTGTAAACCAGGGGTTGGAAGCTGCCATGCTGATGGATATCTGGATGAATCTGCACTCAGCCAAAAATTCTCAGCATAGCTAGGCTGCTTGTTCCACTCCTGCAGATCAGTTAAAGCTTTTTAGGCCTTGCAGGAGCTATTAGGAAAACATACGTGAATACTGATATTTCCTTATTACCCTTGCTAGAAATTGCTTGACAAGTCCTTGCAGGCTTTTTGTTCATTTGAGCTGTATGAAAGTATGGCACGAGAAGGTAAATATCCTGTTAGTTAGAAAATGCTTTCTCTACTTGCTGTTGCAAAGAAAGATTAAATATCCAGTGTTTAATTGATGCAGTTTTATGTACAGAAAGATGCTATACACTTCAAAATTACATCTCTTGAAGTTTCTAGCCAGAGTATATTGGCTTTGTTTAAATGGACATCCTGTCCTGTGGATCTAGATCACTTAGTTCAGCTGTCATGAATATAACCTGACTGGTAATGTATGTATGATTCCTTTTGGTGACAATAAAAGGTTAATGTTATTTGTCAGCTTTCAACATACTCTCAGTGTACTCTGTGTGTGTCATAAAATCTGTTCTTAAATATCTCTTTAAAATACATAAAAACCCAAACTGAAAACCTCAACAAAATGCCCATGATAGGCCCTGGTTGCATTTCTTGGGTTTTTATTTTTTATGTTTCATAATTGCTTTCATGTAATTGGCAGAACTTGGAGCTTTACTTAGTTCATATGACAAAACGTAACCTTTCCAAAGTTCAGTGTTAAGGAACTAGATGACTTTTGAGGTCCCTTTTAACCCAAACCATTCTTTAAGTCCATGATTCTAATAGTGGGAATGATTCTACAGAGTAATACTGTAGTTTTGCAAGTCATACCCATGTGCTTGACTTCACTAGCATGAGTAATTCCATGAAAGTCAGCGAGATTATCACAATGATGCCGTTAAGCTTGGTGTAAGTTTTAGAACATCAGAACCTCAGGTAGCTTTCACGTATGTATTGGTTGAAGGCCCGCATCATTCCTTAGTTCATTCTAAACACATTCGTTGGCTGCAGGCTATTAAAAAACAGTTTTTTTGTATCACTTATGTCAAAAGACAGTTACTTAATTTATGTAGGGTGTAATAGCATATTTTAAGTGTTTTTGTAGCAGGAAGTGGATTTTAATTTGTTTCATTTACATTTCTCGTTTGTACATTACGTGGTTTCTCGATTACTCCCATAATGCCAAATGCCTTCCAGATAAAAAAGAAGAAAAGGTCTTTCCTCTGACATGTCCTTAAACTAAATTGATGTGTGCATTGTCACTGTACCTCACACCTATCTTCTGGCCCCTCTTGTAGCCTGACACCATCATTCAGCCCTTAAACCCTTCGCCTTCATCATTAACTTTTGCTCCAGAGCAGGAGGGACTGGCATATTCCATCTGTGTGTTATGAATTAAGTTCATGTGCAGCATGATTAGGGCGACCTGCTGTTTTCTCTTCCCCATTCCCCTCCAATCTTTGTTTTAATTAGTATTATTTATATGAAAATACGAGGTTGCCAACATAAAAACAAACAGATGTTTGTGTATGTAAGAAGAGAACACAACTGGGTCATGTAGAAGAGAAGTTGAGACTCTTAAGCTCCTATAACTTGACTCTTAAGATAGTGTACACTAGAACACATATATTTCTCAACTAATGCATGGTGTTTATGTACTGATTAGTGATTTTTTTTATCTTGAAGCCTTATGATGCCTCTAAAACAAGCATTAAATAACAGAAGAACATTAAATAACAAATTCATCCTCCAGCCAGAAGGCAGAATTGAAAGCTGTTGCTCTATCCTCTTAACTGCTTCCTCAGTGCACTGCAGAAATGAATCCCCAGACTCTCACACTGAGGTGCCTCAAGGCTCCTTCCAGTTTCTCCTTAGTTACACAGCAATAGCTTCTCCCTGTCCCCCAGTTCAGCTCAATGCTCTTTCTGAGAGACAGCTGTAAAACTCTTACTGGAGTTAAATCACTTCCTGCATTCATTTGCAAGAGCAATAGATTTTTAGTTGACTGCTCAAGTGTGCTGTTTAAGACTTAACCCACAGTTTTAATCACTATGTATCTGTCTTCAGTCAGTTTCTACTAACACTGACTTTAAAGTAACTTGTCGAACTAATCCCTCTGTTAAATAGGAGCTTGCTTTCCCTGTGACTTTTTCATTACTTTACTTTGGGAAACAGACCTCAGGGTGTAGGGAAAGAAAAAGTCTGAGTCTAGGCAAAAGATCCCAAAGTCTGTGTTCAGGACTAGCCAAGATATTACTGCACCTGATGTGTCAATTCTAAGACTTCTGTTGGAAAACTGACCACCTAAATTACTGTTTTCTAATGTTTTTTAATGCAGTAGGATATTACTGTCAACTGAACATTGTTGTGAGGTGGGTGGTGAGGCATTGCCACAGGTTGCCTGAAGAAGTGGTGCATGCCCCATTCCTGGCAGTGTTCAAGGACAGAGCCTTGGGTGACATGGTTTAGTGTGAGGTGTCCGTGCCCATGCCAGGGAGTTGGAACTGGATGATCTTAAGGTCCTTTCTAACCCTAACTATTATGTGATTTTTACAATTCTTTAATTAAGTCAGCTTTATACTGAGTTGGCAAACCAGTGTAACAATTTTAATGTGATTATTAAATAATGCAGGGAAGGTTAACCTGTGTTTATGGAGGAGGGATTGAGGCTTTAAGATATGCTGTGAATGCAGGAATACGCAAGTGTCCTCACAGAAATTGTGGCAAACTGGGGAAAAGGTATGGATTTGCTAGTAGGGATAGATTTATCTGAACTTAGACCACCAGATTGTTTAGGTCATCACTGCTTCTCCATAAATATCAGGAGTTATGAGGCTAAATTATAGCTGTGGTTAAAATACAAAGTAATTGCAATGTGGTATATGAATTTTGTGAATGAGGAGAAGAGGTTGGGTGACTTGGGTTTGTTTTGGTTTTCTCACCAAAGTAAATGAGCTCATTTTCATCTTGATTTTTCTGTTCTGTGTTGATGTATTTATACATATGACTGTGCTTTAACATTATCCATGTGACTTTCTTCACATTCATCAAATACTTAAATTCTCTCACTTGTCAGCATCCTAAATGATCAGAGCAGGAATATAAGAAACTACCTAACTCTCCAAGTTTTAGCTAGAAAACAAATGCTATAAGTGGTCTGGCTCACCCACTTCTGTGCACCTAGAAACTTTGTGGTCCTGGCTTTTGCCTCTCACTCTGCAACAACAGCTCCAGTCACCTCTATTCCATGTCACTCATGCTAACACACGTGAGCCTTATCACTTCTGTGCTTTGATGTAGTTAATCATCCTGCCCATTCATGACCTTCCTTTTTGGCTGGGAAAAACTAATTGTCCTCTTATTAATTTGGTCTTCTTGAAATAACTAGAAGGCAAATAAGATGTCCCTGCTCATTGCAGGGGGTTGGACTAGGTGACCTTTGAAAGTCCCTTCCAAAACTATTCTGTGATCTTCCCTTTCTAGGTAGTGGCAGTAGCACCTCTGTTTAGGTTGGTGTTAGCCGAATAGAGCTTTCCCCTTGTACTTGACAGAACTTTGCCATAAAAGAGATTGAGAGATGTTTGAGGTCATAGATACTTTTACAATCCTCTCACTATGTTTGCTGCAAGATTTGCCCCTTTTCTATAGGCAACAGTGTAACTTTTTTAACAATTGAGCATAAAAATAGCTTCAGTGGAACTGTTGGGGCAGAAAGCAGAATTAATGGTGAACACTGTTTCCCTTTCTCTGAAGTAAAACAGGAAAATACACTTTTTTGCAAAGCAGAATAATCCTCATGGATTGAAATGGGAGGAGGCTGAATCCTTCTGTTCAGGCGTATGTAATTTGGTGTATTTGGTAGTAAAGCTATTGTAGCTGTTTTGTGTAGAAGGTGAGTCTTTATACGTAGAGGTTGTAGTGGTTTAGAGCACTGTGCAAATACTCCATAAAGAAGTGTCTTTGGAATAACTTACTGGGTGTATAAAGAGCCACTTTCAAGGCATAGCATTCTGGGTGTGCTGTTACATTGAGTGGTGTACATTCACAGGGCAACTTGATTAATCCCTTGCCAAAATCTTGCAAGTACTTCTCTTGTTTTCTCAAATGCCTACTTTTGGTAGGCGTTGAAAGACACATGCATACCTGGAGTACTGCAGTTTCTGGCTCCAAGATCATAGGGTGATAGAATCAGCTAGTTTGGACCTTACCTTCTGGATTGACACATCCTCTCACAGAGATGATGAGGACAGAGCAATGGCTGCAAATGTCATGTTAATGCCCTTATTACAGTAGAGTGGGGTTAGCTAGAAGTGCCAAAGGGGAGATAAAACAAATGCTGTTAGGGGATGCCATTCAAGGCCAGGTTGGATGGGGGCTTGGAGCAACCTGCTCTAGTGCAAGGTGTCCCTGCCTATGGCAGGGAGTTGGAACGGGATGATCTTTAAGGTCCTTTCCAACCCAGACCATTCTGTGATGGAGCAAAGGTAATGGGAGAAGCACGGCAAAACAGAAGACTTACAAGGGACGTAAGGTCAAAAGAGGAGGTCAGAGCGAGAGATAGCTGTTGCTTGGGAAGAGCATCCTCCACCCAAGCCTAGAAAATCATGTCAAGATCTTAGCTTGTGTTGCTTCTTCAGCAGTTCCTGCCACTGTAACTTTGCAGTGGTTTGGTTTTGCACTTTTACCCCAAAGCTGGGTTATTGCATAAGGAAAAAGGAAATTCCTTCCACTTGCTAAGCTTCCCAGTATCTGTAGGAGAGAGTTTTCTCTTCCCCAGGTCTGAGGGAGCAAAAAGGGACCCTGCCAGCTGTGCCAGGTCTTTCCTTTTTCTCTCGCATAAGTGTCCAGGTCTTGCTTCAGTTCCTGCAGCTGAACAGGCAGCTCCTGTTGGCACCTACCTGATCACTTTCTCTTCATTAAAACACTTGTGTTTCCTCTGGGGGGGTGGAGGTGGCACATGGGTGGACTTCTTGTGTAATTAATCAAGCACTTAATTAAAAAAAGTGACTTTCTTAAAAGCACTTAGAAAGTCTTGAGTAAGAAGTGTTCTGATAAGCACACAGGAGTCTGGTTTCCAAATACCTTATTTTGTGCTTCATTTATTTACCTTATTTGCTCTTTCTGCAGTGTGGCATTTCCCACGTGATCCCTGTGCCATTATGAGAGCAGAGGTCTGCATGTCTTGCAAAGCCATGACCACTGTTTCTGACTCTCTTTCAGATGCAAGTATGGACATAATAGCCTATGATGCTTACTCCAGTCCACCGTTTCCGAGATATTGAAAGGAAACCTGAATACCTCCAGCCAGAAAAGTGTGTCCCACCTCCTAGCCACGCTTCCCTGGGAACAATGTGGTTTATTCGAGATGGCTGTGGTATTGCATGTGCTGTCGTTACCTGGATGCTGGTGTTCTATGCCGACTTTGTAGTCCTCCTTGTCATGCTAGTTCCATCGAGAGATTATGTTTATAGTGTCATCAATGGCACACTGTTCAACACCTTGGCTTTCCTCGCTTTGGCTTCACATTTTCGTGCTATGCTGACAGATCCAGTAAGTATATCTCTCTCTGTAATGTCTCGGGAGAAAGCAGGCAATGTTTTTCTTGTCTGCTACATGTTGGGGAACTCAGTTGCTTGAGTGAGTGGCAGATTTAAATAACTTCTGTGTGTCACCCTACAGATTGAGGCTGCTGATGTGGTATGCTAATTTCTCCTCCCACTCAAGTCAGATGCAAAGGACTCAGCTTTAGATTCTCATTGTGCAAGCAGCTCCTCTCTTTCTGCCCTGGGAAGGAGAGTGTTTCTCTCTGACACTGTTTTCTTTTTCTCCAGTAGCAGATCTGATGTGTGTGTGTGTGTATGTGTGCATGTGTATGGCTTGTCCTGTCTTGACAAACAGGCAAGCTGGAAAAGCTGGTTTTGGTTGTCTGGCTTGGCAAGTATTGCTTCACCAGACAGGAGCAGGATGTGTATCAGTTTGAAAAGCCATGTTACCATCTCTCATACTAGTGTTTTAGTTGAGTGTATTGTACCATGCTGAAATAAATGCTGTGTGAGCATGCTAAAGAGCTGACAGTTCTAGGTGAGTGGGAAGCATACAAGTTCTAAGACCCTCTCAGATGTCTCTGTAGGACACTGCTTTTTGAGAGAGCTGTTCTGCTCCTTTCTTGTCTTTCAGCTAGTGGGAAGATAGAGTTTAGTATCACAACATTTACTCTGACTGGCTTGTGATGGTACGGTTGCTTAATAACCACTGGTGAGTAGGTTCAGCTCAAAACTCCGTCTCTGCAAGTCAATAGGAAAACCAAGCTTAGACTCTTCTTGGCCCCTTCCTCCTGAGTGTTCTCGATGCTATTGTGAATGGCGTGTGCCTCTGATACTCTTAATTATTCCTTCTGAACATCATTTGCTACTTGCAACTTTGTTAGATGCCATTTAAACTTCAGTGTCATCATTGTTTCTTAGTTTCCAGCAATCCCAGAAGCCACAGCACTGCAGAAATGGCTTGCTTTCGGGTAATTTCACAGTTTATGTTAGACTGATGACTTGCACATCACTGCTGCTGGGCAGAACTGTAAGCAGGAGTTGAGGCTCTGAAAGTGCTGGTTGTCAGACTTTAGTATAGAGGGTTGCAGCAATTTGTTATATAGTTTGTACCCTGGGGGTTCTTTCTTGTTGTTAATTATTGTATATTGAGTAGCTTTAATGTCTGGGGACCTTTAAGTCCCTGGAGTTATTCCACAGTTAGCAGGAACTCTGCTGAAACAAAAGCTGTATTCTGAAGCAGGGTGGGCAAGCAGTGTTGGAACAGCAGATACAATCTCTATGCAGAGTAGTTGGGAAAAGATATGTGAATTCCTAATGTGTGGTGGAATTTGTGTGTGGATGGTGAGAAGAGTGGGATTCTAATTTTTTTAATGAGGCAGTCAGCTAAAAAATACAGAGGAGGGAAGATAAAGTGAGGGGGTGCAGCAACATCTATCAGACAGTGTGAGTCAGGGATGAAGGATGCTGGCGGGACATGGGGAGCCAGGGGCATGTCTAGGATCAAAATGAAACAGAAAGCACTGCTAAGGCAAACAAATACAATTCTAATTACAAATAAGTGAACACCTTAATCCTTCACAATTGATAGCCTGTGGCATGCTTTTCAGGAGCTGCTTCCTGTGATGTCTTGCTAAAACACTCCTAAGGTTCTGAGTTTTGCTGCATACAGGTACCTGACAGGAGGATGGAGAAAGGAGGTGGCTGATGTCCCAAGTAACAAACAATAGGACAAGAGGAAACAGTCTCAAGCTGTGACAGGAGAGGTTTAGACTGGAGATTGGGAAGGATTCCTTCCCCAGAGGGTGGTCAAACATTGGAACAGGCTGCCCAGGGCAGTGTTGGAGTCACTGTCCCTTCAAGTGTTCGCAAACTGTGTAGATGAGGCCCTCAGTGCCATGGGTTAGTGGTGGCCTTGGCAGTGCTGGGGAGCACTTGGACTTGATCTGAAAGGCCTTTTCTCACCTGGTTCATTCTGTGGTTCTGTACTAAAAACAGTGCATCTGAATTGTAGCATTTTGTGGAAATGGGTCTTGGTAATTTTAAATTGGCTGGGCCTGTTGGGAGGTTTTTGTGGCAAAGCCCAGAGACTGCTCAAGAAAGCTTTATGGTACCAGTTTAATGTGCAGTTCTTTCATTGCTGTGTATTATTCCTGTTGTTGCTGTTAGGTCATACAGATGTGTTAAAGAAAGACATCAGAAACCTGTTAAAACATTACATCCCTTCTTTGCTTCAGTATAAAAACCCTGCATCCACAGAGGTGCATTTGTGCCAATGTACCAGCACTGATCTCATACAGCACATTTCATGACTTTCAGGGGACTTTTTGGAGGGTTTGGATGCAGGGGTGGTTGGGTTTGTGGCTTTGGGGTGTGCATGTGTGGTTTTGGGGTGTTTCTTTAGCAAATATACAGTCCTAGAGACTCTGGAAACTCTTGAAGCCAGACTCTAGCAACAGCAATGCATAACCTGTTAAAAGACACAGATATTTAAAGTGGGAATTGCACAGCCTGAGAATGTTTTACCTAGTCTTATTCAGGTGGGAGGGTTCTTAATGTTCACTGCTTGAATGTTAAACCCTCATTTAAATAACAAATACCCCATGGAAGCATAGCTATAAATACATAAGATGTTTACCAGCAACTCTTAGTGTATGTAATGATACTTCAGAAGTAGCTGTTTCTACTGGAATAAAATACCTGCAGTTTCCAATTTGTGATATGAAGCACTGGCATGATGGATTTATTGATGGATGTGAAGAGAGGCATAAGGATGCTTAAATATTTTAAGGGTTGCAAAAGACTAATTGCTTAAGTGAGGATTTACTGATGTTTAAACCAAAGCTATATTGAATTATGTGGTTTCATGAATTAGGACCTCATTTTAATTTCTTTTCTGAATATTCTTGCTCTTCTTGAAGCTCTGTTGATCTTAGGGAAGGTTTTTTCCTTCCTTTTCTGTCTCCTCCCATAGTTTTAAGTTATCCTTTTGTTCACAGCACTTACAATGGCCACAGGCTAATCTTCTGGTTTGTTCTGTTTCTTTTTGTTCTGCAGGGTGCTGTACCCAAAGGTAATGCCACAAAGGAGTTCATTGAGAGTTTACAGCTAAAGCCAGGACAGGTGGTTTACAAGTGCCCAAAGTGTTGTAGCATCAAACCTGACAGAGCACATCATTGCAGGTAAAGGCTTTTCTGAGGACTGCTCATTTATCAAAACCTCAGGAATTATCCCGTGGGCCTTGATCTTAATTGTTTTTGGAGTCTGAGACTGCAGTTACTGAATTGAGGGATTGGCATCCAGATTCTGTTGCCTATAATGCCAGACACTGGAAGAATTCTCAGGCCTTCTCTGACAAGTTTTCATCTAGAGCAGCCTGGGGCCAGTTCTTGCAAAGTGAGAAGCACTCAAATGCTGCCTTGACTCCAGACCTGTAATTGACATTCCATACATTTACATGTAAAGGTGACTTAAAAAGAGATATTCTATACCAGAATGCATAGAAACTCATAAAATGTAATGTCTCTTAAGGTCAGTGTCCTTTCTATGTTTGTTTTTATTCACCTATTTAACTGTAGATTCTGTTTAGGAGTGAAGTTAAAGTTCAGGTAACTAAACTAAAGTTCATGTAATGGTGTATCTCTTAAGTGTTCTGACTTACACATTTCTATTGAGTACTGTTACATTGTGCTTTGGAATAGATTAGTAGCTACTGATGTATCATGTCCTTTCTTTTACTGGTAGGATAAACTTCCCTGAAGAGAGTAACTGGTAATAAGCTTTTTACTAGTAAAGGCAGCGAACAAAAAGAACTACTTCCTAGAATTCTCTTCTGCTTTTAAAGCCAGTGAACCTGCGTTCCAGTAAGCAGTCAGTGAGTTTGCACTGATGTCTTTTCCTTGCCTCCTCCAAACCCAATACATGCTGACAGAGCTATCAGGTTTACTGCTCATTTGTGCAGGTGTCCTCTGAGGAGGCGAATACATGGTACTGAGCTGAACAAACATGTAATACTGTTTGCATTTGTCATGTTTATTTTCAGAGCTTTAGCTTGCGAATGGGGTTTTTTTTGGTGGTTATTTTTTAGTCGAAATCAGGAGTTGGTTCTTCAGCAGGAGCAATACAATCGTGCCTATCACTTATTAATGCTGCTGTAAAATCCCCTCTGCCACTTGTTCAATTATGAATGAAACTTTGCATCTAAAATGCTGGCTTGCTGACGCCTTGCAGCCTAACACAAGCACAAAACCTCATCTCCATGGTCCTTTTTAATATGTTTTAAGAGAACTTTGTAGACATTAAGATTTGAGAAACTGATCCACTGAGCTCTGGTGCTGTTGAGAATCAGACATTTTCTTTGTGGAGTAGGGGGGTTTATTGTTTTTTCACACATCAGAGTTGTGCATATACATCCGCAGGAGATCCTGCTAGCTGTATGCCTCAGGGGCCAGGGTGCTTTTTGATCCATGTGCTGTACTGAGTCCCTCTGACTACTCCTGACAGCATTTGGAAGCTGGCTGGTTGTGTTGGGGGAGAGTGTCTTGAGTATAGTTTTAGTTGCTTATAATTTTCAGTCTTTGTTTCTGTGTCTCCTTTTCACCCAGTTACTTTCATATTTTGTCTGTCATCCAACTGCTGTTGGTATGGACAGATGGAATAAAACCTCTCAGCCTTAGCTACCTCCTTCATGGAGGTCTTCTTTGCCTCCACTGCTTCAGGTTGTCCCAGTGGGGAACTAGGAGCAATTGAAGGGGTTGTTTGGGTATTTCCATGGTTCAGAACTCATGGGAAGAGTCTGCACATCTGCACACAGTAAATTAGACCACAGGGAGGCATCCTCCTGCTTCCTTCTGCATCTTCCTGCTTTATAGCACCTGCCCTGTCCTTCCTTCTTTTTGTGTTTTTAAATGAGGAATTGATCTTTGTCTTATGAAGTATGACATTATCTGACAGATGAATTGTTTTTACTGTGCCAGATGATTTCAGTCCCCACGTAGCTTGAAAATAATTCCAGGCTTCTTATCCTAGCAAAACCAGGCTTGTCCTGTTTTCCACCTCACCTGAGGCTGGAAGGTAGTAGGGTATCCAGTCTGCCTGAGGAGAAGCAGCTCCTGACCTGGCCCTACACTGGGAGGCTGGGATCTGCCTCTCCAGCCTTTTCTTTTATAAGGGCTATAGCAACTCATTTGTTTGTCAGGCATGGCTGTATCCTTGGGGATTAGCCCTCCTGCCTCACAGAGCAAGTGCAAGGCTGCAAGTGCAGAGCTGTTCAGAGAGCTTTTTATTATTTATTCATATGCACTCATAAGAACATGTTTATGTTTTTGTCTGTTTCCCTTAAGCTTTTGGCTGTTGAAGTTTATTGGTTATATTAAGATCAAAATATTTTTTGTTATAAGAATAAAACCAACATTAGCAGAGCTTAATGCTGAGACTGTTTGAGTGCTGCCAGAATTGTTCTGGAATGGCTGTTTCCTTTCTTGGTTTGGGGTTTTGTGGTGTTTTCATATTTGATTTCTGTGCCTGTTTGTGCAATGTGGTATCAGGAGACTGCCTTTTGTCTCCTATCATATGAGAAAGCAGCAGAGAAAAAGACTTCCTTTATTACAGGAGTTAAAGCAGTTACTGACTAAGCAAGGGGATGATGTTCAGAGTCATAACCTTTGAACTCTTTGATTTGGAGCCACAGTGTGCATTTTGGCAAGAGTTTGAATTTAGATGTTATTAGCCTGGTTTTGTCAAGGGCTTTAACACCACATTTTACCTTGAATGTATATTGTGATACTGGCTTCCTGACTAGCTGCCACAGCTGTTTGTTGCTAGTATGTGGCTTACCTTGGTGTCAAGAATCTTTCCTAATTCTTTATTTAACTTTCCTTTTGGCAAGTTCCTGCAAAGGGCTAATGTTGGTAAATAAACCTTAGTGTGTTATTAGCAACCCTGAAAAAGATCTCTATTTGTTATGGCTTGTCCTGTCTTTCTGGTTCTTGTTTTGGTTTTAATCTATGCACCTATTCACAGACCAAATAGGTTAAAACTAAACTAAATCACAGGTATTTTTTCTTCCCTCTGCCTGAATGCATTGTTGAAAGCATGTTGTGGCAGAAGTACTGATGTGAATATTATGTTAAGGTGGTTTACTTGGCATTTATGTGGTAACTTGGTATTGTATGGTTCATTTTAAACAGACATAGTCAAGTGAGCAAACCAGAAAGATGAATGTGATTAAAGTTCAGATTTCACCTCTGATTCTTTCCTTTAATCTCTGTGTGCCCCAAAGCCCTGTGAAATCTTGTGTTCCTGGAATGAAATGTGCTATAACTAAAGACCTGTATTCTTTCAGTGTTTGCAAGAGGTGTATTCGGAAAATGGACCATCACTGCCCGTGGGTCAATAACTGTGTAGGAGAGAATAACCAGAAGTACTTTGTACTGTTTACAGTAAGTATTTTGCCAGTGGTGTTTGTGGTTGGCCAGTGGGCAGTGCTGAAAGGCTGTGTGTGGTCTCTGAAGCAGCTCCCAGGGTTGGATTTCTTCCCCCAAGGTTGGACTTACAGGGATCTGCTGCAGACTTTGGCTTCAGTAACAAGGGAACATACACAACAAGGGGAAAAAGGCATCACAGGAAATACTTGCCAGGGTGTTGCAAGGTGTTTGTTGACAGTTGTTCAGCACCTCTTTTGAACGTGAGTAGCTTATTGTGGCCTTGAGCTCTTTGAGGTGTGGGCTCTGCTTGTAAAATGTGTTGTGCCTGGTAGGGTCCCAGGCCATAGGCAGAGTTCCTAACTGTTGTAGCTGGATGAGTACCTGTGTGGGATCATACAATAAGAGCTGTTGCCACATCTTAAGCAAGGAGTGGGAAGTCTGCAATCTCCTTGGCAAGAATTATCCACCTTTTACTTGCAAGTGATTTATTTTAATACTTGAAAACCAAGGACATGTTTGACTTTTTGTACTATATCTGTGGCATCACGAGTAAAAAGAGAGGAGTGCAGACTTGAGTACTACATATATCTGGAGGGGTTGAAATCTGTTTCATCAAAGTGAACTGCAGATACCCTGTGGGTGTAGTGTGAACATTACAAGTCTGGGTTTCAGTGATGCTCTGCTATATTAATAAGTCTTTTGAGACATCTGTAGGTTTGAGGAGGAGTGTTTTGTATTACCAAGTACTAGGGGAAGATTTACAGTTAAATGGAAAGGTTTACTGTTCTGTGGTGTGCTTTGTTAGGATGTGAGTTGCAGAACAAAACAAATCCTGTTTCTTTCCCTTGAACAAAGCCTTTTCTCACCCTGAGGAATCAGCTAGGTGTTTCAGTCCTATCAAAAGGATTCCAGTTCCTGCTAAAACTGACATCTACTTTTAAGCAGGCTGTATTAAACACTTCATGTAGTTGAGAGAAACAAAACAAAGGTTGCTGGTTTTGTTCTTGTTTGTGAGACCTGAGGAGGTGAAAGAATGGCAGCATATTCAATCTGCAAGGTAAAACAAAATGCTTTCCTAGCACCTTTTACTGCTTCCTCAGGGGTTTCTTGTAACAAGATCTCCCTCACATCTAATATCTGGTGGCCTTTGTCTGAGTCTGTAGGTTCAGGAGAGTCACCTTTTTAGCCCTGTCTTGGTAAATTATAGTGTATGTTTAGCACTGAATATAGTTTAAATCTTTTTTGTTACAAAGCTAAGACCTAATTTAAACCAGAAAGGGTTAAATGCAAAGTATTAAAGCTTGAAAGAAACTCTTCATGCCAGTGTCTGCCTCAGGGGAAGATACTAAAATAAAGAGGCAAAATTCTGAAACTCATGCTGGAAAATAGATAAAGTGCTTAAAGTGGCATTTTGTGGTTAAAACAGATTAGCTGTTGTTTCTCTGGGCAACTATAGTGCTCTCAAGGATAAAGATGTAAGCTCTGACAGCATGATGCCTTGATGTCAGTGTTGCTTTCTTCTAAAAGCTGTGCTCAGCAGAGATAAAGACAAGTTACCTGTGCAGAGGCTGTGCTGGGGTGCAGGAACTGGGTTTGTGTCCAGCTGGCTTGGAGTTAAGCAGTCTCCCTCCTGTTACTGTTTTAAGGCTGTTAGTAAAGACAGAATGAGTCTGTAGTCTTGGCCAGCTTCAGGATGTTTAGGGGAGATGGGAGGGCTTGGTGGGGTTTGGGGTGTTTTAAAATAGTAACACTTTTGTTTAAAGTGTTTGCAAGATTTAGCATTTTAGTCTTTAAACTTACCTGATGCCTGTATTACATCCTTTGTTTTTCAGATGTATATAGCACTGATTTCCCTGCATGCTCTAATCATGGTGGGATTTCACTTCTTGTATTGCTTTGAAGAAGACTGGACAAGTGAGTACTAACAAAACACCTCATCAAAATACCAGATTAGCCCATGAATAAGACCTTACAATGGAGTTTGCTTGTAAGGCAACCCCTTTTTATGCTGGTTTCAGAAGAATGGTTTGGGTTGGAAAGGACCTTAAGATCATCCAGTTCCAACCCCCTGCCACGGGCAGGGACACCTTCCACTAGAGCAGGTTGCTCCAAGCCCCATCCAACCTGGCCTTGAACACTGCCTGGAATGGGGCATTTCCCACTTCTTTGGGCAACCTGTGTCAGTTCCTGACAATGTCCAAAAATCACCCATGTCATGAACTCAGCACTGATTTTATGAATGCTAGCAGAAGATAAGAAGAATGTGTCTGCTTTTTTGCAAGGGGAATATGAATCATTCTTACAAGACTGCCAGAAAAACATGCTAGCTCAGATCCAAAATCCATGCTTGTAAGAACAAACAATTCCTTTCCGTAAGAAAAAGGAGAATTAAAAGAACAAACAAAACAACTGAATAAAAATGGCACAGACAAACAAAAATCCCAACCCTCTCTCTGGAGCAGGCAGTGAGTAAATGTTCACAAAGCCAGTTAAGATGTGTGTTGAAAAACACAAATGGATGTAGGAAATCATCTAGGTAATGCTGAATGAAACAGGAGGCTGTCAAAGAATATGTGTGCAGCTGTATTGTGGATTGGTTTGGAAAAGCATTAGCTTTGTTTTTCTTGGAATTTCAGTTGTGTCATTCAGACTAATGACTGCTTTTGGTTTATCATACTGGAGAGGATGGGTACATTTACACACAGGAACTGAATGTGACAAGGTGGTTCTGTAGTTCAGAACTTGGTAAAACAGCTGCCAGCTGTCACTGAGAACATCTGGATTTGACTACAGTGGCTGCAGGGGAAGGATACATCAAAGGATAATTGCCTTTGCCTGCTTTCCCAGAGCTTGTATCTATGAGGGAAGCACTTTCCCACCTGGTCCAAGTTTAGGGGGCAGAACAAAGCTGTTATGAGAGATGGATCTGCTGTTCCAGCTGCCTTGGATTTGTGCTGGTTATATTGGCCCCTGATTCTGGTGTATCTGTTAAAGCTTAACATGAGAAAAACAGGGGAGTTTGGTGATACTCATTCTTGGATTTCAGAGATGTTCTGACATTCCTTCCCCTTCCTCTCTTCTGTTCCTCTTTTATAGCCACTTTCTCAGATATTTTTGCATCTCTTACTTTAGTTTGCACTATAGAGAATGAAGAAAAATAAGAATTTGCCTTAGTTTGCCCTTCTTTAGGCTACGACAGAGCAGTTACAGAAGGAAGTGCGCTCTGGGTTTATGTTGGTGCTAACAGAAATAATTACCCTTGTGTCCTGACCACCAGCTGGAAATTTTTAATGGACTTTATCACCATGGAAAATCCATGAAGATTAAGGTTTTTAAGAGAGAAGCTACATGTGAAATGGAGTAGGCTTGAGTCCTGGCAAGTGTGCTGGGGCAAACACTTGAAGGGAAAAGAAGCTGCATTCTTGAAAGTGCTGCAAGGTTGTTTTGTTGGTTTTGTTTTCTTTCTGAACTTGCAGGAGTGATGATTTCAGTGTTGAATATCCTGAAGAATATCAGAGCTTTCCCATGCACCTTTCTGAGAGTAGTGGTCATATCATTCATTTTGACAGTTTGAGTATGGAAAACTCATGATTTAGCATGTGTTTTGAAGCTGCTGCATTACCTGACCTCTTCCCTTCCAACTCTGTTGCTTTGTCTTCACAGAATGCAGTTCCTTCTCTCCACCAACTACAGTGATTCTTCTCATCCTCTTGTGTTTTGAGGCTCTCCTGTTCCTCATCTTCACCTCGGTTATGTTTGGGACCCAAGTACACTCCATCTGCACTGATGAAACGGTGGGTGTCTCACACACTCCTTTACCCTATCTCTCACAATTTGTAGAAACAGTGAAGGGCTAAAACATGTAGATGAGGCCCTCAGTGACATGGTTTAGTGGTGGACTTGGCAGTGCTGAGCAACTGTTGGATTTGATGATCTTAAAGGTCTTTTCCAACCTTAATGATGTTATGATTCTACTTTGTTGCACAAGGAGTTAATGGATGTGTACCCTTTGAGGAAAGATCCAGTGTAATAAACTGAGCTGGCATACTGCTGGATCATGCTCTGTAAAGGTTGCTGTGAGAAGCAGTGTACACCTGTGTACTGGCTGGGATGCTGTGTTGACACTACCTCTGACAAGGCCAGCACTGGTAGCTGGGATTACTCTGTAGATAGTATTTGTCCCTGTGGATTCAAGAACCTTTTTCCTTTAAATACACTCTTTTCCATTGGTGTTGTCTGAAATTCAGCTGTGTTTTCACTGGTGTCACTATTTACAGCTTTATGTGCTGGAAAGCCAAGATAAGTAGGTGGGAGAGTGATATATATATATATATATGGGTATGTGTGTGTGTATATACATATATATATAAATACACACACACATATATGCACACACACACCCCCATACACACACTTCTTTTAGTCCAGAAGGGTACCATTTCTTTCCATGTTAAGCAGTTGAAAAACACTTACCAGAGTGAAGAAGAAGGGGAGTGGAGTAGGCTCATGGAAGCCTGGTGAGTACGGTTTGCTGTCATTCCCAGTCCTGAGGTGGCACAGTAGAGGTGACATAGCAGTGTTGCAGTCCATTGTATATCCCTGCATTTGCCCACTTCCATAAAGATGGAGCTGGTGACTCCTGGAGATGCGCCTGCTCTTGTGGATACTGCCAGCCTTCACCAAGCATGCTCAGGCACCTGCAGTGGTTGAAGAGAAGTGGTTAAAAGAGTGACAACTCTTCCTCCCCTGCCTCCTTCAGTGTTCTTTCCCCTTCACTTGGTTGCCCATGGCCAGTTGAAGCTAGGATAGGTATTTTTGCTGCCAGTGGAGAGATATGACTGGCATTATAGACTGCAGGAACCCATCACTCCCAAGTCTTTTTTGCAGTGCTTTTCTTAATGCTTGGCTTCTGCAAGAGGCTGATGTTCACACTGTGGCTTTTGTGTGTTCAGAGGAAGACTTCAGAACAAGAAAGACTGGGGAGAGCCCCAGGAAGAAGTGTAGTGTCATACAGAACAACAAGATCTACCAAGCTTGAGTTTATCAATAAGTGTGTAAATGAGCAATGCTGCCTGTGAAATCATCATTGGATTTTCTTAGCCTTTGAAACCTCTTGACAACTTTCAGAAGCTGCTTCCTACAGCTGGGCAGGAAGTCCCTTGATTTTTCACCTTCCCCTCAAATCCTGGAACTCACAGATGTTAAAGGAGCACCACCACATTCTAAAATAGAAATGAAAATGGTCTGCCCCCGTTGGGTTGTGGGGTTTCAATTTTGGTTTCAGTATATGCCAGCGATTTTGCTCTGTGGAATGTGTTATTGTCAATTTGCTAGCATTGAGCTAGCTGTGTCTGGCAAGCAATCTGTTTTAAGCAGAGGACTATTTCCAGGTGAAATTCTTTTTGGTGTTGTCTCTTGCAGTGTTTTGCTTCACATTTTAGAGCCAGTGCTGTGTCTTGCCCTTCCTCACCTTTATTTTCCCCATCTTATGTATGCTTACCCACAGGGATGGTTCCTTTCTGCCTGAAAGGACCCAGAACCACCTATTTCCCTGCTGTCTCTAGAGGTGACATTTACCAGGGATGAGCACAACTTGCAGTTGACCCTTGTTGTATTCCACAGAGCTCCCGGAATCAGTAATTTGAGACGCACAGATGTATTACAGTGCATTAATCTGTAGCAGGGGAGAGACACATAGGTCAGGAGAAGCTTACCTTGCAAAAGATCTGCAGTTAAGGAACAGAGTGACCTGCCTGGTGCTGCTGTCCGTGGAAGAGTAATGCTCTTCAGTGACTGCATTCATTGTGCTTCTGTGGCAGCCAGGCATAGCTTCTCTGAAAGACCAACCTCGGTTATGGTTTTTAGACACAATACAGGTAACTCTTATATGTTTCAGCTGGCTGCTTCATGGTTTTTGTTCTCCCTCTAACCTTTACTAAACAATGCCAATGATTTCTCTCAAATCAGTATCTTATTTAACCTCTTCTCCCGGCTGTCAGCCCATGCATGTTGTCGCAGTGGCTCTAATGAAGCATTAAGAGGCACCAGGCAGATTCAGCTACACTGAGCCATGGGCACTTCCTGAACTTGCTTGGTGAATCTGGGAGCATTACAAAGATCATCTTTGGGTTTGGTATTTTTTGTCTGCAAGCTTATGATGGTTTCCTCTCAAACCTTTCCATCTGGTTAGTACACGATGTTCAGCCATTAAAGCACACACTTTCTGGTTGAGTTTAGGTGGTGGGGTCTTTTAAATTGACATGAGGGGCAATTGGATGGCAGGTCTTGAAAGGTTTATGAAATAGCTAAGCCTGAACAAGATGGAAGTAATTTTATTTCTGAGGAATACTTTCTATCCTTACAATTTTTTAGTATAAAACAATGAGAAGAAAAGGAAACGCAGGATAGATGTTTTCTTTTACTTACTCCAGCCTTTGGATAAGGGGTAACTGAGAATAGACCTTTCCCCAAATCCAGAACTACCAAAATCTGAGTGTTTGACTGAAAATGTGATATTTCTGTTTTCAGGGAATAGAACAGTTGAAAAAGGAAGAGAGAAGATGGGCTAAAAAAACAAAATGGATGAACATGAAAGCAGTATTTGGCCATCCGTTCTCTATAGCATGGCTTAGCCCATTCGCAACACCAGACCAAGGAAAAGCAGACCCGTACCAGTATGTGGTCTGAGGAATTCCTGACCAGCATTTCCACTAAAATAGAAACATATTACAGCACTACTGCTACAAATTTTCCATGAATGTTTCAAACAGAAAGCAAAACAAACTTTTTTATGTCTATTCAATGGCTGATAATTGCAGAGTCAAAAAGAAAAGGCCCTGTATTTCACAATATCAATTCGAGATCTCTGGCTGAAAGTGCTGCTGCTTTTCTTATTCCCCTCCACCTTTCTTTTTCTTTCTCTCTTTTTTTTCCCTTATTTCTTTATTTTTTTAATATTATAATTTTGTTAACTTCCCTGGCATTTGTTTCTCTCTGCTTTCTGTATGGCATAACTAATGTGAAGGGGATCCTCTTTCTCTGTTGTGCCCCACCTCTTCTGAGTCGATTCTCATGCTGTCCTCCTGACTGTGATGAGCTCTTTGGAAGACATATGAGTGCCAACAGCCCTTCACAGATACCTTTGGACTTCTTGAAGGAGCACATTGCTCTTTCATAACTGAACTTGATCGGGGCAGCAGACACTTCACTTACCAAAAGGTGCAAGACAAGAACTCAGCACTGCAAGAGGGCCAGTTGACCTGGTGATCACATACAGTACTTACATGTTGCCAACACCAGTTCCTACCCCACCCTCCTTTTTCCTTCCAGGCACAGAACTGATTCCATCTTTCTGCATTGTTTTGTCTGTTCCCTCCCTGGTGTGCAGGAAATTGTTGCCCTCTTAGGATAATGGTGGCAGATTTAGAAGACTCTTTGGATTATTAAATGCCTTACACTTTGCAGGAAAGAAAGAAATCTAATTTTCAAGTGTTTAGAATAGCAGAATCATCTTGTTTGTGTGTGTTTGTCTTGGTAATGACTTGTTAGAGCAATGCCTGCTAAACAGTGTTAACGTGAAAAACTGACCTGAATGCCCAGATTACTATAAAGACTGATACTGATGGGATGTGTAGGTGTGCTGGGGTGATGGATTCTATATTCTCAGCATTGCCCTGGTTTAGAGCTTTATAAACCTTTTCTCATACTTGTGCATACATGTGTAGGTGTGTAAACACACACATGTATGTGTGAGCCTTTTAAATTGGGAAATAGTTATGGTAAGGAGCATGTATATCCTTATGAGCTGTGTGGTGATGGAAGTGGGAGGGACAGAAGGCATTCCAAAACCAGGCAGAACTAACCCATTCTTAACTACAACTGACAGTTTGTGTTCAGGCAGGAGCTTTATTATGTTTTTGGATCGTGATTCCTGTGGGCTCATCAAATGCATTGCAAGCAAAGGAAAACCAACTCAGCTGTGTCCATGACTTCCAAGGAATCTTTGCTTTTCCTTGGTTTAAGATGAAATGGGATTTTTGTTTTAGACTGCTTCAAAGCCATGGGGGAAGGGAGGGAAATCAGGGAAGGAGGAATGGAATGGATGTCTCATTTTGGAAGTAATGTGAATGCTGCATCTTTTCAATCTGTCAATGCTTCCATATGGAAAACAAATGCAATAAAACTTTTCCAAAAACTTGTTTGCTTGTTCTTACTTTTTCTTCACTTCAGGTGTTGGCAAAAGTCTGTTGTGATCCTCTGAGCTTTCACTTCTGTACACAAGCAGGCACGTAAAGGTTAACTGAGTAGTAACTTTTATGTTTAAATATGGGTTCATCAATAGTACATTGATCTATTAATCGGTGGCTTTATTTCAGCACTTGGAAGAGGCTGTTAGCAACTGCTCTGCTGTGTAAGAGGGCTGTTCCTACAGTCCTGCTTGCTCAGGGTACGGCATCAGGAATAGGTTGTCATGTCTGCTGAAGGACTGCATGGAAGGAACCACAGGCTGCACCTTGGTGGGAAGAGCCACGTGAAGGAAATGTGGCTTCTCATACATGTTCCCTTCACAAAGAGAAGTTCAGGAAGAGTTTAAGTTTAATCTTGTTGACTGAAAGACATGCAGGTGGCAGCTTGAACTGATAGAGTCCAGCCCTAAAGCTGTCTTGACGTAAAATCAAGGCTTTAATCACCCAGGCCATTACAAGTGACTGCATCTCTGTACAGATCATTGCTTTAAATCTTGTTTTGATTATGAATTCCACTGGTGCACATTCCAGTTTTGGTTTGTTTTAATCACCCTCATTCACTGTGTAGTCCAGGGGAAGATTGGTTGTTCTGGCATTTTGACTTGTGAAAAAGTATGTAATTACTCAGTTTTTCTTGCTTCAAACAGCTGCAGATTCTTAAACAGCATTCTATAGTATGGATATTTGCAGTCAAACTGCTTTCATTTTAAGTGAAGCATCATCCCAGCTTGCAGAAATGTCCATTGGTAACTGGTGTGTGTGTGAGTGACTGGGGGTCCTCAGTTTTGCTTGCACTGTATGACTTGGTGGTACAAGCTGATGGAATTTGAATGATACTAAGTGCAAGTATTACTATGAGCAAGGCAGACTTACACATCTGCTCATGGAAAGCTTTTCCTTGGGCAGGGCTCCCTAATTTCAGGTGCTAGTTCTGATTTAACATGGCTAAAAATTGAAGGACAAACTCAATCAGAGGCAAGGCACTTGTTTTGCAAAGCTAAGTGATGCTTCAAGCAGAAGAGAGTACAGGGAACTGCTGTAGGAACAGTCTGCCTTAACCATGATTCCTGCTAGCAATGCTGCTTGTTTCTTCCCCTTAACAGATTGTTACTGTGCTTTGCCTTTTCTGTTTGCTCTTTCCTGTTGATTTTTCTCTTAAAACAAGATAACACATCTCTTCTAACATGCAAGAGCTGTTCTGCAGATCGCTTCGGGGCAGGCCGTGCAGCCCAGCTTCCTCCTCTGCCACTGCAGGAGCTGATACAGAGGGCACTAGTGGGAGAAGCAGGGTCTATACAACAGCATCACTGGTAACAGGTCAATCTTGTCCTACTGTCCCCATGGTTGCAATGATGTGTCTGTTACTGAAATGGGAGTGTTTAGTGTTTTATATTTCTTGATGTATGTCTTCTGTTTTTAGTATTTGTTCAAAAATATGTAATTGGGAAGAGTGAAAGATGATAGGACAAGGGGTGATGGGTTCAAACTGAAACAGGGGAAGTTCAGGTTAGATCTAAGGCAGAAGCTCTTCCCTGTGAGGGTGCTGAGGCGCTGGCACAGGGTGCCCAGAGAAGCTGTGGCTGCCCCATCCCTGGCAGTGTTCAAGGCCAGGTTGGACACAGGGGCTTGGAGCAACCTGGTCTGATGTGATACATCCCTGCTCATGGCAGGGGTTGGAACTGGATGATCTTAAGGTCCTTTCCAACCTAAACCATTCTATGATTCTGTGATTTCTGAGCTTTTTTAAATGAAAAGCTGCATCATGGAAAGCAGAAAAAAAGTGTCACTTTCATTTGAAACACAAAATTCTCACTTTCTAAAATAATGGTGAGAGATTTTGTGTATATGTATTTTAAGAAAGAAAAAAGGCTTCCATTAAACAGTCACGAAATGCCTGCAGCGGTTGTGCCTTCCTTCCACCCCCCCTTTGACTTATATTTAAGGCAAAACCTCACGCCCTACTGACCGTGGGGCAAGCAGCCGAAACGAGATCAGGAAGCAACTTTGAATACTTCTGCTTGGTTTTAATGTGTGCTGTGAAGGGATTAGTGAGGTCAGGCTGGGAGAGAGAAAGTATGTCCCTGCCTAATCCTGCATTAGTGTAACCTTAGCCTGACCTAGTAAATGCTCTTTGGAGCAGGTGAATGATGGTTGTGTTGGGAGGGAAGAATGGGATTGCTGTCCAGAAGTCCCTAAAATCCTTATTCCCAATCTAGACACCAGCGTGCATTGAAATGGGTTACACACCTGACTGACAGCAGAGTTAAAGCTTGTGCTGCTGGGGAAGGGTTGAAGTGGTTGGTGTCTGTTTCTCCTCCTGCCCTGTGCTGCTTGTTTTCCTTCTCTCTATAGATACTCACACCATAAAGGCTGCAGCCGCCGTGCCGGGTTGTTACTAACCCATTAGAAACCTCTGCAGTTCACTAAGGAACAGCTGACAGCCAAAGGTGGTCTCCTGCTTCGAGCTGCAAAAGCATCTCCCTCCTGGTTGCAAAGCTGCAGGGTGCTGGAGGCGGAGTATCCTGAAGGGAAAACACATGGTAGTGCTAAAACCCTTTGTCAAGGCTCTGCTGTGCACCAAGCATTGCATCCTGAAGGGCTGCAAGAGATGTTCCCAGTGGGAACTGCACATTTGTGAGCTTGGGAGCAGAGCCAAGCCAAGCACAGACACGTGCCTATGCTTACTGGTGCAAGATGCATGTTTGTCCTTTGGGATGGCCAGGTTGGACACAGGGACTTGGAGCAACCTGGTCTGGAGTGAGGTGTCCCTGCCCATGGCAGGGGTTGGAACTGGATGAGCTTTAAGTTCCTTTCCAACCCAAACCAGTCTGGGATTCTAAAGTTCTCCTAAGTCAGCACATGGGGCATGAATGGAGCTCACAAAGGCTTTGCATGCAAGTCCTTACATTGATGCTGTGTTTCCTCCCAGGGCTGCTCATGCTGACTCCATGTTTTTGCAAACCCAAGCTGCTGCTCCCTTGAAATGTGTTATTTCTAAGGCCTGCTGTGATGCCACTGAGCTGCTGCATGTATTCATATCCCGTCTCTGTGAAGCTTTGGAATGTTCTGTGGGTTGTTGGGGAAAAAAGGCAGAAATAGAACATCGGAAGTGTATTTCTCATCCAGCTCTTCTAAAGCTGCTCCTTTAAATGGTTTTAACTGATTTTCCTCCTTTTTAACTTTCCTTGAGTGTCTCAAGACTTGGATCCAGTGTTCTTGCTTCTCTAAGAACAGTGTTTCTATGTGATCATTTGCATATCATCATAACTTATGTAGATTTGACTCCCCTCTTACATGATACAGATGATGGGCATACTGCCCATAGCAGTTGCCTTAAAAAATAGAGACAATTTCTTAGTTCCTTATTTCTACATGGAGAAAGCAACCAGAAAAACCTGTCACTGCCCAAATTTGATGGGCCTGTTACTTAAACACAATCACAGTGTTTGCTGTACTGAAAGTGATGTTCTTGGAGGGAGAATGAGTCAGAATATTGACTGTTCAAGGCTCTGCTCTCAGTTTGACAGCTCCACTTCCCCCCATACAGACTTGCTCACCTACCAGAGGGTGTCCAGCCTCTGTTGTGATTTGTCTTTGACAATTTAAGTGGAAATCGTGTTCTTAAATACTGGCTCTGAATTGGCACACTGCATCACTTGTTCCTATGGCAGCTTCTAGGGACAGGCTTAGATATGGCTGTGATAAATCCCTGAATACTGGAAAATATCCCAGGGTTTTGCCTGTATCTGAACCATTGTAAAAATACCCAGAGAAGGTGAAATGTTGAGTTATAATTGTATTTTATTACTCCTTGGAGGAATACAAAATCCATTCTCCTAGAAGGATGGCTTTTAAGAAGCTATCTCTTTACCATAAAAATCAATAGCCACTGATACCAAGGTCACCGTGATTCAGATTGTCCATGAATCTGGTCTCGGTTTGGGGTTTTGTTGTTAAAGTTGGGGCCTACAAGGATGCTGGAGAGGGGCTCTTCATCAGGGACTGTAGTGATAGGACAAGAGGTGATGGGTTCAAAGTGAAACAGGGGAAGTTCAGGTTAGATCTAAGGCAGAAGCTCTTCCCTGTGAGGGTGCTGAGGCGCTGGCACAGGGTGCCCAGAGAAGCTGTGGCTGCCCCATCCCTGGCAGTGTTCAAGGCCAGGTTGGACACAGGGGCTTGGAGCAACCTGGTCTGGTGTGAGGTGTCCCTGCCTGTGGCAGGGATTGGAACTGGATGAGCTTTAAGTTCCTTTCCAACCCAAAGCACTCTGGGATTCTATGATGAAACTCAGTTACATAGGATGTGTGTCTTCACTGTTAACTAGAATGACATCCTGGCTAGAGATAAGATAGTTAGGAATATACACATATAGACATTTTTACACCTGCTACAGCAGTTGATGCCCAAATACCTGCTATAAATGTGAAACAACCCAAAACCTCTTCTCTTCTTGCAGGGTATTGAGCGTCTCAAGAACCAGAAGCCAACCTGGGAGAGGACCAGCGGCTGGGAAGGGATGAAGCTGGCGTTCGGTGGTGCCTTCTCCTTGGGTTGGTTCAACCCCTTTTCAAGCATGAACTGCAAGAGCCCAGCACCAGCTGAAGCAGTGGCAGCAGCTCCTGCATCTGCAATAATGACCCAAGAAGAAATCGAGCAGTTTCTGGCTCGGGACGTTGCCATCCAGGTGTTACATGAATAAGCAAAGCATCCTCCACTGTGTCAGGAGCAGCTTCTGGGTGGTTTCTGGTTCAGTAACTGCTTGTGATGGAGATTCAAAGGTTTGGGGTTTTTAATGGACTTTTGGTGCATTAAGGTCAGGGTATTTCTCTGGAAGCCAGGTACAGCATTCGCAGTGAGCTCCTTCCCAGACCTGCATCAGCTCCCTTACTGATCTTTTCTTACTTGGCCTGTAAGGGAAGTGTGTCATTGTTGGTCCCAGCTCCCAGAGGAGTCTGGTTAATCTTTGTTCTCACAGCCTTTTGGACAGCTAAATGATAAGCTCTGTTTATCATTTGCCAGGATTAGCCACATTCTCAATGGCCAGATTAATGCAGCTCCAAAGGTTTTCCTGAAAAACACATCCTTTTTAGCTCATCCCATGGATGCTGCCTCTGGATTATGAAAACCGCTGGTGCTCAGGTTTTAGCAGAGGTGGGATATGGGATTGTGGTTGCAGCAGATGGTGACCTCTCACTGGGTATAATTCCTTTGGGCTCTGGAATATCTCCAGGGATGAATTCTAACCCTCTGTGCTTGTGGGCTGCCCAAGGCTGGTTGGTGATGCCTGAGCAGTCAGTGGTGGTGGTCCAGGGAAGCAGGAATGTTTGCCCATGCAGCCAAGAGTGGGCAAATACTGGCTGAGTTATTTAGGTGCTGGTGGGGGGGAAGCTTCCATCCTAGGGCTGTGGTTCATTAGCACATGGGATACATGGAATGGGATCAGACCAGAAGGCAAGCAGATGGTCTAGGCCATGCACCAGGACCATTTCTATGGTCAAAGAGAAGAGGGAGATGTGGGCATCCTGCTGCTGGGGGTACTGGCTCTCTCCATTTGACTTGTCTAATTTAGTTTGTTTCATTTCTTGGTAGCCACTTAGTTGAGATTGAATATTGCCTCTTAACCTTACTGGTGTTTAACCTTGTCCTGTTGGTATTTGCCAGCAGGGTTTCCTTAACACTAATTTTACAGTCAGCTCCTGGTGACCATTGGTAAACCCATGGACTGAACATGTGTTGCTCAAGGAAGGTGGCAATATTTGCAGCAGAATCATGCAGAGGTGACACCAGCCTCAGCATCCAAACCAAGCTACAAGCACTTGGTGTGCTCCAGGTGTCAATGCAGCTTTAATTGAGACTGTTCTTCACTTTCAGTTTGCTGTCTCCCTTAGCATCATTGTCAGTACAGTCTGCAGGGTATTAGAAATGTGATCCTGGTTTTCCCCCCACAGGACATCCATCTCCCCCTCCCCTGCAACGTGGACCAAAGATAATTCTTCCTCTTGAACGTAAGGGAATGGAGTCAGGGGGATGAGGGCTTGGTACCTACATGAAGGTCTTACTACTAACCAAAGCCACACCAAATGGGATCTGTGCAAGATTCTTTTCTAATCCCTTTCTCCCTTTCCAAAAAGCATCTTAAAATCTATTAATGGATGGGTTGGACAGGGCCTTGGGTGACATGGTTTAGTGTGAGGTGTCCCTGCCCATAGCAGGGGGTTGGAACTGGATGTTCTTAAGGTCCTTTCCAACCCAAACCATTCTGTGGTTCTATATCATTCAAGGCTACTGTTCAGGGGTGAGATTCATTCCTGGCTTTGTCATCTGCCACAGCAATCCATCCCTTCCTTCTAGCAAAGGAACTGAGAACAAGCAGGATGCTGTGACTGTTAGCATCACAGCTTGGCGAAAACCCAAGGGGTGTTTCCAGTTGTCCCATTCCCTGTCCCCTCTGGATGTCTCCTCTTTGTCAATGCAAAATAGACTTAGAAAAAGTCATTAGGAATTGTGTATTTATAAAAACCTTTATAAAGGGAAACACTGCATCTGGGGGGAACTGAGGTGTTGTTCGGACCTGAGGTCTTGAATGTCTTTGCTCTGTGCAGCAGTATGATAGTGAGGGAAGATGCTCTCCTACTTCTGCACCTACTTCTTCCTCCCTGTCAGCATCCCACAGGAAAGGGACATCAGGGACATAGATCTTTAAGGAATTTCCTACACAGAGCAATAAGGATGTTGAAGGAGGAAAAAGGAAGAGTATCCTTTTTAGCTCATGTTTTCTAATTCTGGCTTTGCATCCAGTTAACTTCCCTGCCTCCAGTGTGTGTCTGCAGTGGGAATGGTGCCTCAGGGTCCTGGGGAGAGAAACTGGGGAATGACTGATGCTCACCTTGAGGCAGGCACATGGGGACATCAGCTTGATGATGGTGATGGCCTTCTCTGTGGAGACCCCTTTGATCTGGTTCTAGGTCAGCTTGGCTACTGTTCTCTTGTTGGGGTGTGTATTTTGGTGATGCTTCTCAGGATGCAGATCCCACTTACGTGGCTTTGGGTAGGCATGGATGAAGGCAGCACATTTCCTCCTCCACTTTCAAACCGGCTTCACCTCCTCAGGAGACCAGGGTTCCTTCACTTCTGTTTCCCATCTCTCATGTTCTTCCTCAGGTGCTGGCATTTCAGGGTTTGGATTCTTAATAGCTCAAAGAGAAAAGCAGTGTGAAGATGAGGGTGAAAGCCACAAGAACTCTTTTCCCTCCTCCAACATCATAGCTATAGTCTGAGATGGAGACATAGCCATGTGCCTTATTGCAGAGCCATGGGCAGCCCTGACTCTGGTACCCAGACCTGAAGGGGTGACTTCCTACATCCACCAAGTCAGTTCTTCTGGCCATGCTGCTGTGGTCCTGGCAGGCTCACTGAGCCCTGGGGAAGGTATTCCTTGAGATCATGCTGGCAGTGCCACCAATGTGGGGAGCAGGAGAGGATGCTCCCCATGCTGCTCAGTGTAACATCATCTGCTGGAGATCCCTGTTCTGGTGTGAGATGTTAATAGGTGATGGACAGGGTTGTGGCAGACCTTGTGCTTTTTATCTGGTGTCTTCTACAGGGGTTTTCTGTGCAAGTAAAGAATTTACATCTCTTGAAAATAGAGATGCATTGATGTTTGTAACTCCTTTTTATGCCTCCGGTCGCTCTTGTACTGATTAAAGATCTAATACTTCAACTGCCAAGGGCCTGCTGCTCTTCCCTTTCCCACAGGCACCACACACATGAGCCCTGCACCACTCACCAACATGCCACTGCAGGAGGTGGCCCTGCAGGGACCAAGGATGCCATGGGTATGGGGGCCGAGGCAGCCTGACCACCTTCCTCTGGGGGCTTCCCAAGTCTTTGAAACACAAGAGAGGGTCAAATCCCTTCTTTTGCCTCTTTCCTCCTCCTTTTTCTTCTCCTCCTCCCTTTGTATGAGCTGGCACATAAAATGACTGAGCATCCCTGCAAGTGTTCACACACTGTGTAGACGAGGCCTCAGTGCCATGGGTTAATGGTGGCCTTGGCAGTGCTGGGCAATGGTTGGACTGGATGAGCTTGATTCTGTGTTTCTCTGATGACACATTTCTAGTACTGGGAATGCTGCTGCAGATCCTACTGCTTCCAAAACATGCTCCAACTCCCCCCCCCAAAGGAAATGGGTGGGACAGGAAGAGGATAAACAAGAAATGGGCTTTGGAGAGACTGTGCCAGGTTTGTTCTTTTTGTTATCTAAAGACAGAAGAGGTGCATGCCAGTGCGTGCCCAGCTGGCAGTGAGAGGGAATCACACAGGAGGGATCTGCTTAAAGCCTATTTGAGCTGCCCATGGTGCAGTGAGGTCCCTGGTCCCCATGTAGGACCACAGCCAAGTGGCTATAGAACACCCCTGGGCTGAAGCTGGCACCTCCATGAGCTCCAATCCCTGGCCTGAAGTGGGAACCATAGGACCCAATCACGCCATTGATTTTAACATCTTTATTGAATCACAACTGCAATCAACACAACTGTGCCCTTTCAATCAGTTTAGTTCTCTTCATGGGATTTGTGCTTTTTACTTTAACAGTACTATCCAGCAAGGAAGGAGGCAGGAAGTGTCTGATACATGCAACTTGGTTACAAAAGGCCTTTAGTGAGGCTGCCCCACTGATGTACCCATCCTACTCGACAATGGTGATGGCTTTCTCTGTGGAGATCTCTTTGATCTGGTTGGAGGTGAGCTTGGCTACTATTTTCTTCTCTCCTAGTCTGGTTGGAGTGCAGATTACTTCAGACTTAATGATCCTGCCAGGCTTCACATCCCTAAGGACAGAGAGAAATAAGTCATCCCAACGTGTCTGAAGGGGGCTACAAGGATGCTGGAGAGGGTTCTTCATCAGGGACTGCAGCGACAGGACAAGGGGTGATGGGTTCAAAGTGAAACAGGGGAAGTTCAGGTTAGATCTAAGGCAGAAGCTGTTCCCTGTGAGGGTGCTGAGGCGCTGGCACAGGGTGCCCAGAGAAGCTGTGGCTGCCCCATCCCTGGCAGTGTTCAAGGCCAGGTTGGACACAGGGGCTTGGAGCAACCTGGCCTGGTGTGATACATCCCTGGTCATGGCAGGGGGTTGGAAATTGGTGCTCTTAAGGTCCTCTCCAACCCAAACCACTCTGGGATTCTGTGTCTCTATGAGTTATGGTTCTTATTTACTGCTTTCAAATCATTTCTCTTAAAGAACCAGCTGCTGCCTGTGTTCAAGCTGTTTCCCTTCTCCCAGCACCAAGGTGCAGCAAGAGGCTCTCAGCACAGTGGTGCTGCCTGTTGGTCCCAGTGATGCTGGGGATCTTCCCCAGAGCTCCCAGAGACCCAATTTAGGGCTTCTGAAGGAAGCAGCTGTGTTCCCAGTGGCTGGGCAGCACCCAGCATCACAGCAGGAACACAGGGTGAGCCCCATTGTACCCAAATGCACTGAGCACATCAACCCATGTGTGGGTCTTTCTACTGCACCCAAATGTGGTTCAGATTCAAATGCAGGTTGCAAAGGGGCTGGTTACTCCAAATCCCCCAACTGCTTCTTCAAAGGAGATGTAAAAGGAAGAAGAAACAGAGTCCTGCCATGCTCATTTCATACCAGAGTCATCTCCTTACCCCTGATCAAACGTTGCCATCTTAAATATGCCCAAGCCCTCCACCAGCAGCTTGCAGTTGTCCAAGGGCACGTTCAGCTTGTTCTTGAAGATGAAGGCACAGGTGAATTCCTTGTTCAGTTTGGCTGTTTCTGGCATCTGGCAGAGGAGGAAATAAACAACCCCAAATACCAGGGATGAGAGGGGTAATAAGGATGCTGGAGCTGATGTAGGATTGCTCCTCACCACCAGCATGGTGGAGGACAACCACTCACTGGTGGCTGCTCCCCTCTGGAGACATTCCAAACCCACCTGGACCCATTCCTATGTGACCTGCCCTGTCAGGGGCTTAGACCCTATATGATCTTCAGAGATCCCTTCCAACCCTAATGGCTGTGGGGTTCTGCCTCACCTGGACAGTGATGGGGGGGTACTCAAAGTTCATTGTCATCTCCTTGGTGAGTTTGTCATCTGTCCCTTGGACCTCAGCAATGGCAGTGACGTGGATGAGGACTTCATCTTCCACTGATGCCAGTGTCTTCATGTATGCGTCAGCTGCAATGTTCAGAGGGACCTGCACCTCTGCAGAGAAGAAAACACAACTCAGTGGCTTCATCACACACAGGGATCGAGTGGCAAAGTCAGCTCTGGTGTGGGTATGGAATGAGATGTATTCATAGAATCATAGACTGGGTTGGGTTGGAAAGGACCTTAAGATCATCCAGTTCCAAGCCCCTGCCATGGGCAGGGACACCTCACACTAGTCCTGGTGTAATGGTTGGACTTGATCTTAAAGGTCTTTTCCAGCCTGGCTGATTCTATGATTCTAAATCTCCCCTGTTTTAAGTTTAAGCCCATTACTCCTTGTCCTATGTATGCATGAGAACACTCAGCAGCCACCAGTAGCAAAGACTTCTTTTTATGAGTGACTCACACTTGAAATGACCAACTGCTTTTAACTATTCCCACTCATTAGCCTCCTGTTTAGCAGATCTTAATCGCAGTGCTGGGAATCAGGAATACAACAGAGGTCACTCAAAGATCCACAAGGAACAGCAAACAGCCCTTGGGATCAGCCAGGAGGTTGACATTTTCCTGGGTGAAGGATTCAGACAGGGCCTTCATGGTTTGGTGCCTGCTATGGTGGGATCCCAGGCTATAACTGAGGCTCCTAAATGCAGGAATAAGAGACCTAGGTGGCAATTCCTGCTCTTTGTGCCCTGCTCTGCTCAAATAGTGAAGCTATTATGAATGAGCTCGAGTGGAACCCCAGCCTGCCACAGTAAAGGGTCCATAGAACACAGCAAGCTCTCTGTGCCTACCAGATTTGCCTTCAAGCTTGACGGTCTCCTTGACATGTCCAAGGCTGGCCTCGACTTTCCCAGTATAGGACTGCAGCTGGCAGGAGCTGGCGAGGTTGATGGTCCGGCTACCAGGAGTCGAGGTCTTCACAAGGATGACCAGTTCAAAGGGATTGCCAGGATACAGAGGTGCTTTACTGCTTATCTCAAGCTGGAGCCCAGACTCAGAGACTGTCTCCTGCAGGACTGCAGGCTTGGGGTTCACATGGCCCCCAGACGAAGCGAAGCGTGCACGAGGTACCATTCCTGAAGGGCGGATGAAGGAGGAAGCTTTCTGCATGGATTTCCTCTCGTCTTCAGAGCCTGGATGAAGAAAAAAGATGGGTAACAGCTATATTTGGGTGCCAAAGAGGGACTCCATCAGGGGATGTAGTGATAGGACAAGGGGTGATGGGTTCAAAGTGAAACAGGGGAAGTTCAGGTTAGATCTAAGGGAGAAGCTGTTCCCTGTGAGGGTGCTGAGGCACTGGCACAGGGTGCCCAGAGAAGCTGTGGCTGCCCCATCCCTGGCAGTGCTCAAGGCCAGGTTGGACACAGGGGCTTGGAGCAACCTGGTCTGGTGTGAGGTGTCCCTGCCCATGGCAGGGGGTTGGAACTGGGTGAGCTTAAGGTCCTTTCCAACCCAAACCAGAGTGGATTTCTATATCTCAGTCTCCTAATACAAAACCACCTTCTCTTTACTTATGCTTCTGCTTCTGAGCAGGGAGGATGTCAAGGCATCTCCTGCTCAAAGACCCTCTTGATTTATGGTACCACCAGATCTAACTGTAGCATTTTGGAATGGAAGAGTGTCCTAAAGGAGATGCTTTTCAAGGATGGATGCTCTTAAACTTTTCAGCCTAGGGTTTTCCTGCTTCTCACTAGGAAGGGTTTAACAGTCTAACCCAACATGGCTGGATCTGAGAACCATGGGGAGGGAATGTGTGGTTTTGTGTTTCCAGTATGGTCTGGGGAATGGAAAGACAAGAAGAATGAAGAAATGAAGCAGAGGTGAGTCCAACCACTAGGGTGGTCACTCAGGAACAATTCCTTGCCCAGAGGGTGCTCAGGCATTGGAACAGGCTGCCCAGGGCAGGGCTGCAGGCACCGTCCCTGCAAGTGTTCACACAGCTGGAGACGAGGCCTCAGTGCCATGGGTTAGTGGTGGCCTTGGCAGGGCTGGGAATGGTTGGACTGGATGGGCTTAAAGGGCTTTTCCAGCCTGGTTGGTTCTATGGTTCTATTTTAGGTGATGGGGCAGTTACCTTCAGGGAACTTGTACTGCCAGGTGATGTCTTCCCGCTTGTCCTGCCCCACAGCTTTTGTGCTGATGTTCATGCCGATGCCTTGGGTCTCTGTGTTAATCCTGATGTACTTATTCTTGCCGTTCACCTTCCTGACCACCCAGTAGACTTTGTCAGCATTCACTTCTGCATACACAAACTTGCTGTCGAAGGGCAGATAGACATCCCCTTCTCGGATAGCCTTCAGCGGGCAGGGACCACACTGGAAAATGCCTGGAAAGCACATTCAACAACACTTACTCTTCCAAATACGAGCAAAGCCTCCAGTTCTTGTCCCAACCATCAGACCCACTCAAACTGGAATCTTTGGCCATGGCTCTTAGTAGTAAATACTCCTCCAATTCAGTCATGAGCTCCAAAAGCCCCCATGTATCCCTTAGCTCTTTGGGCTTTTTTATAGGTGACCAAGGTCTAGTAAGAGCTTTTATATGTTTCCCCCCACTTAAATAAGCAAGTTTAAGGTTTGAAAGTCATGGCTTGGCGATGAGTCCATTGAGTCTAGCCACTTGTGTTTGATCTGGCAATACCCCTTTCTGCACAGCCTTGAGGATTCATGTTTTCCTTCCCACCTCCAAATTCCCTCTGTCTGTGCAGGGAGGGTAGTCACTGATTTTGGCACTGGCCCCTTTCATTTACCAATGAAGTAACTCATGACTTCCACAGGAGAGCTCTACAGAAAGCATCTTTAATGGGGAAAGCTGTGTCACCTCCTACTACAGATCGCTTTGAGTCCTCGACTTCACCCATCAGAGGATGATGGAAAGAGACATCAGCTCTGATTATCCAGCTAACCTCTGTTAGCTCTGTATGTGTGTGCTCTCACTTCTGAATTAACATTCTCCTACAGCTCCTACATTCTCCAGCTTCCTACAAGGTTGCTTTTCTGCCTATTGAGACGCTGCTCCTCCTGTGCCAGGCTGAACAAGAGGAGTGAGACCTCCAGCTTTAGGATGTTGCTGCCCTAATACATGAGGATGTGCATGGTGAGCACGTGCTTTGCTACCTGTGAGCCATGGTTTTCCTGTCCCTGCCTCCTCTGTGAGTTACTGACGAGCCTTTCTATGCAAATCCTACCTTGGCTTTGCTCCTGAGGGGTTGCATCGATTGCCTGCCAGCCATCAAACCCTGCTGGCAGGTCTGTCCGCTTCATCCAGACATCGTTCCACACGTGGAAGTTCCTGTGTGCATTTGGGGTGGAAAGGAAAGGAGTGAGATGGAAAACCCACAGTCTTCTCCCTTAAGTCTTAAGTAAGAGCGGGTTTAATGGGGATCTATGTGTTCCTGAAGGAGTTGCTAAGGCTGGGGAATGAGGTGCTTTGGGATGGTGGTGCTGGGGGGGGGGGTGTTAAGCATCAGCCCCTTTAGTCAGTACCAGACAGAGTCGAGGGACATCCCGTTCAGCTTTTCTCCCAGTTCATTCAGGTAAATGTCCACTCTCAGGTTCTCCTCCGTGTCGTGTGCCGAGTTGAAGTTACTCACGCAGCGGGATGGGATCCCCAAGCAGCGCATCACTGCAGCACAGACAGAACACAGCGTCACCAAATCACCCAGGCTGGTGTGAGGTGTCCATGCCCATGGCATGGGTTGGAACTGGATGAGCCTTAAGGTCCTTTCCAACACAAATCACACTGGGATTCTATGGTGACTCTTGCACCCCTGGTGTTCAGAGGGACAGTGGTTAGAGAAGGGAGACAGGTCACCATTTACCTGTAGTGAGGACTCCTGCGAAGACCCAACATTGACCATAAAGGACCGGCTGCTTTGTTTTGTAATACTGCTGCAGGATAGAGACACTCCCGATCCAGTCCAGAGGGGATGTCCCTTTGTTGTAATTCCCTGACCAGTTCCCCAGCAGGACACCGTTGTCATCATTGGCATTAACCTGTGCAAAAGAGAATGATGCTGAATGAGGCTTAAACCCAGGGTCTCTGTCTCCACAGCCCTGTGACAGGCAGCAGGGCTGGTTGGAAACCCTCCAACTGGATTATATAGGGAGAGGTGCCACCACTGCTCAGGGAAGCCAAAATGAACTCTATGTCTTGCATCTGAAACCCTAAAGCTCCAAGAAGGGTCCCCCCATAGAGAGCAGTAACCCCCCAAAACCCACCCTTTGTATTGGCCCTCCCTGAGGAGGGATAACCACTTGGGGCAGCAGCAAGCTGTATCTGTGGTCATGGGGAGATGCTGTATATCACTCACCTCTTCCCCTCACCCAAAATGGCTTTCTCATTGCAGTTTCCCAAAGGAACCCATCCCAGATGGTGTTCAAGGCTCCAGGGGAAGAAGAGCAAGAGAGAAGTAGGAGGGAAAGCTGGAGGGGCAAAGCACAAGAGAGGCTTACCAAAGCAGACATGGCTCTGGACACCAATATAGGATCTCTTCTATTGCTCATCTTGAGCTTGCTTTTGTCCAGCAGATACATGCAGGCATCCAAGACGAACTCCTCAAACTGTTTTGGAGAGAAAACAGAGACATGTTTATACACTGCTCTAAACCAGGATTTGCTCAAGTTTATTCAAGCACTTGGATTGAATTGACCAGTTCTAAACGTCCTTTATGGTATGGAATTCCCAAGCCTATAGGGCTCCCAAAAGGTCCTCTCTCCAAAGGGGAGCTTAAATGACCCACTCATGCCCCAGAAGACAAAAGCCTCATGTGTCTTGCAAACACAGTTGGAGCCTGACCCAGCAATCCTTACTCCTGTGAGCAGCCCTATGTCACCAACGTCATCTCCCTGCAGCTTACTCACAAGAGTAATGGAAGTTTAAAGAGCACTATGTATTTTCAGCCTATTGACACAGGTATGCAATGAACCCAGGGAGAGGAGAAACAGATACAGAAATTGAGATTATTATAGCAAAAGATTCCTAACTAGCAATTGCTGATAAAGCTCCTTGAGGTTCAAGTCATAGAGATGTCAAACATCTAATCCAATGAAGCTCAGCAGGATATCAGTCTCTGTATCCATATTAATTCCCATTGCTTAACAGCAGAATAAATATTGGGATAGGAAGTGCAGTGTGGCCAGTGCCCTTTGGCCCTTGGTGGAAAAGGCAATGTGAGCACTTTTGCTGGGCTGTCTGTATCCTGCAGCTTGAAATCAGACTTACAAAACAGTGTAAAATAACTACAAACATATACAAATCACGAGCAAACAGATCCCAACGTTGTGGGGTGGGAATTCTGTGTGGATAGAATGTAGGATGCTCCCTTTGGGTGCCTGTGTGTTTCCTATGGCGTGCAAATAAACCTGCTCTGGCATCTCCCTCTTATCTCTACCTGCATTTGCCATTGTACTCAATGGAGTTATCTCAGAGGCAGCCTGAGGAACACCCTTCCTGGGAGGGCAGGATGCTTGTGTCCTGCATCCAACTGCTCACCTTGAGGTGTGGGAAGGCAGCATTTGAAGGATGACAACCTCTGCCACTGCTTTTCCCCCTGGTCTTTCCCCATCATGATGCAACAAGTAAATAACCAGATTTGTTTCCCCTCATTGTGTCTCATGAGCTGGTTCCCAACAGCTCCTGTGTTGCATGGGAGAGGGGAGGACTCCTTCTGGGAATCGTTTCAACCAGAAATGCTCTGTTTGCACATCCTCTGTTCTGATTATTACCATGCCATTGAATCCCGTTCTCCAGCTGTGGATGGGGAAAACACTGGAGCACACAGGTTACTCCAAGCAGGTGAAGCTGGCAGGGCTCTTCAAACACTTTGAGCTACTAATGGGATTAAACTGTTTATAGCTCTGATTCATTGAACTAAATGCCTAAGGCAGAAAGCGCATATAAGGATAATAACACCAACAAGTGCTGCTTTACCTGCCCGAAGTTCCATGGTTTATTGTAAATCTTGTATGCAGACCCAACATAGATGTAGCCTGTGTCATTGAGCACGTACTCCTTCCTCTGTGCCTCATCAGCCATGAAAACAACATCATCTGGAGCAAAAGAAGCCTCAGTGTTAGGTGGTTTGCATGCAGTAGTCAAAGCTTTCCTGCTGGCAGCAGAGACCTTGGGGGCTGATGTCAATCAGCAGCACACATTTTTGTCCCATTACTTTATCATCTGGATTTTAAGCCAATGCAATCATAGAATCATGGAATCCCAGCCTGGTTTGGGTTAGAAGGGACCTTAAAGCCCATCCAGCTCCAACCCCTCCCACAGGCAGGGACTCCTTCCACTGGAGCAGCTGCTCCAAGCCCCTGTGTCCAACCTGGCCTTGAGCACTGCCAGGGATGGGGCAGCCACAGCTTCTCTGGGCACCCTGTGCCAGCGCCTCAGCACCCTCACAGGGAACAGCTTCTGCCTAAGAGCTCAGCTCAGTCTCCCCTCGGGCAGGTTCAAGCCATTCCCCTTGTCCTGCCCCTACAGGCCCTTGTCCCAAGCCCCTCTCCAGGTTTCCTGCAGCCCCTTCAGGCACTGGAGCTGCTCTCAGGTCTCCCCTTCAGGAGCCTTCTCTTCTCCAGGCTCAAAGAATCCCAGTTAACCATAGTGCTGACCCAGGGAAAGAGACAGGGCTGACAGAGATGTCCTTTAATCCAGCCCTGAGGACTCCCCAGTGAGGAGCTGTGTCATTGCTATCACCCAGCTTCCTGCTGGCTCCATGAGGATGCTGCTTGTGGTGTTTTATGGGGAAAAAGGAGTGTATTTGGGAAAGAGAACAGGAAAAAACATGAGGAAAAGCTCCTTAGGGAGCAGTGATTATCACTGTGGTTGCAGGACCACTCACCTGCACACCAAGGATTGAACAAAAGGTAGATTTCACCGTTCTGGGGCTTGTAAATGTTATTTGCAGTCTTTACTGTCAGGGTGTATTTTCCCACTGGGGCCAATGGTGAGCTGGTGACAGACATTAGGCACTGGGGAGGCAACAAAAGAGACAGCATGATGGACCCTCCATCACAGCCACAGGCACAAGCACCATGCTACAGGATCAGCAGAAGGGACAAAGCTGGCAGCCAAGGGCACCTGGGCAAGGAGAGAGGGGAAGGATGGGATGGGTGCATCCTGCATGTGCAGTGTAGGAGCAATGGGTTATACAGGATTAAACAAGGCAAAGCTGCTGCCCACCCACAGTGATAAGGGTAAGGGAAAGCAGGGCAGGGAGAGGAGGGTTTGCTCTGTAGCTCCCAGCAGGCTTGGCATTACAAGCATCCCATGGACTCTACCTCTTTGCCACTGCTCTTGATGATGGAGATCTGCCACCTGCTGAGATCCTCCTCTCTCCTTGGGTTCAGCGACATCAGTGTGCCCCTGGATCTCATGGGGTTTTCACCTGGAAACAAACCCAATGCAGGATGCAGGAGGGCTGCACAGGTCTGCAGTGATGGCTACATCATCCTGATGGCCACAGAGGAGCACTCACCGATGCTGAAGTGCAGCGAGAGCTTGTCGGAAGCCTGCAGGTCCCTGCTGAAGGTGAGCAGCAGCTGGAAGGGCTGCCCACGCCGCACCACCAGGTTGCTGATGGTGTAACCATCCGTGTGGTGCAGGCGGCAGTTCTGGCTCTTGACGAAGTCAAGCCCAGTGACATTCAGGTCGCTCCCTGGGAAGCCTTCAGCAGGAAGGGAGAGGGGAAAGGAAAGAGACTGATGGTGAATTGCTCAGCAAAGACAGTTTTCTTCTCCTCAATGGAGCCCCATGAGGTGCCAAAACATCTAAGTGTCAAGGGACATTTAAATGGTACAACTGTTTATATATATATATACATAAAGAGTATAGTATGATATTGTATGCTATGCTCTGATGTACTATACTACATCACAATGTACTATACTATGCAATGCTATGCTACACTGTACTAATATGATAGGATCTAATGTGGTAAGATAAAATAAAATGTAATATATGATATAATATGATGTATTACATATATGTAATCTACAATGTAACATGATGTATTACATGTATGTAATCTACGATGTAACATGATGTATTACATATATGTAATCTATGATGTAATATGATGTGTACATATATGTAACATACCATGTAATATAATACATTGTAATATAAGGCTTTGAATAGCCTGGCTTAGTGGGAGGTGTCCCTGCCCATGGCAGGTGAGGAGTAAGACTAGATGATCATTAAGGTCCTTTCCAACCCAAATGATATGATTCTCTTGCCATCATATCATTTTGTATAACTGATAACATAATATATAACACATAACATAACATAACCAAGTACTTCATAACCAACATACTTCAACACAGAGACAGTTGTGTTGCTGGGACTGCTTACAGAGGCAGGCAGTGGAGAGAGTCCTGCAGCAATCTGCCTGGATTGAGGGATGCCTGACCTCTGCGCTAGTTTGGCATCCCATGTCTGCTGTCCCACTGCCTACCCTTGCACACTGCCTGCAGCCAGACGCATGACAGCTCATTCTGTTGTGATACTGGAAGTCTTGCTGCTGTCAAAGTCTTGCTTCTCCCTCAAAACCAGAGCAGGGAAGGCACATCTGCATCCCACCACTGCAGCTGCATCCCCCAGCATCTCACACCACCAAAGGTCCTGTGCCCATGGTCCTGACACGTCCCTGAGCTCTCTCCTTCACCTATTCAGCTGCTTTGCTGGTGGCACCTTGTCAAAGTCAGGACTGTGACAACAACTTCTGTTTGCTGCATGTCTGTGCTGTGCTGAACGCATGGAGCATCAGGTTTCTGAGTGTTACAAGTGATTCTTTGCTATTGCAGGTACTAAAACAAGTAGTAGTAGTTGTAGTAGTAATAGTAGTAGAGAGATATGGAGAAAGCACTGCTTGCCAACGCACATTCAGAGGTGATGCTCCCAAGCAGCCCTCAGTTAGCAGAGGGCAGCTTAAAAATTAAACCTCACTGTTGGGACTTTGATCTCAGTGTAATCCTTATGGCAGTGCTGAATGTATCATTTATGATTATCAAATAATAGCTAACGGTAGCTTTAGTTGCTCCTTACAAAACACAGCACATCATAGACTCAAGCTGGGAGTAAACTGAAGGTTCCAAAATTCAGCTGCCCTCAACTGCTGAGATCCCCAATGTCTCAGGATGCCAAAGGGCTGGAGAATGGGTCTCTTCAAGACACTGAGGCTGATGTTTTACATTTCCACCCCAAAATTAGCCCCAAGTCATATAACAACAGTCACTGACCAACCTCTCATGGAAGTCTGAATACATGGATCTTTGCAACTTGGTTTCTCCTCCAACCTCTCATGCCCAGGGCTCAGGGCTGTGTCATAGGAGTGGGGCTGCGAGAGGCACAACCTGGTGCTATACTGGAGCACAGAGAAAGCTTTCAGTGCCGATGGGATGTGGGGCAGTGCCTCAGGCTTTGGGAGGTGTGACAGGGAAAGCCGGAGCATGCCGGAACGTGGCTGAACCGTATTTCTTCGGGAGTGTCTGACCTGTCTTGTACCTGCCCATCAAACACCCTTAAAGGATAAATGTCGTGTGAACAGAACAATACCGCATAAGCAATTGGCTCAGGAGTGATTCAGATGCAGATATGGGAGAGTCAGGAAATTCAACCCCACTTACGTTAACCCATAAATTAGCAAATCAAAGGCATAATGGTGGAAGGGATTAATTCAACAAATGCCTTGGCAGATTCACACGGCATCAGGCAGCCCTGCTAGGCTGAGCTCAACCAGAGCCATCCATAGGGAAGCCACTGACACCTGGAAGGCAGCAGCCTTGGGTAAAGCAAACCAATGGACCCCCACTAGATGACTACCTCAGTGTATTTCTTCTTAGGAACTATATAAACCGGATTTCTCTCCATTACTTAACAGTTATCAGTGGTACAGCAAATACAGACTGAAAACTGGCCATCACCTTGTAAGTGATTTCATTTCTGAGTGCTTGCTGCCTGCCAGATGCCAACCTCTGGCTGATGTTGTGCAAGACAAAGTGTGCGGGGGCATCTATATCTGTATTAATGTCAAGAATATAGACTGAAATAATTGCTTAACCTTCTTGAGAAGGATGAAGGGGAAGTGCCTCTTCCTCAGCATTAAAGCTGCTCAAGAGTGCTCTCTATGGAAACACTGGTGCCAGGATGAGAAGCTACCAAAACCAGCTCTGGTGATGGGAAAGGGCTATGGAGGAATGTGGGAGCTGAATGCATAGGGTGGCTGTGGGAAAGGGCTCTGGGGAATCTGTCCTTACAGCATTTCCTAACTTAGGGACTTCATTTCCATCCCCTGTTTCTGGACATTCCCAGTGTTGAGGATGCACAGATTAACAACAGAGACACAAGGAACACAAGGAACATTAAGATCCTTTCCAACTCGAATCATTCTATGGTGTAGTGGTGATATAGCAGTCCTGGAGTAATGACTGGGCTTGATCTCCAAGGTCTTTTCCAACCTGGCTGATGCTATGATTCCATTCTATGCTTCCATGCCCTGAGAGCACAGAGGCAGTGCCAAAGACCTGTCCCCATTCACACTGCACTGATTCCTGCACAAACACGCACGTGGTACCCGGTGATCCAAGGGGCTGGGCAGCAGCCAAGCTCCCCAAGCAACCCCTGTGTGCCCCTTCCTGCCCTGCCTCCTGCCTGGAACACGCTCATGGTGCTGAGCTTCATGTTGAAAGAGGCTGTTCTCACTTCTAGGACAAGCCAGAAGCAAACCCAAACCTCAGGGGTTCTCACATGGTTTTGTTTCCTTTCTTGAAGCAGGAATTCCAAGGCAGTGATTTTATTGTCATCTCCTCATTCCATAATTTACCCTTATGGAGCTCCTTTCTGCACTGCCCTACTGGCCCCATCGCATTGCTACCTGCTTGGGAAGAAGTTCAGAGCTACAAGCAATAAGAGTGATCACCCAGGACAAAACATGAGGACTTTGCACTGGTAAGAACCTGAAGCCTTTTTAACATGAGGATGAGGTGATGTGGTTTAGAAAAAGTAATGTGGAGCAGAGCACTTACAGCTGGATTCAGTGGGAATAAGGGAGAACAGGATGGAAGTGGGATGAGAACAAACCCTCTCACAAATCCCAGTGATATGAAATCACATCCCAGAGATGCTGCTGCCCAAGAGTTCCTAGGGAACTTCAGCTCATTCACACCCAGAGTACTAAAGCATGAACCAGAGGGGATCAGAGCAGTGCCAGGACATCATTCCCCTACTGATGCTGCAGAGACCTGCTCCTGGCTCCCCACATGTGGGGTTCTGAGCATCCTGGGTCTGGCTCCAGGAGCACAGCCAGTGGTGGTAGCTCTGCAGTGCTAAAGGAGTGACTCAGGCACCTCTCTAGGTAGGTGTGGGATGTGCTGACAATAGGCTCACATCCAAATAGATCCTCTTTCCAGTTACTCTAAAACATCTGTTAGATGGTATCAGTCATCACTGAAGAGTAATAATCTCCACGTTTAAGTAGCCTGAATAAAAGGAGTTCCTTTCACTTTGACACAGGACAAGTTGAAAGAAGCTGCATTAATTGTCCATTACCACTGATAGAACCAGATGTTAAGATGTGAGCTGCACTTCACAGCTGGTTTACTGACCTGTCCAGGTGCAAAGCTCTGTTCCAGCCTAGTGGATTCTATAGCTCTAAAATCAGAACTGGCACAGCCACAGCAAACCCACCCCCTTTGAGCAGCGGTGGCATTGAAACAACTTCCTGCACTATGGAATACCACTGATAACGTGTTCCCCATGGCAGTCAGAGGGGTGAGAACTCTCCACCTCCACTGGGACTGCCCAATGGAGACCTGCCAAAGAGCACATCTAACACAGGGGTATGGAGCAGTGAAACTCACCGTTGCTGTTCATGGTTCTTGTCAGTGTTCCGACCCGAGATGCCTGTGATGCTGCTCCTGAGCTCCTGAGTAGCCTGTGCCACTGGCTGCTGAGTGTGGAGGAGGAAGGCAGGCTGCCCTTTTATCAGTGTCTTGCTCTGAGGTGTCAGCAGGGCCACTGCCAAGGGGAGGTGTTTAGAGAAAGGAAGTGCCTATGGAAAAAAAACCATGACTGCAACTCCCTGTGCACATAGTCAGAGCCTGGAAAACAGTGAAACCCAAATCCCGACTCACATGGAAGGCTGGTTTGCACAATCAGATGACAAGTGGACAGACCCTTCCCTGACAAAGTGTAAAAGCATGGGCTAGATGAGTAACAGGAATACACCTATGCCCCAGCATCCAGGTTACTGGGGCTGCAACAGGAGGGCTAACTTTACAAGGAAGCCCACAAACACTTAATCCATAGGAAAACAAAGCTCCCCATTGGGACCAGTCTTAATTCTTTGATGATAGTGAGACTTTTTTCATTGCATTTAGGACACAAACACTTGAAGCTGTGGGTTAAAGGCACAGAATGGTTTGGGTTGGAAAGGACCTTAACATCATCCACTTCCAACCCCCTGCCATGGGCAGGGACACCTCACACCAGACCAGGTTGCTCCAAGACCTGTGTCCAACCTGGCCTTGAACACTGCCAGGGATGGGGCAGCCACAGCTTCTCTGGGCACCCTGTGCCAGCGCCTCAGCACCCTCACAGGGAACAGCTTCTGCCTTAGATCTAACCTGAACTTCCCCTGTTTCACTTTGAACCCATCACCCCTTGTCCTATCACTACAGTCCCTGATGAAGAGCCCCTCTCCAGCATCCTTGTAGCCCCCTTCAGACACTGGAAGGCAGCATTTACATGTGTGAGATGGAAAGCCCAAGGATCCTGGCACTGGCCACCACATCCTGGGGTCAAACAGACACCAAGGGAGATTGCCCACTGGATGGGAAAGAGGAGAAACAGACCATGTGCAGGAGGAGCAAGAAATGTGGTGGATCAGGAGCTGTTTCCTGGCTGCTCTTTGCTACAGCTGCACCAAAGGTCTCTGCCCAGGAGGGGGCTGTATCCCATGTGCCAATGGTCCTCAGGATGGTCGATGATGGAGAGATGAGTCTGCCCCACAGAGGGGAGAGCTGGTGGCACACAGGACCAAATACACCCCAAATACACTAAAGTGTAGAGCTGTCTCAGCCATGGGAGCAGCCTCAGTCCCCTGATGCCTCTCTCCATGGCAGCAGATGCTCAGTCTGGTCCACCAAGGTAGGATCAGTCTGTGAGGCTCATGCATCTAAATGTAGGATCTTCCTAACCAAGACCTCACTGTGGAAGCCTTCAAAGGCACCAACATTTCTCCATCAGTTCAGGTGTTTACTTTGACTGTTCCATTTGGTGCCTTGATGTCAGTGCAAGCGGGGTGCTGAGTTAGCACATCCCACCCTTGGAGCATGTCAGTGCTTGCTGGCGACTGTACATTGGGTGTATGTTGGGTGTCCTTACCTGAGAGCATGACTAGTGCATCACAGGGCATCCGGGGATCAGTACACAGATGCAATCTCACAGGACATCTCCATGGGCATCTGAACTGCTGCGTTCTCAGGAGACAAAGCATCACTCACCATTCAGCACCAGACAATGTGCTGGCAATCACATAGTTCACTATTGCAAATACCCACTACAGCCCCAATTCACCTCTCAGCGTTGCTTTTACTCTGCTTTTGTCTCCTCCTGCAAGGTGAAAGAGTTCTGTTTAGAAACAGCATGGGATGAGGTAAAGCATACATGGAATGTCAGTACAATAACAACCAGTAGTATATGTAATCTGAACGTTTATGATGTTCTGGATTCCACTTAGTTGTAGCAACAGTGTAATCCACTTCATCTCAACACTGACAGTAGCTTTCTACCCCAGTCTCAACTTGTTATAGGTATAAATAAATCTATATAACTCCATGCTTGTTTGAAGGCAGCTTAAACAGTGTTGACACAGTAGCCCTACAGCAAAACCCATGTATTTCTGCCAACAGGAACTGGTTCATGTTGGCAACACCCCCCTCCTAAGATCGCTCTGTTAGGTGTGTGGTGGAGGGTCAGTGGTGGGGTCAGGGCATGTGTTCACCCAGGACAATCCCATTTCCAGCACTATAGGATATTGCAAAAGGCTGATTTCAACAGTGTGCATGTTCTGACCCACGACCTGAACCTCAGAGTTCGAGGAAAGATGTACAAGTGCAATGTGTGTGGGTTCTGCCCTGCCATGAACTTACTGCACCTTGGAGAGTGGTTGTGGCCTTTCCACTGTCTACAAGACCCCTTGGGTTATGCCATTGGACAACACTGAGTCTTCAGTTCTCCTTGCACGTTGTGCAGCTGCTGGTCTTGCCTGCTCCCATTATCTTCTTCAGCCTGGCAGCATCTCAATGCTACAGCACTACACTTGGCATACAACACAACGCTCCTACATGAGATTCCTCCCCTGGCTCGTACAAGCTTGCCCTGTCAAGAAAGGCCATTGAACTGTGATACCCTCCGAGGCAGCTGTTGGCAAGCTCTGAGAACAAGGGTATCAACTGAACCTGCAGGAACTCCTTTCAAAGCCATGGTTGCAGCTCACTTCATGTTTGCAGCCTGTCCTTCCCATAGGCAAATCTCCTACTATCACTGCTGCTGCTGTGAGCTGCTGGCTGTGGTTCAGCAGCATGGCTTTGTTTCCTTCTCCTTGGTGAAGATAGGAGAAACAGCAGCACTTTGGCACTTCCCCCCCATTTCCACCAGTCAATCACTTCCATCTATCCCACAAAAGTATATTATCCCACTGAACACAAGCAGGAGACCAGATCCTTTTCACAAGCAATCTCCAGCCTATTACCAGGAACTTCAGCAGCTCACTTCCCAGCTTGCAAAATCAAACCCCAGAGGCTATCAGCCTTATCTGCACCTATCTGTTGCAAAGCAAGTCACCTTATTAGCTGGTATTAAAACACAAATAAGATCAGTGGCTGCTCCCCTGTTTACAAGCTTGCCCTTTGTCTCAGGTTCTGTTTAGCCTGTGTATCAAAAATGACAAGAACAAGTCAAACTACCACAGCATGACTACAGGTATCAATGCCAGGTGGGAAGGATATTAATTGTAACCCAATCCTTAGCTTTATGGTTTTATTCACTTGCAATCCCATGTCTAGTCATGCCTTTTGTAACAGCCGTGTATAGGATTACATGTTTTATCGCTATCTGAGGTTTCAGGTTGCTTCTGTTTTGTCTTCTTTTCCCCTTTGTCCAGTCAGAGTTTACAGTCAAAATAGGACACAGATCAAAAGCACCACAGTTTTCCTTATGGGCATTCTGGAAAGGTGAACTCATCCTCCCGTCCTCCCCATGGAGTTACCCTGAGGTGCATCTGCTGACTTACATGCATACAGCCCATGAATGGGTCCTTAGGGGCACTAAAGCAAGAAGGTGCCTTCCATTGACCACAGCAGGCCTGTGTCCCACATCCAGTATGTGTTAAGTCCTTCCTGAGTCACAGCCTGGGAAATGATAAGTGATGAGGAATGTTGTGGGGGATAAAAAGAGCAAAAATCCACACAGATGGAGAACAGCTGAGGATCTGGTCCCTTTCTTTTGAGCTGGACCTTATTTGAGGTGCTCTGAAGGTTTCCCCTCCCCATTTCATTAGGTTTAGGATCATAGAATCCCAGACTGGTTTGGGTGGGAAAGGACCTTAAGATCATCCAGTTCCAACCCCCTGCAATGGGCAGGGACACCTCACACTAGACCAGGTTGCTCCAAGCCCCTGTGTCCAACCTGGCCTTGAACACTGCCAGGGATGGGGCAGCCACAGCTTCTCTGGGCACCCTGTGCCAGCGCCTCAGCACCCTCACAGGGAACAACTTCTTTCTTATATCTAACCTGAACTTCCCCTGTTTCAGTTTGAACCCATCACCCCTTGTCCTACTGCTACAGTCCCTGATGAAGAGCCCCTCTCCAGCATCCTTGTAGCCCCTTCAGACACTGGAAGCTGCTCTGAGGTCTCCACACAGCTTCTCTTCTCCAGGCTGAACAGCCCCAATGTTCTCAGCCTGTCTCCATACAGGAGGTGCTCCAGCCCCTGAGCATCCTCGTGGCCTCCTCTGGACTTGCTCCAACAAGGCTTGCACCTCAGTCCTTAGGAATTTCCCAGTAGTGAGACACATCTCACCTACGTAATGATCCTGACATGCTCGTGCTGCTGTTACTCTCAAAGGAGAGTTGATTCGATCACTTCTCACCCATGATCACCATCTATGGGCCATGACAGTGACCTGTCAGCTACACCCCAAGGGCATCCCATGTTACCAGCAGGCAGATTCTCTTCTCATCTTACATGAGCCAACTTGTGGCAGGCAGTTGGATGTCAGGGATTGATGCAAGATGGCCAAGCCCAGATCTTAACTGATTCCATGTCCTCTGACCAAAACCTGGTAATGAGTTTCTCATAGGAACATACCAGAGAAGTGATTGGTGCCAACAAAACTATCACGGAAATTCCATTGTTTCCTTCTCACTGAGTCTTGAAAGAGGGAATTTGGACCTGAAGTTCAGGATGTAGGTGACTAGATTTGGGCATTTACCTCTATAAGGAATGAATACTGGATCATCTGTGCCTAACCCAGTGCCATGCAGGCAGTCTGCTCCCAAAGAAGGCAGAGATAAGACAGAGACCACAACTACACATATACCATAGATAGACTTGTGGCTACTCAGGCAAAGCACTAGTGTAGCACTGGAAGAGAAGTCCTTTGGCCATCAGAGGAAACTGAGGTTTTAGGCCAAACCACGTAGGAAAGATAACAGTAAATCAAAAAGCTATCATGTTAAAATACCTTTTCTGGTTGTTTTTCAATATTCCTTTCCTCTTCCTTGGCTGAGGTACAAAAGGCAAAACTGCAAAATCAACCTAAATATAGGGAGCAACCATGTGTGGAGGCTGAACTTGGGATTCTATCAATGAAGCAGACACTATGGCCCTCAACTTTGGTATAACTGTGGCACTGGAAACACCAATATAAGCATGTTCCAGTGCTGAGAGGATTAAGTCAGGCATTGAACTACAGTGATGTAGTTGAAGATGTTCCTGCTCATTGCAGGGGTCATGGACTAGACGAGCATCAAAAGGTCACTTCCAAACTGCTCTATGAATCTATGACTCAGGATAAGACACTTCTGCTTTTCAGCATGTTTCGTACTGGAAATAACGAAAGAGAGATCTCCATCGTGTCACTGCTTCCTGTTATCAGCTCCGGGTTTTCATGCACTTGCTCCCTTTCTGAACCCGAGCAAGGCACCACTTCTGCTGCTTCCTGTGGGTAGGAGTGCCCCAGCTCAATGACACACTGTGGGGAGGAGGAAGCTCCTCTGGCTTTGAAGCCACCAACAGCCATCACAGCTGAACTTTCTCCATGCAACCCATGGTTTTCCCATTACAAAACACCACCATCTCCTTTGTGTGTGAGCCTCCCACCCCACTGAGAGACCCGAGATGGGGAGAAGGACCTTCCATCGGCTGTGCAATCCCATAGCCTGCAGTGTGTGTGCTTGGAAAGGCTCCAGTGGGTGCAGTTACTCCAGGGCTGTATCCACCCTCCTGCCACTGACCCATGCACTAGCTTGGAGTGTGCATGTCTGACCACACTGACTGCAGTGTGAACACATAGCCATAGACTACACCTAAAGCAAACAATATGAGAAGGTACGGGGAAAAATAAAGCAGAAGAGGGCTGCAAAAAGAGCTAAATGGTAAGGGCAAGGAAATCAATAGTGCAAATATTGAATCAGGGATAAAACAGTTTATCCGTGTATTAAAAAGCAGCCTCCGAGAACAAGGAAAATACTGACAGAATACTTTCCCACCTCCAGGATATGTATTTGGTTGCACATGTCTAAGTGAGAAAACAGAAGCTCACTTGCCAGTGTCTTCAGTAACACTTTGTTCTGCAGGGGTGGTAGAACAGCTTCACCCATCTGCCCATAGGGGTCTGCATGTTTATACATGTACCCATATACACAGCATACAGGTCAGGACATGCCTTGTCACATCCCAGCATCCAGAGCACGGCTGAAGTCATTGCATGGTGGGGAGAACCAGGAGGAATTGCAGGAAGAAGCTGGTCCCACACAGGACTGGGGATACGACCATTGCACTGTATGGGACCAGACCCAAGGCACAGAGGGTGCAAGGGCTTTGGATGGGCTTTAAGGTCCTTTCCAACCCAAACCAGGCTGGGATTCTATGGTTCTAGGAACTGATTTGCCCATTTGAACCTGTGCTGGTAGAGGAGGTTAACACAGCCCAGCTGCATCTCCAACCAAAGCACTGGGAAACATGGACCTTGCAGTGCTCCATCCCATAGCTGCAAGCAGCACTGAAGCAACCCATGCCCAGCAGCAGCACTTGGCATACACAGGCCACTTTTTGCCCTGCTGAGCAAACAACCAACCACTCTGCTTGCTCTCTAAGGACACTTATTGGTTCCTGACTGCTCAATAACAGTCTTACCTGTTCCAATTTCCCCTCAGGGTTTAAGGCATTGTGTGCTTGTGAATACTCCAGTCATTGCCAAGACTTCCTAAGAAGCTCCTCAGGCTATTGCATTCCCTTGAAGTCCTTAGGGCTTGCTGGCTTAGTGCCTCCATTTGCTGTAGGGAGATGATTGCACACGCTGCTCATGGTCTTGCATGGTGCTGAGGCTCCATCTCATGCTGCAGGGATAAAGCCATGACAAAGGATACAAGTGGGAGGGAAGGGCAGTGGTAAGTGGGGGGGGGGAGATGGTGCCATCACTTTTGGGAAGGACATGATTTGAACCCATCACTTAACCTCACTCGGCTCAGTTCACTATGAGCTGGGGATGGTGCTGGGCCATGGGAACAGCTCATGTCCTCCCCTGGCACAGCGAGTATAGACTCATAGAAGGGTTTGTATGGGAAAGGACCTTAAGATCACCCAGTACCAACCTCTGTCATCTCTGCTTCTGCAGTGAGAGCTCAGAGCCAAACAGTGCTGCCAGCCTGGCACCTGGCCTGCTCTCCATACATGTGCAGGGCAGGAACATCAGCCAGGGCTTTGAACCTAATGGTTTTTGGTGAGTTAAAGCAACGCTCAGGGAGCAATGAGCACTGCCCCAGGGAAGGATCAGACCTTACAAATGGCACATGTGCTGCTGCCAAGCACTGCTTCCTCATCCAGAGAGGAGGTATGTTGAATGACTCCTCAGGACACTCCCAAGTTAGGCAACAACAGGCATAGCTCTGCTGGGAACCTGTGCTGCACAAAATGCTCCCTACAAGTGCCTGACAGGAGGATGGAGTGAGGTGGGGTCGGTCTCTGCTCCCAAGGAACAAGGCACAGGACAAGAGGAAATGGCCTCAAGCTGCCCCAGGGCAGGTTTAGATGGAGCTGAGGAACAATTCCTTGCCCAGAGGGTGCTCAGGCATTGGAACAGGCTGCCCAGGGCAGGGCTGCAGGCACCGTCCCTGCAAGTGCTCACACAGCTGGAGACGAGGCCTCAGTGCCATGGGTTAGTGGTGGCCTTGGCAGTGCTGGGAATGGTTGGACTGGAGGGGCTTGAAGGGGTTTTCCAACCTGGTTGGTTCTAATGTGATGGTCACACTACATCTCCTTTCTGGATTACTATCATGTTAGCCTGAACCTCCCCATCTCCAACAAGTCCACATCCCTCAGCCTCTCCTTGTATGCTCCTACTTGGTATCCATTCCCAACACCCCTTCTGAACTGGAAAGTGGGGTCCAGCACTGGAAACAACACCCTAGGTACTACACTGACTACATCAGGTCCCTGAGGACATCACCAGGACTGCCCCTGCCAACCCATATGGACACACTCTCCACTCTGCCCATGAACCAAGACCCCATTTCAGATACTAGAGGCAAGTCACTAAACTCCTTTTGGGTGTTCAAGTACTGAGAACCAGCCTTGTCTCAGAGAGGGCAAAGAAACACCTAACCCAACAACCATCTTCCGCCTGATGCTTTACAGTCTGAAACACTTCATTCCTTCCTCAGGACCACAGTTTCAGAAACACTGTGTTCTTGCAACCCTTTCCTTTCAAACATGATGGGTTCTCTAGGGGCAAACTCATGGCTTTCCTGGAAAGGCTTTTACCACTGACTTGAGGTCACTGCAGAGTTTTCTCTGATGAAACAGAGTGAAAAGGAGTGCTGGTACTATGAACACATCAGGATTAGTCCATTTGCTCATAACTTCGTGTTGTTATTGTGCCAGCCAAGGTCAGGGCCACAGTACCACACATTTGGTGTGTTGAGTCACCACGAATGACTTCCTTCTTCAGAAACACCCCACCACTTGCAATGTTTTAGTGGAATTAAGTGTGTGACACCCTTGCAATAGGATCAGTATTTAAGGTCTCTGAAGGGTCAACACAGGGCACTGAATCAAATGCCTTGAAAGCTGCAAATAACCAAGCTTGGCAGAACAAGCCACTGATCTTATCTATTGCATCTACTTCTACTATTTAACACCCAAGCAAACACATCAGCCTTCAAGTTATATTGATGTCTGGTGTGGCCAATCCTCCAGGTTTCAGTTGCCCCTTGTCACTGACAGCAGGGGCATTTCTCACGTTTTATGCACAGTTCCTTATCTAATCAAACTGAGCTTTAAGGTTCAACTGCAACTCCCGTTTCATTCGGCTTTGTTCTTTGTAAAGGCATCCAAGGTATTATTTACCTTAGAATATAATGCTCTTGGGCCTTGTTTATGCAACAGATATGTCAAATGTTTCCCACCATTAATTCAAGAATACACCATGAGTGACATTGTGAGTGTTGGTGTTAACCTGCACTGAACAGGGCTGCTCTTGTACTGCTTGAAGTGTGACAGGGGATAGCTCTGCTCAAGGAAAATCATAGAACCATGGAATTGGGTTGGAAAGGACCTTAAAGCTCATCCAGTTCCAACCCCTGCCACAGGCAGGGACACCTCACACCAGACCAGGTTGCTCCAAGCCCCTGTGTCCAACCTGGCCTTGAACACTGCCAGGGATGGGGCAGCCACAGCTTCTCTGGGCACCCTGTGCCAGCGCCTCAGCACCCTCACAGGGAAGAGCTTCTGCCTTAGATCTAACCTGAACTTCCCCTGTTTCACTTTGAACCCATCACCCCTTGTCCTATCACTGCAGTCCCTGATGAAGAGTCCCTCTCCAGCATCCTTGTAGCCCCCTTCAGACACTGGAAGCTGCTCTGAGGTCTCCATGCAGCTTCTCTTCTCCAGGCTGAACAAGATGGTGAGACATTAGGGTTGTGTTTCAGAAGAAGGGGATGGTGCAGGAAAGGTTCCTTACAACCAGCACCCAAGAGGTGTGCAGGCAAAAGGGTGTTTTGTAAATGCTATCACCCCTTTATGAGATCACCTCCAGCTGTGTTTGGGATGGCCACACACAAACCCATGAAGCATGCCACACAGCCATACAGCAATCACTACCTTCTTGCTGACAAGCAACACTGACAGATGTGCTAGAACCCTGTGTGTACACACATACAGGAGAGAGATGCTGCCAAAACCCACACTCTGCTTGGCAATCTTTTCCTCCAGGAGGACTTGGAGGAAACTCAATCCCATTCCCACCTTCCAGTATCTACAACAGTGTATTTACAGCACCAGAGTAGGTTCTTCCACCTTCAAAGTGAGCATCACAGAGTAAACAGCTGCCAACACTTCTTGCATGTGTGCAGACATCTCCTAGACCTTGATCTCCAGCAATGACTGTAATAAATAGCAGTGTTGAGAGAGCCCATGTTAAAAACCTTTCCAAAAGGCTTGGGAGGAGGAGGAGGAAGAGCAATAGCCAAGTTAACCAGAAAGGGGAGTCTGGGTCATTTTCCTGCTGTTCATATGAAGGCAACCACAGCTTACTGCTGGCTGAGAGTTAATAACAAGAGCAAACAAATCAGGCTTGCAGCCTCCATTATTTCTCCATCATATACAATGGCCTAAGGAGATCTGATGTCCTCAGCTCCATCTAAACCTGCCCTGGGGCAGCTTGAGGCTGTTTCCTCTTGTCCTGTCCCTTGTTCCTTGGGAGCAGAGAGATGTCCTGCTCTATTACTGCTGCTACCCAAAAAGCTCCCAAGTGCAAAGACCCATGTTGGTAAGGACAAAAGCTCTCTGCCCTCTTCCCCACCACACCTGCAGCTCCTCTCTTTGGAGGAGAAGACTATGAACACATGGAGCAGAGAGGCAAAGGCTTTGTGCCATGTACCTCTTGGTACATGGCTGCTGGATGTGATGAGCTAGGATGGTCTCCTGAAGCAGGAGACACGGAGCAAACAGCTCCTGGGCTCTTCCAGGGACAGTGACCTTCTGATCAGGATCTTTCTGATGCAAAGGAAAAGGCACAAACCCAACTGCAGTGGCATTTCCACCCCACATCTATGCTTACGCTCCTGCTGGACACAGCACAGGTCTGCCAGTCCTGATAAACCTGACAGGTTCTGATACAGAGGCTGTCAGAAATGCGTCCCTAGGTTCTCTGCACATGCCACAACAGTGACTCACTCTCTGTGGTTACAAGAAGACAACCTGGCAAGCCCAGAGCAAACAAGTGATATCACCAGTGTGATGCACACATTTACAGGCATCGTTAGAATGCTTCTCAATGAGGATTGTGACTAAAACGTCCAAGCAAAACAAGATGTGTGGCCAGAGAGAAGAAGTCAGTACCTTAGACATGGTGATGCCTGACACAGGCACTGTGTCAGCACACAAACATAGACGCATTCAGCCCGAACTGATGTGTGGGTACCCATGATCTGGTCCATTACACAGCACAGATGGGAGTCAGCATCACCTACAGCTGTGAAGAAAAACGTTGCTTGAGAAACTCCATTTACCAACCATTAAAAGCAATTCACAAGTGAAGTGGGGAGAGGGATGTGTTTGAATATGGATACAGTTGGAGTTGGTCCTACACACAGCAGGAATGGTGATCAAAACCCCATCGTGGTGAGGAGTTTAAAGGAAAGCACAGTGACCTTACAGTGCATAACATCAGGTTTAACTGGGAATTACAGGCCTCAGGTACAAACAGCAAGTTAAAAGGTTTATGCAACTGATGGGAAACTGATGGAGGGCTCCACAGCCCTATAGGGCAGGCATGGAGCCATGTCAAGAGGAAAACCAGGAACAGCAGAGCAGAAACATCAGCTGCCTTCTGTGTCTGATTGCTTTTCTATTTCGGGATGACTCCTCTTATGGAAAACTACTGATGCACAGGCACCTTCCACAGTTTACTTTCAGCATTCCCTGAACTGGGAAAGCTCCACAGCCACAGGGTGTGAAGGGGAACAGCGGCTGATAAGCCCATGGCTGTGATTACCACCAATACTGACTCAGAGCAGCTCCCTCCGAGGCTGTCAGTGCCACCACACCATAGCCCATGTGCCAGGAAAGATGCCACCAGTGTGACTTGGCAAGTCAGCAAGCGAATAAGTGTTAGCAGGTCCATGTATGGAGCGTATGGAATTAGCTGGGAATGTGGTCATGAGCAGGCTGGTGAGGGTGGCACAGCACAGCACCATGTCCCCTCCAACAGCCATCACTCCATTGGGTGCTGTACCAGCCAGAGCACAGCCACATGCAGCAGAGCATCATTGCCCTGCTCTAGGAAAATCATAGAACCATGGAATGGTTTGGGTTGGAAAGGACCTTAAAGCTCATCCAGTTCCAACCCCTGCTATGGGCAGGGACACCTCACACCAGACCAGGTTGCTCCAAGCCCCTGTGTCCAACCTGGCCTTGAACACTGCCAGGGATGGGGCAGCCACAGCTTCTCTGGGCACCTAAAAAGGTCAAATCTAAATGTCCATTCACCTTAAAGCCATTCCCCCTTGTCCATCATTGCATGCCCTCGTCAAAAGCCCCTTTAATTTCCCTGTAGGTCTCGGATGGCTGCTCTGCTGTCAGCACAGGTGGTGCATCTTCACACCCAGCCAGGGCGGCTTTGCCTTGTCACAGGTGACAAAGACAAAGCAAAGCAAAGCTCCCAGCTCCGGTCTCACTGTCAGTTAGAGAAGCTCAATAGACTGTGCAAGGCACAGCCCTGGGCAGCAGCTCCCTTCCTCCTGCACCACCCAGGGAAGTCCCACAGCCTCTGACGTGAACAGTCAGAGCAGCTGAAGCCTGAAACAATCATTCAGCTCTGCCTGTAACCCTCCCTCTGTGGCCGGAGATGTGGGTCATCGGATGAGCTACCACCATTCACATCCACTGTGACCATCACATTAGAACCAATGAGGTTGGAAAAGCCCTTCAAGCTCATCCAGTCCAACCATTCCCAGCACTGCCAAGGCCACCACTAACCCATGGCACTGAGGCCTCGTCTCCAGCTGTGTGAACACTTGCAGGGACAGTGACTGCAGCCCTGCCCTGGGCAGCCTGTTCCAATGCCTGAGCACCCTCTGGGCAAGGAATTGTTCCTCAGCTCCATCTAAACCTGCCCTGGGGCAGCTTGAGGCCGTTTCCTCTTGTCCTGTGCCTTGTTCCTTGGGAGCAGAGACCGACCCCACCTCACTCCATCCTCCTGTCAGGCACATGTACAGTGATAATCACTGTGCTCCTCCAGGCTTCAGCACATGGGGAAGGATCTGCTCGTGGAAGAGATGAATTTGGAGGCTCTCGTAGTGACAGAGGCAGTGGCCAATGGGCAGGGAAGCTGCAGGGCTCTAGCAAAGACCATTCACATCCCTGTGCCCATGCAAACAGCAACACAACACAGCTGGTGTGGAGCAGCACAAGCAGCTGTAGCACCAAAGGGAAAACCCCATGTATTGCACTGAGCACTCATTCACACTCAGTGGCTCACGGGCACTTTGGAGCAGCACTCAACAGTGTGGGCTTTTGAAGCTGAATTACAGCTGGTACCATGTGAAGATGAGGGGCTCTTCATCAGGGACTGCAGTGATAGGACAAGGGGTGATGGGTTCAAAGTGAAACAGGGGAAGTTCAGGTTAGATCTAAGGCAGAAGCTGTTCCCTGTGAGGGTGCTGAGGTGCTGGCACAGGGTGCCCAGAGAAGCTGTGGCTGCCCCATCCCTGGCAGTGTTCAAGGCCAGGTTGGACACAGGGGCTTGGAGCAACCTGGTCTGGTGTGAGGTGTCCCTGCCCATGGCAGGGGTTGGAACTGGATGAGTGTAAGGTCCTTTCCCACCCAAATGAGCCTGGGATTTTATGATTCTGTGGAATCACAGAAGGAAACAGAAGGGAGGAAACAGCCCTGAACAGAGCATGACCCTGGCATGTCCAAACTACACAGCTGAGCCTAACAAACAAAGCCAAACAAACAAAGCCAAGCAAACAAAGCCAAACTACAAGCTGAGAAGTGCCAGAACAAGACACAGCAGGTGCCATGCCAGAAGCCACACTCCAGAGAGCTCTCCTGCTCACAATGTGGTGCACAAGCAATGCAGTGAGATGCCCTTCACTCATTGCTAGATCTATGGAAAAGGGTCAGATTCAGCCCTGCTAGAGACAAACACTGAAGATGCTCATGCTGGTGATGTGTTTGGTCCAGGAGCCATCAGCTGTGGGCTGATACCACTGTGGTGCTCAGCACCTACCCTGACATACCTTAGTGCTGCAGTGAGGACAGAGTGGGGTCCTCTGCAAGGCAATAGAGCTGAGGAGCTTCATGCCTGATCCTGCACACTCACTGAGAGCTCTCTGTTCCAGCATTAACAGCAACAAGACTGTCTCTTCCAGGGCCTCCAAGGCCAGACGAGGTTCTCAAGATCCCCCTCCTTAGACAACCGGACAAGCTATGCAACAGCCTCAGCCTGAAGAAGGGGCACAGCTTTGCCTAAAGAGCCTTCACCATTCTGTCTCCCCCCACACCCATAGCTTTAGCTGCTGCAGCCACCTCCCTAGCCCCCATGTACCATATACTTGATGTGAAGACACCAAGGGAGGAGATCACAGGCACATCTTGACTCTTACAAGTGCCCAGGGTTGGGAAACCAGGTTTTCCCTAAGCCCATAGTGATCATACCTTCCTAACCCATCACCTTTCCATCCATAGTGGGATCCACCTCAAAGCAGACAGAAATGGATGTGGGAAGCCACAGAGGTTCAGGAGTTTGGCCTCACTTAGCCCCACTTGTGGCAAAGGTCTCCAGCTTTACTGGGGCAATGGGGTAAATGATCCAAGAGGATTCCTATCAGTGAAGCACTTTGCTTTCCCATCACCCCTCTGGCAAACCCCATGAAGAGGAAGAAGAGGGACAACCAACCCCATAGTCCTCTGAGTAATCAACCTTCTATTATGGCTAACCATGGGATGGGGTTTGCCTCACCCTCTGCCTCTGACCAGGCAGTTTTACCTGCTGTGGGTAGCTGTGTACATCCACACTCCCCTCCTCTAGTGGGTAGGCAGATGTGGGAGTAAAGAGATGAGAAGGGAAACTGATTCTCTGTGTTTCACCTAAATTCAGTGTATTTACAGGCCAGAAAGAGAGCAACCAAGGTACAACACTGGGGAAAAACAAAGCCTTAAGAAAAAGATCTTGTTATGGTCCTTAACCATTTGCTCGAGGGTGTGGAGAGGATGGAGCCCAAGTGCATTGGGATATGACAGGTGCATATGGTGCATTGGGATATGACAAGAGGCAGCAAGTTTGGAACAGGTGAAATTTCCATCTAATACAAGGGAAAACAAGTGATCAAACACTGGAAACAGAAGCCATGAGGTCTCCAGCACCACAGCAACTGTGATGTTCAAAAGCAACCTTGAAGCCAACAGGTTGTTCTTACCTTCCCCTATGTCAGAGGCAGGGAAATGAGCTGCATGGCATTGTGCCCAGTAAGGCTTTCCAGTGAAAGGTTAAGTCTCTCTTCATACTGGGCAGAGGAATGGTCATCACAATGGCATCCAGGCAGAGATAGGAATATCCCCAGGTGTTCCCCACAAGGAAGGAGAGAGGTAGAAATCTCTCCCCTGCCAAGGGCTCAGCCGAGCCAGCCCAGTGAGTCAAGGATTACTGTTCTGATTGCCTTTCCAAGAGATTAATTTCAGTGTACACTTCAGATAACCCAGAATCACTCCGAAGTGCAGCAGTAATTGTAGACAGAGTTTGGCAAGGGAGAGGAGAGAATAAAGGGGAACTTTTGTTCAGGTGAAATGACCTCTCTCAGCCTCAGCCAACACAACACATCATCCTGTCTGGGAAGTGAAATCCACCTTGGTGCTGCTATGAGGTATCCTGCTATTCTATGTCATAAACTCTTAGTAATGTCAATACACTTCTAATGTTTGCTGCTGCTTTCACCTCTGCAAAACTGATAGCTGCTCTCATGCCTAAATGCATAGAGCCATAGAATCAACCAGGCTGGAAAAGCCCTTTAAGCTCATCCAGTCCAACCATTCCCAGCACTGCCAAGGCCACCACTAACCCATGGCACTGAGGCCTCGTCTCCAGCTGTGTGAACACTTGCAGGGACGGTGACTGCAGCCCTGCCCTGGGCAGCCTGTTCCAATGCCTGAGCACCCTCTGGGCAAGGAATTGTTCCTCAGCTCCATCTAAACCTGCCCTGGGGCAGCTCGAGGCCATTTCCTCTTGTCCTGTGCCTTGTTCCTTGGGAGCAGAGACCAACCCCCCCTCACTCCATCCTCCTGTCAGGCACTTGTAGGGAGCCATCAGGTCCCCCCTGAGCCTTCTCTTCTCCATCTGAACCCCCCATGTCCCTCAGCCATTCCCCATCTCTCTTGTGCTCCAGGCCCTGCACCAGCTCCATTGCCCTTCCCTGGCCCTGCTCCAGCCCCTCAAGGTCTCTCTTGCTGTGAGGGGCCCAGAATTGAACACAGGATTCAAAGTATGTATTCCATGCCACAGATTTCCATGTCCAGATGGCTTTTGAGTATCTCCAAGGATGGAGACTCCACCACCTTCCTGGGCAACCTGTACCAGTGCTCAGTCACCCTCAGTGGGAAAAAGTGCTGATGGTCAGAGGGAAAAACCCATGTTTGAGTTGTTGCCTCTGGTCCTGTCACTGGGCAGCACTGTAGTCTGGCTCCATCCTCTGTGCAGCATCCTTTCAGGTATCTGTGCACACTGATGAGATCCCCCAAGCAATTCCTTCTCCTGGCTGAACAGCTCCACCTCTCTCAACCTCTCCTTAGCCCTTGCTGGGCTGTCTCCATCAGCTCCATATCTGCCTGGAGAACCCATAACTGGACCCAGTACTCAGATGTGGCCTCACCAGTGCTGAGCAGAAGGGAAGGATCAGCTCTCTTGACCTGCTGGCACCACTTCTTAATGGCACAATTCATCACAGCACCTTCAGAAAAACACCCAACCAAAAAACCCCACCAATAAATGGGCAATGTTTCTATACATTCCAAAGGAGAAAAACACCCAGAGAAGTTGCTGTCAGCATTCCATGCTCTGCTTTCCTGTCAGTGCAGAGAACAACCTTCCTGGGGGTAGAAAAAGACACACAAAACCCACACTGATAAGAGCATCAGGATTTCAGTTTCTCAGTTCTCCTTTCTGCCACCTTTTCTGAGACACACAAAAGGAGCATCACAATTAACAAGGACTGAGGTTTTGGTTTTTAACCCTTTTTAATAACCATAGAATCCTAAACTGGTTTGGGTTGTGTGGCTGTTTCTGGATTAGTCTGTTCAAGCAGTGGTTTCTGTCCCTCCCTTTGTGATCCCTGCCACAAGCTTGCTTATTCCTGAGCCTGTGTTGTATGCCTGTTGTAGAACTTACATACTCCATCCTTCTATAAAGTAATAGGATGCAGTACATATAAGGTTTGCATATAAACCACCATTGCCCACATCCATTTTCCCTTCCTGCCCTCCACCAACACACCCCGTTCCCACTTTCCCAGCATGGATGCTGCCCATCCCTGACGGTATTCAAGGCCAGGCTGGACAGGGCTTGGAGCAATCTGCTCTGGTGGAAGGTGTCCCTGTGTGTGCCAGGGGTCTGGAACTGGATGAGCTTAAGGTCCTTTCCAACCCAAACCATTCTGAGTCTCTATCAATGAAACAACAGGCTGCATTTAGCACTCGAGCCTACCAAAACCCTGCTTTTAAAGTCAAACTGGCATAAATCCACTGCAAAAGGGCTTTCAGAGGCAGGTTTGGTCTCAGGCATCCCCATAATTCACTTCTCTGTTGCACACCAGCAGACAGGTTCCATCTGCTCCCTGTGTGCCCACCACATTCCTCACCTTGTTGGTGCCCTCAAGCAGCTGAGCCATGGATGGGTTCACTCCCCTCTGCTTCCAAACCCCTCTGACGACCCCATATGCTCCTTCCCCTTTACAGATGCAGGAAGAAGCAAAGCCCTGAATAATGCAGAGCATGCTTTAATGGCAACAAGCTGCTTCCCTGTGCCATTTCCTCCTTCCGTATCCAGTGGTGCACTGCCTCCCCCAGCAGCCCCTCTCCTCCCTGCTGCTGGGTTGTGTTGGTGAAGGGTGAGAAGGAAAAACGAATGGGGGCCATTGTGGTTTATATACAAAGGGTTTATTTATGTTAGAAAAGGATGGAGTATAAGTTCTACTACAGACATACAACACAGAAAGCATACAACTATGCTATTTGTCTACAGGAAAATAAATGCCCCAGTTTAAGGTGTATTTTTTACCTTACGACTTCACATCAAAGTTCAAGTAAATTTGGAGGATTAGGCAACTCCAAAATCCATAGATAAGCATTATTCTTCTTCCCTTCAGTCAAATAGTGCAGGAACTCACTAGGAAACTTGCACTCCAACTGACATAGATCTTTCCCTTCATCTGCTCTTGCCCCATTTCTTTGTGGGCAAAAGTAAGTACTGTATAAAATAACCAAAACCAGGTGGATAATATTATTGACAGGTTCAAGGAAGTACCTTCTAGCACTGATACAAAAACCAGTTTGTGAGAAATGCCAGGAAGGTGACGATAGGTCACTGATAGCTGCCCACATGGCTGAATTCAATTCTTCACTAGAGGTTATTACCAGCCCAAAATCCAGGAACTAAATGACTTGACTTTTGCTGTGGTCCCAGGAAAATAAGATTTTGACACTTGGTGTTTGCTTCTTCTGTACACTTTAAAACCCTGTCCCTGAAGCTGTGTCAGAGCTGCTCCCGATGTCTGCAGGACTCACATCTTCTTGATTCTTTCAGAGAAGCATTTTCAACTCTTAGTTTTTCAGTCTCCTGCAAAACAGAACGAACATGGGTGCATTAAGGATGTGATACTCACTTCTTTCATACTTCTAAGTAGGTGGTATCTACACTCATCCAAGTGTTTCATCACTATGTACTGAGGAAATCAAATGGGGTGATCCTTGTCTGGGAGCTGCAAGGAGATAGACCAGCCACAACCACACAGCTGCATAAAAACCAGAGATATCTATCCATGGCTCTCCCACAGAAGAGCAAGAGTTTATGTTCTCAAAGCTTAGCTCTCTTCTATGTCAGGCCATTACTTTATGTTCTCTACAACTTACCGCACTAAGCTCAGTGTAATCTTTCTTCAGTTTCACAAGATACTGAATCCTCTGTTTTAGGTTTTGATGACCAATCAATTTCCCGTTTTCCTCCGCAAGAGACTTCATCTGCTTCCTCAGCAAGTCCATTTCCTGCAATTAATAATGACATTGTAGACTGGAGCCCCTCCTTTCTTCCAGAAACAGCTTCTTTAGACCATACCAATATTTAAGTGTGTTGTAACACATGATGAAAGAGTCTGCTCATTCAGGAAATACCTTATTTGTCTTATGCCTCCTTAGACAGTAATGAGATCCCTCTGAAGAGCAAAAAAAGCCACCCTTTGATTTGCCTTATGAAATGTGACAGTGATTTCCATACCCAGAGTTAGACTAGTGCAGGAAACAGCATTACAAATACATTTTCAGAGGCAGCCCTCAATTGCTAACTCAATTGTGCAATTAGCAACAGCTCTACTTGCTGAATACGATTCTACTGTAAAGAAACCCCAAAAAAGAGACACATGTATAACCTTTGCAAGTCTGTCTCTCTCTTCATACATTTCCTCCAGTTTTGACCTGATTTCTTCTTTTTCATTAAAGGCTTTGAGCTCCAGAGCTCTCGTTCGCTCCATCTCCAGATTAATTTCAAGACAAGTATTCTCTTTGATTTTGAGGTTATTTTTGGTTTCTTCTAATCTGTCAATGTAAAAGAATCATAAATTAGAACCCCCCCAACATAAATGGCATGCAGCTGAATTACTTCGTGAGCCTTGGACAGGGAGGCAGGCTCCTTTAACAGCATCCTTTTGAGACAATATATTTTCCTTAGAACTCAGTGCTAAGACAAGGAAAAATTCCATTCCTCTTCTCAGTGCTGGTGTTTGACACTGTCTCTCAACTAAGCAATGCTTTGGAGTTGCTGCTCTTTTGGGAAGTATGCTGCTTCCAATCCAGGATGCATAACTCCCCTTGGGAAAGAAAAACAGAAGCTTCACTTATAAGAACACTTAAAATGAATTCAAATGCGCCTAAATTTGCCATATGAACTCTGCTGCTCTCCAGGTTTCATCTAAATTGTGGCTTTTCCTCAACAGCCTTGTTGCTCAGAAACATCTCTGAACAGCTCTGAGCTTGTTTGGCCTGGAAACAGCAGGATCACGCCTTTGGATAGACACCTTGTGTGCTGAAAGTGTTGTAATTCTTGCAGGCTCCCAGAATATTAAACCATACCACCAAACTCAGCAGCCTATATCCTGATGATATGAACTTTAGTAATTATACATAACCATTCAAATATTGCATAAATGATATTTGCCATTGAATCACAGAATCAACTGCAATCATAGAACAGTTTGGGTTGGAAAGGACCTTAAGATCATCCAGTTCCAACCCCCTGCCATGGGCAGGGACACCTCACTCTAAACCATGGCACCCAAGGCTCTGTCCAACCTGGCCTTGAACACCTCCAGTGATGGAGCATTCTTGCCATTGGTTTTGTTTCACTGCAGCCACAATATATCACAATAGAATTCATTTGCTGTGCTTGTCAAGATGTCTCCTTGGTGATAAGAGAGACCTTTTTCCCCTTCTTTGTACGTTATTTGTTTGTAGGAGACACTGTACCACTGGTTCAGAGACCAGAGAGATATGAAAAACCAATGCATCAAATAGCAAAATAACCCTAATCAAGAATAGAAATAGCTTGATATAAATTACTTTTGAAATGACCACGTGTATAAAACCCAATCTTCATCCTTAATTACATAGAAAGTGTTCCATTAAATATAAATAACTCAAATATTAGGAGATTCAGCCTCTATGAATCATGAAGCAATACAGGTGAGTAGCAGGAGTAACATTTTCAAACTGTTATCTACTTATTTGGTATTTTATTTCTTAACTACTATCCATCCATGGTGCAAATCACTTGAATTTTGAGGACCACTTGCACAATAGTGCAGACACTACCTAGGAATCCTCTGATAATAATGTTTATCAGTCAAGCCAAAGGGGAAAATATTTTAACAAATAGCATAAAAAAGGGCAAATAATTAGACTAAAATTATAAGATATGCATGATATTAATAAAGAAATTAGCAGTATTTCAGTTTTAAAAGGCATGTGCACATAACAATTCAAAATATCTATAATTTAAAATTCAAAATGTCCCTTTCGATTTAAGTTTTTCTATGGTTTCATCTGTTTCAGTCCTGATACAATGCTACCATTTTAGAAAGCATAGTAGTAGGTGCTACTACCACCTACTGATAAGAAAGAGTAAGAAAATGTGTCTTGCAGGAATATAAACAACATTTACAAATGACATCTTTTATAGTGTCAGATCTTGCACTTCTATTACTTAAATATACCTTTCTGGCATTATTGAGTTTAATACAAGTCTCCAGTTCAATGAACAATGTTTAAACTTACTCTGCTTTGATTTTCAGCATCTCCTCCACTGCTTTATTCTGTAAAAGTTCAAAAATGTTTGTTATGTTCTTAGTGTTTAATATAGATGAAATTACTTGTCACTGAACTGATGGTATTTAACTCATTCCAGATCCTACCAAAGTCATCCTACTGCCCAGTAATTCACGTCCCCAATATTAATGTCTTTGCTGTATGCACTTATTTCCAGTTTCATGCCAGCACAGGTGACCCACAGCAGTATCTCTGCCCATTCATACAGAGCAGAGCTCTAACAGGGGGTTCTTCTGTCTGGGAGATCCATGGCAGCCTCTGCTGTGACATTAACTTCCCTTTGGCAGTGACCTGACATTAGCAAGTGACACAGTTGTCACTTTCCAACTCTAGAGATGAGTCAGATTTTAATGGTCTAAATTTGGTTTTGCTTATTGTGCAATCTGACACTGAGTTCATTGGTGTCAGATCTAAATAGAAACCTTAAGAGATAAGAGGCTGCCATCTGTTAGAATTCACTAGAAGCCAGTGTTTCACTGCCATGTAATATAAGAACATACTAATACTTCACAGCAGGGAAACACGAGAAGGGTAATACCTTGGCACATTGTTCTTCAGCAACCTCCTCCTCTTTCTCTTTGAGGTACTGAGCATCAGGCTGTTTCTGGTTACTAAGAAATCCAAAAAGGAGGAAAGGTTCTCAGAAAGAGGAATCAAGTTGTAAAAGCGTCATATTACCCAGATTAAACCAGAAAATGTCTTGACACATCTTCCTACTCGGAACACCAAACATCATGAAACAACTCCAGAAGGGTTTAGATTTTGATATTCCAAGAACATCACTCATTTGTTAGAGTATAGAAAAACTAATGTTTTAATGAAAACAATTCAAAGTTTAATAACTATACAACTGTATTTTAGACAGCTTTGGGACTGAGGTAGATATGATGAGGTAAACGATAGACAAATGGAATCAGGCCTCCATGTTAAAGCTTGTATTGAACTCATGTAGACATTATCTATTGAATCTATAATTGCACAAGTGATAACCATATACAATACATAGAAATGGTCATGGCAGGTAATTAGTTTAAATTCTATTTCCATTTCCTTTATAAAACTTTGTGTTCAAGAATCTGTGATTTAAAGGCAATAAAGTTTACAAGCCAGTAAATGACTTCCACAGAAGAGGCTGAGTCAATCTCTAATTATACAAGCAAGAGGCAAGATTGCATTTCAGTCAAAAACTGCACATTTGTTTGTTTTTCTTGCTTAACTTGCTTCAAGTTAAGACAGGTTTTCTTGGGTTATTTTACCTGTTCTTGCTTGGTCTCTGAGCTTCTACAAGGTTCTGTAAGTTCCTGTTGTTCTCCACCAGTACCTGCATTTCCAGACGCAAGTTCTCCAACTCATTTAATTGTTCCTAAGCAAGTGAAATTGGAAACATTTTAGTTGAAGACCTAATTGCAATTCCTGTTTTCAGTTCCAATTGGATATGTTTTTTGAGCACAAGAGAAGATAAAGCTATTTATCAGAAAGAAGCACAGTTCTCTGGCCAAGATCTGCATCACCCTTCCATTTACAGCGTCATTAGAAACTTGGTTTAGAATAAGTCAGAACAGTTTCATTGGCAAAAATGATGATAGCATTTGACATTCATGAACAAACAACTCGCTCCTTAGGAAGATGAGGTATACAGAACATTGCAAACAAGTTGTCACCATTTATCAACCTAAGTGGAAAGAGAAGACCAAGAACTACCTTCCTGCTTTAATAGGCAGACTACTTAGCAGAGCTCATTAAAAGTCTGAGCTTTGTATTCTGTCTAATTCCAACTTACAAGTTGCTTTAGAGATTAACTCATATTACCTTCAGCCTTAGAATTTCAGCGTTTTTAGCTTTTCGTTCTTCATTCAGCTCATGCACAAGGTGCTCCAGGTTTATGGCAGAAGCCCTCCGATCAGCTATTTCTTGCTCACGAGTTTCCAAGAGCTTTGCCAAATTCACATCAAACTTAGGGGGAGTTTTTGCACACTGATAAGTCAAAAGAAACAAAACCAACAAGCTATTAGCAAAGAACTGGTTCCCCTATGTACTGGTTACATCTTTTCACTCAGTTGGAGACACACAGTAATAAATAACAAGCAGTCATCAATAATACATTAGAGTTACAAAGAAGTTGAATGGGATTTGACCATTTGGTACATTGTCAAGTTTATTAGTCCTTTTCAATGAGTTTTAACAGTCATTACAATGAAAACGTTTCTCTCATAAATGCCATACCTGAGGAAATATTTCTGAAGATGAGACAAAAAAGCAATCTAGTTGCTTCATTTTTAGTTCATATTCATTCTTCCTCTTCTCCAGTTCTTCTGTCGCTTTGTCCAACTATTAGAAACCCCAATTAGAAGTGAATTAGTTAATCATACATACAAAATAGCAAACAGCATATATCTTTCAAAGAGCTTTCTAGCACAGAAAAGCTAATATCAACTTTATTGGCAAACATGACTGGACAAGGTGTGATGCGATACAAAGCTTTCACTGGTATATATTTAATCAGTTTCCTGAAAGAGAATATGCTAATGTGACAAAAGAACTCTTCACAAGAAAACTTACCCTAACTAGAGTTTTTGCCAGCACAAATGTATCACTTAGGGCTAGGCCAGTTATGACAACTAGAGCTAAAATTTGGACAAAGGCTTAAGTTGGCTATTTGGTCTGCAATAGCTCCAACTCACTCTCAGACCGCATACTTTAGATAGCTCAACAGTTATCTCCATTATATAATGATATTGTTTGGGGCTAAGTGTCAAGCAGAGGAAAAGGTAAGTGCCCAGGTTACAGTGCTTACAACCTCAGATTGCTCTATTAGAGGTATCGATAATTTTACTCAGTTTTCAGAGTAAACATTTTCATGATCTCTAGACATCTATTCTGAAGCATTTAAAGATTATCTAGCCTTTGTTCAGAAGCTTTTGAACTACTATTTACTTTTACAGAAAGGAGTGTTGCTCTTCACCAAGAGTATTGCATACAAGATGCTCTAAGATAACTAGCAAAGCCTTTTCCAGAAACTACAATTAACCACAGCTCCCTCCCAAGGAGCCAGTTATCAGAAGAATTTCCTTGTTTTACCTGTTCCCTGAGTTCCTGGATTAAGGCTTCTTTCTTTGTTATGTCTTCCTGTGCAGATTGAAGCAATGAATCATGCTTCTTGGAGGCTTCAGTCAGTTTTATTAGCTGATCAACAGTGTGATGTAAGTCTTCACACAGAAGATCTCTCTATTTAAAGCCATTGGATAAGCAGAGAAGAAATGTCAAAGTTACTCTCTAAAGCAGTTGTTTCAAGATGCCAGAGCAGGTTTAGATGGAGCTGAGGAACAATTCCTTGCTCAGAAGGTGCTCAGGCATTGGAACAGGCTGCCCAGGGCAGGGCTGCAGTCACCGTCCCTGCAAGTGTTCACACAGTGTGGAGACGAGGCCTCAGTGCCATGGGTTAGTGGTGGCCTTGGCAGGGCTGGGAATGGTTGGACTGGATGTGCTTAAAGGGCTTTTCCAACCTGGTTGGTTATATGGTTCTAACCTTTGTAATTCTTGCTAAGGGTGCCAACAGCTACAAGCATCTCCCTTTTTTCATCCACTTTTTCATCATTAATTGTAGCAAGCATTCAACTATAAATTTCTTTAGTATGTTTTCTGCATCCGATGTCTTGGTTGCAGAATGAAAATGAGAGCTTTACCACAGTAAAGTCAATTAGATACTCGCAGGAGATATCTGGAATCAACCACTGTTTTAAAGTATCATCTATCCTTAGAAAGAGACACAATGCTTTAAATAATAATAAGATATAGATTTAAGCCATGCTGAAATAGTGATGACAACTTTTTAGTGCACTGCTGTTCTGTAGATACCTCTGGATTTATTCCATGATCTAGACTCCCACCTTATGTGTTAGGGCATCATACCTATACAATGTGTGTTAACCTGGAAGGATAAACACTACTTAGTGTTTTATATGCCACCTTAGATTAGTTCTCATCCAGTCAAGAAAGCATGAAGAAAATCATTAACTTATATAAAAAGTCAAAGGAGAAACACTATGAGTTTATTTGGAGCCAAATACACTTATGGATAACACTGTTATAAGAATTGATACTTCAGTTTGTAATGAAGTGATCCATTTTGCAGGCACCTCAGTTTGGGGTTCCAGAATGTCAGATTTAGATATGATTATTATTGAAGACAATCTATTTATTAAACATAGTGGAAATCTATTTAAGAATGGGGTTTGGAGAAGAAAACCCTACTCTGGGAGGCTTAATCGGTGCTGTATGATTGGACTACGCACATATAATATGACAGATGATCTTGCAGAAATTACTTGCAACAGGAGGTTAGTGGTTTTAGACTGATGGGCATGGTCACCAAAACATGAGAGCAGCAACAGGAAAGAGACAGTGAAAAAATGAAAGATGCAATTTGAAAAGCAAGCAGTTAAATCAATGATGCATCCTAAATCTGTTTCCAGCAGATGGAGCTTTTAGTTAAAATTGTGAGTAAAGAAAAGATGTTATTGCATATAGAAGCAGTGGGGGAAGAGAGAATGTTAAACGCAATATATTCATCTACCTATTTGAGTTTCTCAGCTGCTAATGTAATGTTGCCATTAAATTCAGCTGATGACTCCTCAGTGGCCTTAACAAAATTAAAGCAGGCTTTTAGCAGAGGTTTTTATGAAGTAGCTTATAAAATATTTATGTCATGTAATGTGATAATTTAACAGAATTTGTCAGGTATCTCATTAAGAATTCCTTTAAGAACAGCTTAACTAGCTATAGTTTGAACCAAAATGATGTAGTTTTGCTTAAAATGCTTGTGTAAAGATAACATCTAGTTGCTCTGCTGAACAAATTATCATGATCATAGAATAACACACCAACATTGTTTTTACCTCAATGTTATCAGCTATTTTGCTTCTCTCCAAGGCTTCCTTCAGCTCTTCAATCTTCTTTTCCTGATCCTGTATGATTCCTTTGCTTTCTTCTCTTGCAGCCAGAAGAAGATTATACTTGCACTACAAAAAGTATTATATTAAATTTTATATTATCTTGGAAATATTATCAATGTCAAAGAAAGTTGGTCAGCATAATACAAATAAATGTATTTCACAAATCCTATGATGACTACAAGCATTTAAAATCTTGGGGACAATTACTAAAATCAGACCGAGATCATAGTTGCCACATTGTACAAACTAAGCTATTAGAAATGAGTTCAGAACAATGGAAAAAGATTAATTTAATATGTATTAGCCACCACAACACATTAACCACTAAAACCATTATTAAAAGCTAGATAACAATATGTAGAAATGCGGCTCATCAGCATTTTGTGTTGGACTTTTTGAATTCATAGCTCCTACATATACATCATCTAAACTATTCTGTGGGCTGCTTTGTTTGCAAACCAGACCTATTTTAATATGAAAACGCATCATATTTATTCACTTACTCAAATACGTAGTTTTAGTTCTTTATACTTGTTTTCAGATTGAGAACATAGGACTATCAGCAACAAGAATTCACTCAAAAATGAATTTACAACTCAGCTGCAATTGCTGAGGTCTTAAATTGCCAGTTTCTTAGCAAACCTAAGCGTGACTGTCAGCTGAGTGTAGTTTACAGGATGTGAATAGGTCCCTTTGGAAACACAGCTCTTTACCCACCACATGGAGAGTTCCGTTTTCAAGACAGCCTTAGGCAAAAAAGTGTTCAGAAGACTTCAACATGTCAAAACAAAGAAGTTTCCTTCTAAAAGGCTACAGCAAGTTATGCTGTTTGAGACCCATAAGACATGTCATTGCCTTCCATTGCTGAAGAACTATACCATGCCCTTCAAAATGACAGGACATACATTTATATCCTCGAGCTCTCTTGTCAGACCATCTAGGGACTCAGTTTTATGATTAAGTGAAGACCTCAGCTCCTGGATCTGTCTCATCAAGTCAGTTACAACTTCCTGCAACACAAGAAAGTTAATCTTAATACATGATAATACATATTTTATTACTGGCCTCTTTAGTGTGCAATATGTCAATACCAATTTTGCAAATGAGGCTGCAATATGCACATGTAAAGGAATAACAGGAAATTTGTTGTTAAATCATCGAGTTTTGTTCTGAGCACTTACACAAAGAATTGAATAACCTGCTGTGATCATTAAGAGAGAAGCCTCATCCTCTGTTTTAGTCTCAGGCTGTAACAGGTTTTAATAGAAGTACTGCTGTTTAAGGTTACATCTGTTTGTAGTGGGAAAAGGCGCTTTCAAGAAACACCACTGCACTGACAAAAGGAGACACTTCTGACCTTGTAACATGTCAAATATTTTAGTTTAGCATGGAAAAAGCACAACTTACCATTGCATCATGGTGGATAGTAAATGCATTATTTCTTATGCCTGTCTTACATACAGCATAAATGCTTGTACTACGGAAACTTTTGCTATTTAAGCTTTCAAACCACCAGAGCAATCTTTTCCTGTAAAAAATGCCCTGATTTTATTAATAAAGATACCCAGAGTCACATTCTGACATCACCTTTCTTACATTTTCTATTAGCCCATTCCAATATGGCACTGGCTGGAAGTCCCTGTTGATCATCAGGAAGCCTTGATCATTTCAAGGCCAGGTTGGACAGAGCCTTGGGTGACATGGTTTAGTGTGAGGTGTCCCTGCCCATGGCAGGAGGTTGGAACTGGATGATCTTAAGGTCCTTTCCAACTCTAACTGCTCTATGATTTTAAGCCTGCATTGTTCATGCATTGAATGTTTTGCCCAGTAGACAGCTTTACCTTGATATTTTTGTTTGTTTAATGGTCAGTTACATTGTGTTGTCTCTGAACACATACCAGTATCCCACCACCTGCAAACTTCATGTTTACTCTGGGAAAAAGTAGGGTTTATTTTACCTAGATACCCAGCCAGGATTGCCTTCAAGCACGGAATTACTAAGGAGCACAGGAAGGCTGCTCTGCACTTTCCGTTCTACTACAGAACACAGTTACCTGCAAAACTGGGTATCAATAACAGAAATAAGCCCAAACCTTATCTGTATCATTTGTCTTCTTCAAAGAAACAATCATTTCTTCAGCAGCAGCCAGCTCCTGTTCCAATTTCTGCAGTTTTGCTTCCTGGAAGAAACAATAACAGTGAAGGAAAGGCTTCATTATTTTTGAAGTATGCTGTGTAAAGCACAAAGCCATGCAAAAAGGGAAGGAGGTAAGTTGTTCATCTCCCCAGAAGAATTAAGCAATAGATTAACAACATCTGAAACTCAAGAACTCTACATTTATTTTGCTGGTAATCAACAGAACAGTCAGTTCACTGCTGAAATTACTATTAATGCTCAAAGAAATCTGTGAACACACGATTTAGACATTGAGTTCTGCTGTTGTACCTGCTGCTCACACTGAGTCACCATTTCAGAGGATGGCTTCTCCACCTGTGCTTTTCCGAGCTCTTTCAAGAGCTCCCTGGAGAAGAAAATATTTATAGTAAGACATATAACCAGAACAAAAGGAAGCTTTAACAAGAATTAAGTCATGCAAGTGTATTTTATTGCACTTACACAGCTACAACCAAAAGCCCCATCTAAATAGAAAACCTAGCATATGACAAACCCAATGAAGCAAGATGAAAATAAGCCCCACTGTTAATTAAAACTTACTTTGAACTGGTTTCTTCTTGCAATCTTAATGTTAGTTTTTCATTAAGTTCTTTTTCTGTTTTCAGGAGTTCGTAAAGATTCTGGAATATCAAAATACATGTTGTTAGAAGATAGGGTCTTTAGAATCATTTAAACAAAAATGAAAACCTAAAATTGCTAAGTTAACTGAAAACACCCATCACAAAACCCTAAATGGAAACAGAAAGATCCTTAGCTTTGTCCTGGACAAGTTCAAAAGCAAAGTCTTATTCATATTAAACAATCAGCCTTTTTCACCTGCCATTGATGATCATTTCCTGTAGCTATAATAGTCCTCAATATCAAAAGGTTTTAAAGTGAGAAATTAACTTGTAGATTAACCCAGGGGGACTTTTCAATCCCCAACCAGCAGGACAAGGTATCAGACTATAAGGAATTTAAAGTTATCATTTTCAATCTGTCCCTATTCCTTTAAACACTAAAAAGTAAAACTTAAAGCAAACTTGCTGAGCAGGCAGAGTGTACACTGCAGAAAAGCAGGCAAAATCATTTGCAAAAGCCCTTGGGCAACCTTGCTGCTGTTCTGCAGTCGCTTCAGTGTGACAGGCTTTCAAGGACACCATCAACAGTACTGCAGGACAGTGATCCACCACAAGAAGCCACACAGCATTTTATCAAGACCACATCCACTCTGAAATTGTTTAAGCAACTGCTTTGTAAAGACAGAAGTAAACCAGTCTTAGCTAGCTCTGAGATGAAAAGTCACCAGCATTTTGACATCAGGATTCTTTTTCAAAGCAGTTTCTTATTCCTTTACTGATTTAACCCATCTCCCTCAATGTTTCCATCGCTGTTTCCTCAGCCAAAATCCCTCCTGCTTCTTGATGTTGGATATTTCTTGTAGTCCTGCAGTTGCAAAACTCTTGCACCAAGTTTTAATACAGATTCTGGGTACATCTTCCAAATGAAATCAACAGGAAACTTGTTATTGCTGCGGAATCTGTTATCAATGATACTGTAACAGAAATGACTATGGGTTAGAAGGAACCTTAAAGCTCATCTAGTTCCAAACCCCTACCACAGGCAGGGACGGCTTCCACTTGAGCAACTAGTTTAGCGGAAGGTGTTCCTGCCTGTGGCAGGGGTTTGGAACTCATTGAGCTTTAAGGTCCCTTTCAACCCAAACCATTCCATGACTCCATGAATTACACAATCTGGCCACACAACAGTATAATGAAGTCCTTTAAAAGCCTTGACTGTCTTACACGAAGCTCAGTTTTCATTGCTTCTGCTTCTTGTTCAAGCTGTTGCTTCAGCTGATCTGTCTCAAACTTGGCTACTTCCTGCAAGTTGTCATAGTCATCCTGCAGGCTTGCTTTTTCCTCGAGGATCTTCTCATGTTCTAGCCTGTCAAAAATAAAACCAAACAAACCAAGACCCACCCACAACATTAAGAGTTTGTTTCATTATGAAGCTATTCCAATCAATTCTATTCAATAACCCACAGCTAAAATACAGAATAGTTATTTTAGAAAGAATGGCAATAAATGGTAACTTCTTCTAACTCATTCACTTTAGTGGCATAGGTAGACTACTCCTTCATCCCCAGAAATAATTTACTAGTTACACAATCCCATAGAAATCTCAGTCACTGTGTAGTGACAATGGCATTCACTCATTAACCCCCCCCCCCCAGGTTTGTATTTTCTTAGCCAGCTGTTGGACAACAGACTGCTAGAATGATCTTCAGTACCTGTATCTGCTTAGTTGGTATCGGTGTTATTTATGTCCTACATATCTTTATATATTCTGCACAACTCTGGGTTATTTACCTCTAAATTGTTGCCCTGAAAGCTTTTTTAATTGCATCTTTCACAAAAATGAAGTGTTATGAACCATGCTCTTAATGGAAGGCCTATAGAAAGAACACCCTTCAAATAGTATGTTTACTAACACAGAAAAGGCATCAATGAAACCACATGCAATTTCAGTTCCAGGATCCCAGTGTCATGATGCATCACTTAAGAATCGACTTCAGCCAAGACATGTCCCTGTCCTTAGCAGGGGATTAGTATTGGATGATCTTAAGGTCCTTTCCAACCCAAACTATTCCATGATTCTATGACCCATGATAATGCATTAACATAGTTAAGCTTTCCAGAACACTGGTCCCCAAAACCAAACCACAGCAAACCACAAAAAACCCAAACTCCAACATAACTAAGGTCATGCTAATGATTAAAATCCTCACTGATTTTCACCTGCCAATGATAATGGCAATTCTTACATACAACGTAGTGAGCTTTCCAGGCTTCAGTAGTCAAACTTCAGTTTATTTTTATGGTTTCTTTCTGCTCAGATTCTTAAAGCAGCATCATTATGTCACCTGCTTCATGTGACTGAAGTAACAGTCAATGTTTAAGACTAAATTGACAATATAAACCCTACCAACCCCAACCAAACTATGCCTCTGCAGCCACTTCATTTCTGAACGTCACTAAGTTTACAGGTATATACTACTTAATGCAAAAATGCTGTAGCAAACCAAAGTTAAGGAAGCCATATTTTATTTTCATTCAGCTAATCTCACTATGTTCCTTGTTCTGAAATAGGTAGGAAAAGAGTTAAGCACAAAAAAACCACCCCAAAATAAGCAAAGGTCATAAGCACAAAATAACAACTTAAAATAAGAGATCACTGAGTGCAAGTTGACATGCAGAAGAGAATTACATCATTGGATGCATCCAAAATGGAGGTTAAGGCATTTTACCAAACTGCCAACATACCTGACACTGTCCAGCTGGAACTGTACATCCATATGTCTAGCAGAAAGCTGGCTCATTTCTTTCTCTTGCTTTTCCCTAAAGGCACGATATTCCAGTTTTACAGCAGACAACTCCTTGTCTGCAGACTTCAGGACAATGCGCAAGTCACAGACTTCACTTTTTAATACTGTCAAAACCCAAATATTTGGCATGTTAGTTGGAAAACTGTGCTAGGTACAAGGCATGTAACACTACAGAATATCCTGGGAAAGGCTCAGAAAACTTCCTGCATTCTCACTAGAATTAACCTTGGAGATCACTCACTCAAGAAGGATTTGTAGTTGGAAAAGGTCAATGAAACATTGACTTTAAGAACTAAAGAGTACAGGCAGAACCAAAACCATTCCAGATCATATCACTGCATGTCCATAGAACAATAAAGGATTTTCCCTTTTTCAGTTAATGTTTTTATATGTTATATCCTGTACTCCTTTCACAGAGTGAACAGAGAGCAATTCCAAATATTGTGTACTGGGCAAGACTGGGCAGAGAAAAACTATTCTGCAAATGTTAGAGATTTAGAATTTGAAACATAAAAAAATCCATTTCTGGGAGATTAACAGCCCAAAACATTTACTCAAATGTATTATTGTTGATCTAAAATGTTAAGATACCTCAAAAACTTCATACAGAATGACAGTGTTGTGGTTTAACCCAGGATACAGCATTACACAGACTTACTATCAGTATTGCTTTGGCTGTCTTGAAATTGCTTTTCAAGTGATTTTATCTGTTCCAGGAGCTCCTGGCGTTGTTTATTCCAGTCATTCCTTTCAGATGAAAGAAGCTTGAAAAGAGAAATATAAGTTTTAAATGGAACGAAATGTAGGAGTGGCCAAGTCACAGAGCAGTAATAATGACACAATAATGCATTAGAGCATCTCATCAACTGGCTATGAACACAAGATATATTTTTCTTTCAGTTTGATGTTTAGCAAATCTGAAATCCATAGAAGTCCAAGAAAAAGAAGATGGGATATAACTGAAAATATTACCTTACCTGAGAAGTTTACTTAAAAGCAACCCACAGCTTAGGAGCTGAGGTCTACTTTGGAACAGAAATGAGACTGCTCCAGGAAGCATACAGCCCTTATTTCCTATTCTATGTTCAATCAAACCTAGTAATTAAGGAAGACCTGGAAGTGTTTTATACAGTAAGAACATTTCAATTCAGCTCCTTGAGGCAAGTAGTGTTTTCAGCATTCCAAAGTTGGAAATTTCCTTGTGACTGTTCCTGTTTTCCAGAAATCAGCAAGTTGGTCAAAACCAAGCACAGGCATCCTAAGTGTCTATCTGCTTATACTTCAGATCAAGCCAACTCAGAATCACAACACTTAAAACAACAACCCCCAAACCCCCAGACCTGTAGTGTTGTGTTAAATGAAGTCTTTGTCTTCCTGCACAGCCCTGAGCCATGATGCTATGTACATTTTTCACAAGCCAAAATGCAGTAACACTGCATATCTCACTGAAGGCACAGTAGTATGAGTGTGGTAGATATCACCTTAATGTATATACACACACTCACATACATGTTGTATTGTTCTCTCACCTCCTGTATTTGTGCAGAATGATGCTGCAGTTTATCAACATGCTGCTGGAGTTTCAGATTCTTGCTTTCCTCTTCATCCAGCTTTGTCTGCATTGTGCTCAGTTGCTCCTGTGACACAACAGACTCAAAATTAGAGCACTCATCTTCCAGCTATTCTCACATGCCATATGGCAATCTGTTCACATTAAGTATAAAAATGTCAGCTACTTTCTTTTTTTATGACCTGAACCAACAGAAAACTGAACATTCAAAAATAAACTGGTATTTTAGTACTTTAGTAGCTGATTTTTCCTGTTGCCAACTAAACTGCCAGAACACAAGACAATCTGCTAGGGAATACAAGGACTAAATCCAGTAAACACTTCGTTTTCAGACATGATTATCTTGGAGAAATAAGATTTTACAAAGAAGTAACTCAATATACACTAGCTTAGTTCCTTAGAGGATCTCGGCACTATGGTAGCATGAAAGAGGAGTTTTAGCTGTTGTGCTAAGGTTATATATGCCCTGAAGTTAGTTTCAGCTTCTGGAGAGTACTTAGCTATGTGACCGAAGACCTTCAGTGTCCATTAGAAAAGAGAAAGTATAATGGTGGACAAGCATCATTCAGCAGGTTTCTTCAGGTAATGCATATTATACATGAAGCTTAGGTATTACTCCAGATGTAGTTTGCACCAGAGACTTATAAAGAAGTTTCCTCCAAGTCAAGGTATCAGGTTTAAATAGGGAAAGATTAAATAACCTGTGTATCTTAAACTACTTATGATATTCAACTCAAGGCCCTTTCAACATTTTCATGGTAAATCTTTTTTAAGTACAATTCTGCATATGTATGCACACAGACATGTATAATAAGAGATCTGTTTAGTGAAGCCTTGAGTACCCATCAAGTGCATCAGTTTCCTATACAAAAGAAAACACATTTCATGAGGGGGACAGTATTTCATGTCAAAACCAGCTTTAGAACACACATACACTTCAGCTGTTATTCATAACACTCACCTGTGCCAGTTTGAGTTCCTCAACCATAGCCTCATATGCTTCTTGTTCATTCACCTCTGGGGAAACTGGCTCTTTTGAAACATCATCCATCACCTCTTCAGAACACTGAAAAGCTTCAGAATGATGAGCTAGGATCTCCGGGCTGACCCGCGGCACTAGGCGGGATCTCAGCTGGTAGGCTTTTGATGGAGTGGTTATGTTCTGTTATAGAGATTACAAAGCAGAATACCAAAATAAAATGCTCAAAGTGGTTAGTTCTACACCACTATGCTTTTGAGTGTCATCTGATTACAGTAGCAGTCAGTCAGTAAGTAAATATTCCAGAACAAAAAAGCATCAGATCTAGTTTATCCCATATGGATTACATACCAGAATGCTAGTTAGGTTAAGGGATTGTACAAATAAAAGTCTCTGTGTTCCCACCCAACTCAGGTGTAAGTGTGTGTGGTTTTCAAGAAGCTTCTTACCATACCTTCAGAGTTTCTCTGCGTAGCTTGTGTAACTGAGAGACTTCTAGGCGCTTGCTTGCTTTAGTTGCTTCCAGTATGTTTTCGAGATGTTGGTTTGCTTTCCGAAGGGACTGAAGCTCTGATTCCATTTCCATATGCTTTTTCCTGTTTGGGAAGTATTTTACTACTGTCAAAACCACTTCATCTCTATGTCCTCCTATGAGGAAGAGTAAGCTGCAGTATTGCCAAGCAGCAAGCTGAAGCTGAACTCTTGCCCAAACACTGAAATACCTTATTTTAAGAAAGCCACCACTGCTGTATTGAAGTCAAAAGAAACACAAAATGACAAAGCTAGGAGGCTTCTTGGTGCTTGCATAACGACAGAGAACTAAACATGTCAGGAAAAAGTCCATTACAGAGCAAGAAATAGAGCTGAGAGCTCTGCAATTCCTTTGCTGACAAGGTGGCATCACCCATACCAACATTGTTTTAAGCTTTAAAAATGATGCCCAGTTATATGAGAAGGCTGAACTGGTGCTTGCTTGAAATTCCTTTAAAGATGCATTTTGGAAGTATTGCTCTGTTAAGATTATTTTGCCCTCTAAGAGGGCTTTAGCTGAAATCCAACAGTGGAGCAGAAATGTAGGAATGATTTTCATAAAGCATTTCTGCAGAGCTATGTGTTGATACTGTGATAGTTGGTCTTGCTAATACAACTGTAATGTCAAAGTCTACAGACAAAAGGAAACACTATTTCATCTTTTGGCAGCTTAATGCTATCACTTATCCTCTCTTTTTTAGCATCTGCAATAAAACTTGCAGAACAGGGTAGAACTTCAGCTCTGACTGCTATCTGACAACAGAAGCATTAGGATACAGTGAGTCAACCTGTGAAACTGTTCAAGTTTACTCATTCAGTTACAGCATTTAATTACACTTGAATGTAAAATGAAGCATTCGGTTACTCCAAAACTGGAAACAAGCTGAAAATTTAGTGGAACCTAGAGGTGAATCCAGATGCTCAAAGGCACACTGCTGTTTGATTGCACTCCACTAACAATGCATCTGTATATCGCTTTCATGCTATCAAGAGAACAAGACCTGCACAAAACATGGAATACTTAAAATAGAAATACATTTAGTGGGCAGAAAAATAAACTAATCTGTGAAGATATGAACAAAGCATTGTAACTAATGATACAGAACAACTGATGGATTGGTAATGTTATAATCTGAGTTTAGGATTTATAAAGTTTGTAGGATTTGCTACACAGGAATCTAAGACTAAAAAAACAGATTTGTACACATGGCTTCCTGGTTTCCATTGTGTTTGCTGGAAATGCAATTATTTTCCTTGTATTTCCAGTGACAGGACCTCAAGCTGTCAGAAATGCTGTTTATCAAGTTAAGTCATGTATTATTCACTTGCATTTGAAGGTATTACTCAGGCTTTCTGCATTATCTTGTGCTGCCCTCAAGGATAACCATAACAATAAATTCTTTACTACACTAGTAAGGATAAAGTAGACCCTTATCTCATGTTTAGGTGCCAAAGCAAATGGATGTGAATGAATTATTGACACCATATCTTTGTTTTTATGTGAATTAATTCCCTATTCTGATAGCAGGTCTCAAGATAGTGGTATTATTGCTTTCTTAAATATCTTTGGAAGAGAGAGAATAAATTAACCAATGGCTTAGCCAAGATTTTCTGGGATGATTGGATTCTACTTTACAGTGGCTTAAGCTTGCAATATTAAAGGTGTTATATTAGAAACTACTGTTGCACCAAAACAAAACCCCCCAAAATGTGCCCCCAAGCCCCATCAATTCTTAGTTCCTGTCACTGCTTCCATCTGAAAAATGCTTGCTCAGCATGGAAACTAAGCCAAACTCTCCCTATTAAAGCAGGTGACTATCAGAATCCCAGGGCATGTCTGTTCCCTGCATGTTGTGAAGAACTGTTTTGCATCTTAGCATAAAGAGCTCTTGGAAAGACAAATCTGCAACAGTGAAGATATGCCTTCAGATTGCATCATGGTTGTCCCCTAATCTGTGAGGAACTGAGTTCAACAGGAACATTCTCTGTGTTCCTACCATCTTATCCTGGCCCTCTCTTACATGCAAGGAAATTCTTAGACTGTATATTCAGGATCTGAGGCCAACTTAAAAGTCAATACAAGTAATGAAAACATTTAATGAAAGATACTTTTGTACTGTTTTGTCTCACTTGGTTAGGTCTTTAAATTCTTCATATTCTTGTTTTGAACTTGCCAGTTCACTTTGAGTCTGTAGCAGACGTGCTTTCAGCCTTTCAACAGATGCCAGTGAATTGCCTTCCACTGATATGGTGGTGGAATATAAATGATGACCTAGAGAACAAACATATACCCCCTGAAATCACAGAGTAGCTCAAATATCTCAAGTTTTTACTAAAATGGTAGCATTTGTAGGCTTTTCAACAGCAATTGAGACTGAAAAAAGAATAAACGGGTATTAGCTACAGCCCACATGAAAAAAAGTAGAATAATTCCTATTACTGCAGTTTTTAGGACAACTAAAGACAGCAAAATGAGATCATGGCTGGTGTTCACAGGATGCACCAGAATTCAAATTCCCTAGTGCTGCATTTGCTTGAAGGTCATTGTGAATAAAATGAAGTAAACCTGTTTTATCACTCTTCAGGAATCACTTTGAAGAAGGCAAAAATACATCAAAACGGACATTTTCAACACTATGCTGCACACACCAGCAATACAGTAAGCTTACTTAGCTGAAAAACATGAGCATATTGTTACCTCCAGTATTTTTCTCTGTGGCTGAAGCTTCTGAGAAAGCTCTTTCCAATTCCACTATTGTGTTGGCATCTATTTCCTGAGCCTTTTTAACTGACTGCAAAGAACGGAGTTTTTTGTTCTCCTCTCTGAGGTTATAGTTCTCCATGGCATACTTTGCAATCTGTGGGTGCTGTTCCACCTGTAATAAGCAGCATTGTATTCACCAGGTTTTATTTTCCAGGCAATGCTATACATATCTAGCATACATATACATATTAGAGGTCCCGTTACACTAGTACCTTTAATAAGCATTACATTGTAATGGAAAAGGAATAAAGATATTCCATACAGTGGTTAAAACCACCCCAATTTTTTTGTTTGTTAATTTTCTTACTCCCTTGGAATCTGCTCTCAAAAAAATCAGTGGGTTTGATATCTTTAGGCTTTAACTGACAATAGAGCAGGAGAAGCTTTCCTTGTTGCTCTTGATATTCATTTGCAGTTTCAGCTTTGACTTTAACACTGCCCCTGCAGTTAAAGATTTCTATAGTCCTTTATGACTGCCCTGATTTGTGTACTTCCCCTCCTTTCACTTCAGAGCTCAGTTATGGGCTAGAGATTCAAGCTGGTCTTCCAATACATCTATTCCTTTTTCTTGCTGGTGCTTAGAGATTGTTTTTAAAGAATCTGCCTTCTCTCTTAAACTTCTTTGTTCTTCAGAACTGCTTCATAAATGATACCTGAAGAACCTTAAGTCTCCTCTTCTGAGGCTTACGTATGTACTTTGGTACTTGCCTTCCTCAAACAGCTCCAGGACTGCACCATTCCTGAATGGTGCATCTGGCACCTGTGTTCTTACCCTTCAGAAGCCTGCTGTATTACTTGCATCCTGCTGTCCTTCCCTTTCAACAGATGTCATGGACACTAAAGTCTCCCATAAGAATAAGTATCTGTAATTTGGAGACTTCCTTCAGTAGGAGACTCAGTTCTCCACCTAACCTAGATCAAGTGGCCTGTAGCAGCTCCCACCATGACATCACCCTTACCAACATTTCCTTTTAGGCAAACTCACTCACGAACTCTAAACCTATCCACTCCATAGGCAACTTCCATGCACTTGAGATGCTTCTATAAAGGAACCCACTACCCATCTTCTTTCCAGCCTGCTCTTCCTAAAAAGCCTATATCCACCCATCGCATGAGCTATTCTCACAAAAGAAAACTGCTCTAAAAAAGAACTTACCTGTTCTTTGAGCATCCGCAATTCCTCCCTAAGTTCACTGAAGAGATCATCTTGTTCTTTTGGCAATAAGCTTCCACCAGCCTCTTTATGTAACCGCTCCAAGCGAACAATATGGTTTTCACGGAATTTAACTATCATTTTGTTGGATTGAATAAATTTCTCCTTCTTGCCACACAGGTCTTCTAGTTGAGCAATTTTTTCTAATAAATTCTTAGAAAGTACATACACAGATCAGTGAAAAAAGTCATGGTCACACTAGATGAATTTCTAAGCTGCACATATCACAAACATAACTCAGTCAACAGCAATTCTGTGAAATGCAGGCTATCATTTGCAGCAGATTCACAGAGAGCAAAAGCTCATAGTAAGAACCCACATTACTCACTACACTGGAAGAGCTTTCCATCATCCAGTTACTTTGCTCCATCCCTGGCAGCATTCAGGGCCAGGATGGACAGAGCCTTGGGTGATGTGGTCTAGTGTGAGGTGTCCCTGCCCATGGCAGGGGGTTGGAACTGGATGATCTTAAGGTCTTTTCCAACCCAAAGAATCCTATGATTCTATACTCAGAAACTCCAGTATAACTTGGTAGACTAGGTATTCAGTAAAGCACATCAAATGCACCCCTAGAGTGCTGGTTTCAGTTGATTTTTCTCAAGAAACTGATCCATTTTGGCTGATTCAAGAGTGCACCACAACAAGAAATGGAGATGATGGAGGTTTGCTTCTCAAAATTAAGGAAAGAAGTTTGTTGTTCTGGTTAATTATTGGGATTTTCTAATTAAAACAATCCACCTCCTAAAACTAAATATACTATGAAAGTTCTCCCATGGCTTGTCTGAATTCAAAAGAGAAGAGAATCACAGAACTGTTCAGGTTGGTCAAAACCTGTCCAATCACTGGCAATTGACCTGCAGATTTCATCTTGCCTGTCATTTGACTGAGTTCTCTTGTTACCAAACCTTACTATTTTCAGGCAGAATATTTTTATTCAAAACCAAAGAAAAATATCATCAAGAGAGTAAGTTTCAATATTAAGCACTTAAAAACATACTTCCATACCTTCTTTTCACCTTCTGATTTCTCCCAGAACAACATTGCTTCAAGAAACTTATTCATGTAGTTTAGCTGGTTGTGCCCTTTTTCAGCAGCACCTGTAAGGTAAGTCAAAGAAATAAATGCCACATTTATCAAAGTACCAGTCAACTGGTTTTCCCTAGATACATAATGTCATGGTTGTGTAGAGAAAATTGAAACTCATTCATTGAACAGTATAATTCCCCTACAGGGATCAATGCCATACCCAGAGCAAGGAAGTTTAGGCAGTAAATCCTAGTTACCTGCAAATGCTGATAAAGAACGCAGTCCATATACCTAACTGTATAATTCAAGTTGTTCAAGCATGAAGTACCTTTACAATGAACTTCTATTAAACTGAAAGAATCAGTCTGTTCAGCAGAGTATACTTATAAAATGCAAAACCCCTCTGAAACTAATTTGATAACACTAAGCCATTATTTAGCATTATTACTGTAGTTTGTACATATTAAAAGTGGACTAACTGGTTTAGGAGAAGGAAATTCAGGAAAAGATTGAATTAAATAGACAGTGATTTAATCTGGAAGGGAAGTGTCCACACAAGCAAATAAAAGGGCTTAACTAATCCACCTTAGATATTAATTCCAAATAGCTTTCCTGAATATCCTCACACAAGCAAGACTACTTATTTATGGAATACCACCATGTTTTTAAAGTAGCTAGCAAGCAGATTGCATATTTGTGTGATCAAATATTACAAACACAATTTAACTGCATAGGCAAACACAGCTCTGATGTACTGGGTTCTGCTTAAAACCCATCTTCAGTGTTTAAGCATCACCAGTTGCCTTCCCTCAGAACTCTACTACATGTCTGAACATTTTTCAGTCCTCTGTCAATATTCATGTATTCATGGACAATGATTCAGTGTCCCACATAATGACTGACTTGTTTTTACTGGTTAAGTGTGTATGCTAACAGAGATGTTTTACTTCCTTCAGAAAACTCAACCACAAATGCTTTGTATTAGACAAGTCTTTCAACTTCTGCAATCACTTCTATTGCTGCATCTTCTGTTTCTTGGCAAGATCAGGAAAGAGTTGTCTCAACAACACAGGAAGAGTTACAAGACCAAGTTTACTACTTCATTATCAAAATTACACAGTAGCATATTGCAGAGAGAGGTATACATAGTAGAAAGCCATGCTGGGATCTATGTTGCAGATACAATGGTCTAGAGAAAAGCTGCTGGTAGAAAACAACTACATAAACCCCCAATTAATGTCTTGCATTGAAACAGATCTTTTATTGAAAGGCAGACATCCTTCTTAGGATCTTCATGAGGAGGCAAGAAGGGAAGAGGGGAGAGGAAAAAGAAGAACCTAGTCCTGAGTTAAAAAACACAGTATTCTCAACATAATTATGTCCTCCCTGATATAAATGTACAAGCACATGTAAACTTTTGGTTACTTAGAAGATTAGGCAGCATGGTTCTTACAAACTGGAAGAGTATCCTAGATATGATAAAACTATAGCTCAGTACATACACTGTGGTGGTTTGAGCCTAGCCGGTAACTGAGAACCATGCAGCCACTCACTCACTTCCCTCCTTCTTCCCCACTCTGCTCCCACGGGGATGGGGAGGAGAATGGAGTGAATATAAACCCCACAGGATGAGATAAGAACAGTCCAGTAACTAAGGTATAACACAAAACCACTATTGCTACCACCAATAAGAATAATAAGGGAGTAACAAAGGGAGAGAATATAAAACTAAAAAGGGAAGGGAAAAAAAAAACCCAGCACACAGAAGTGAGTCCCAATACAACTGCTCAGCATCTGCTGAGTGATACCCAGCTGGACCCAAACAGTGATCTGAGCCTCCAAGGTAACTCCCCTCAGTTTCTATACTGGGCATGACATGCTATGGGATGGAATACCACTTTGGTTAGTTCGGGGCTGGTCCCTGTCTCTGCTCCCTCCTGGGTTCTTGTACCCCTCCTCATTGGCAGAACATGAGACTTAAAAGTTCTTGATCAGGGTAAGTGCTACTGAGCAACAACTAAAACAGTGTGTTACCAGCATTGTTCTCACATAAAAGCCCAAACACAGCACTGCATCAGCTGCTACCAAGGAGAAAAATAACTGTTACAGCTGAACCCAGGACAACATACTTATAAGAGGAAGAAAATGAAACTGACATTAACAATTACTGCAAAATATCTTGTACAAACACAGGCAATGGGATCCATAAGACAAAGGTAACCTCTGTAGGTCAGTTCCTACAAAAGTATTAGCTGCTCAGAAACTTTGACTTACCTAAGGCTCCAACACTGAAGGCTACCAAAGTAGGACATTTTCTTCCCTCACTCCCAACTCTTACCTTGTGATACAGAAATATCACGCATAGATGGCACTGAAGTAAGTTGAGTAAGCTGCTCTCTCAGCTTCTTGACCTCAGCTTGCAGCTGCCTCACATTTCCTTGTGTGTCTTCATTTACCACAGCCTTTCACAAAGAGAAAATTACTAAAGATACAAATAGAAGTCTTATAGGATAAGAGGAAACTGAAACACTGCAAAGCAGCAAAACTCCTTTTTTAAGGTTAAAATGGTTAAAAATATTAATGTTTTCTGTAGCACTTTGTCTTGAGCATTCTGACCAGCAATGCATTATACATTGAAGGCAGCAATGTCCAGCCAGATGCCAACATGCTTTCAAAACCCACTCATGAGAAATTACATTTGGGCAGTAGCATAGATAAGAAGTAGATGCACTGAAACACCAGTGAATCCATTTTTTTTAATGACAATTTCATTACTTTTCCTAATGAAGTGCTCTGAAAACAAGCAATGAATACACACTGTTTTCAGCCATTCCCTAGTCCCCCAGCTGCTGTACTCTATTCATAAGCAAAAGTGAACAAGTACTTTGCAAACATCATTTGCTATAAAATGTGTTTAGGAAAACAAATTTAGTATTTTAACTTCAGTTATATTCATTGAAATTAGTGAAAACAAGAGTATTTCAAAGAAGCCTCCTTGTTCTGCAGATGTGTAGTTTAAGTGACAAGAAATTGTTGCAACAATAAAGACATTGAGTCACTCTCTTACCTTGTTCTTAATCAACTTTGCTCGCTGAGCAAAATTAAGAGTGGACAGGGTTTCACCAAAGCACCTGGATCCTGGATGAACATTTGCAATTATACAGGTTTTTGCATTACCACCAAGGGAATCCTGTTTAAAAACACAGAAGTTAACTTTAGTAGATATTTCACTTCAATCTTGGTAAAGAGTAGCAGATTGGTATCCAACCATCTGTTAACTGTTCCAACCTATCTTCTGGTGGCAATTGCCAAACAAAAACCCAAACCAACAGATTCCTGACTAAAGATATAAATGGAACCTCTCCTTTTTATATGCATGTTTTCATGTATTTCTATGCTGTTAAACAATTAGCTTTCAAGTCTCTGGTGAAGGCAGCAGTTATATGTAAGACTAGAAGTCTAGTACTACCAAAATAGCCTACAAGCCTCAGTGGCATTTTCTCTCCCTACTCAAGATCCTTTTTTGTGGACATCTTTACAGCACAGCCACCTAAAAAGAACATAACCACTCAAACAGTTTATACAGTTGCAATTCAATTCCAATTTCAATGTATTTTGGGTTGCATTGAAAGAACAATTCTTCAGAGACTTATGATTCTAAGATATCCATAGAACAGGGATGGAAAGATTGGAAAATAAAGCTGTGATCACATCGAGTTGTAGCACAAATACTGTATTGTGTACAAGCACTATAACACAAAAATGTGTTACAGGTATTCATTACTGTTCATAGAATTTTAATGAGTGCTGGTGACCAACAAATCCTTAACTGTTTCCATCTTTGTTTTCTGTTCACCTTGAAAAGAGCCTGTAAGCTTTCAGGTAGGAAACTGCAAGTGTATCTAATTCTTAACATCGTACTGACATTTAGCACATGTAGACTAATCCTGAAAACGCTTTCAAACATTGCAACACATCTCCAAATGCTACACTGCAATGCAGACTATTTCCAATATTATAAGGATGAAAACATACTTTTCTTTTAAACTTACAAATATGGATTTAGGCTCATAATCTCCTATTAAATTTGTCTACAGCAATAAATCTACTGGAAGTCTGCTTAGGTAAAAAGATACTTTTCAAGCTTTTTTCCACCTGCCCAATATTGAAGCATCTTTAATGTACCCGAGTTCAGCTTTTTACAGTAAAAAAAAGCCCAAAAAAGCATTTTTTGTATATCCCAAGTAGCATGTAAAATCCAGAGGATTTGTATTACCCGTAACAGAAACGTGAGCTTGGAATCTCGGTAACAAACGTGCCTCTGTTTTCCATTACCAATATCAACAAGTGCTGTCATTACTTGGCTCAGGCAACTTAGTGATCGATTTATGTTACCTGCTTCCTAAGAAAGGAAAGAGTAAAAGTGAATTGATTTGGCAGATGGAACAGGGCAATACATCTGAAAGGAGAAACATACCACAGCTTTTACAGAACTAACCTTTAATCTCATTCCCGCTGTATGGGTGTCTTTCTGTCTCTCAGATCCTGCCAAGTCTACCAGGTTGAGCAGGGAAGACCGAATATTAACCACCTCATTGGTTTTCTCCATGGATTCCACTGTGACAGTGAAAACTGCATGTGATCTTGAGGATTCCCTGTTCATTGAGGTTGATGCTACACGACGGTTTCTCCAGCCCATAGATAATACCTAAGAATAAAAAAAGGTACCTAATGATAGCAAGTGTCTCAGACTGTACTCAGTATTTTCTCTCATTAGTAAGCACATTTCAGTGCAACAGCTTTCAAAAGTATCAAGGACTTCTAATTTTTTCTGACAGAGTTCTTTTAAAAGTGAAAAAGCATAGCTGTACTCAAGCTTATTTACAACACTAATTGTAATATTCACTTATTTCCTCCAAGAATGCTATTGCTAGTGGAAAGTATAATGTATCCAATAAGGGTGCATGTTAGCAGTACACAATTAGAGAATACTATGCATATGTATCTCATTCATGCAGTGTTCAAGGCCAGGCTGGACACAGACTTGGGCAACAGGTCCTCTCCAACCCAAAACATTTTATGATTTTATGTGTGGAACAGGCATAAAGTATTATCTAGAAACAGGTTTTTTTTACACTGTTTTGCAGTGTATGGAAACAGGGAAAGAGTGTCAGAGGCACTGTGCAAAAAAGTATGTGCTTTTATCTGAGGAATATTTACCAAGTAAGCATCAAAATATTAAAAAGCAACAAGACATACCTGGTATGCTTCAGCAGCAGATGACAACACCTGTTCAACAGCCCCATCAACAAAGACTCCCTTGTTGATGTGTTCTCTGAGAAAGAGCCCAGCTGAAGCAGAATCTAGCAAGTCAAATATCTGTTCATTGTAGATTTCAATAAATGAGCATTTGCAGAGAAAACTCTTTCCATTGCCAGCCTGAAAAAAAGCAGTAATTTACACTATAAACAGATGGGTTTTATTAAGTCTGGCATGGCATGGCAGCAAGTCTCTTTTTACACATACCTAAAGCTACTGATTTGCGTATGCATTCTGCATACGATACATTTCTGATGCCCACATGACAACCCACAACCCAAAACCTAGATGCATATTTAGACTCAAAATATAAGCACACTTGGGTCTGAAGAAAGTACTATAATTTGGTAGAGTACTAGGAGCAAGTGTTTCTCACCAGGAAATCTAACACAAGATGGCAATAATCCTGGAGACTTCACTTACCAAAGAACCATAGCTAATCTTTAATGTAAGACTTTCATTGCAATAAGAAGTACAAGATAAATGTACCTTTTCTTTTTCCCGTTCAATTAGAAAAAATAAGTATTCAAAGCTCCGTGGAATGACACCCCTCAGACTGTGAGTGAAATTACCAGATTCAGATGGTCCTAAAGAGATTTGGAATTAAAACCAAGAAAGAATTATTACTACTTGAGAGCAATGGTCGACCTTTTCAAGACATCATTACAGAAGATTTCAGCAACCACATTTTAGTCACTTTATGGCAAAACCACAGAAGAAATGCAATAAAAATCAACTTTCAAGACCTAAGATAATATTCCATAATCAGATCCATACATAGCCTAAATGATGCTTGTGAAAGTTCATTTTACCTGTCTTTAGGTTACTCAGGTCTAAAAGAGTATAACTTTCACAGAAAGCATGTACAAATGCGCAGGTATGCCAATGCAGGTACTTTAACCCTGATTTCAAGAACCAGAAAGATGGGGTGGATTTGTCCCCATGTTTAGTTAACCCCTATGTAGTCCTCAAATACATGTCAGCTAAATTGGTTTTGGTTATTTCAGTAACTTTCTAATGTCAAGCAAAATTATTAATATATTAATACACTATATGAAGAATAAGATTACAAGGGGATCCCTCCCTATACAGAGTGGCCTCACCTTCCTAGTCAGGTTGGAAGCAGTTACTTTGAAAACTTCAATGTATTTTAATATGGAAGTCCCTTGCACATGACAATATTTTGCTACACATGCAAGGGATATCAGCCAAAAAGGGGAAGCCAGTAGCATACTCATTTTTGAGAGCATTTATTAGATGCCTTTAACTGAAAAGCTTCTCTCCTGTTAAAAACAGGGCAAAAAAGGTAGATGAGAGTACCTATACAGCACTATTTTGATATAAAGCAAAAATCAACTGCACTGAGCACCACACCATTTCTTCAACCTGAAAGTTATCTGTAACATGACAAAAAACTAAATCATCCCAAGACATTTCAACTCAAGATAAAAGAGAAAACAGTAGGAGACCACTGAAAGATTCTCTCATGCACTTACCCATCATAGTAAAGGTTTTTCCTGACCCAGTCTGGCCACTAACAACAACAAGAAAAACAAAAGGAGTCAGATAATGTTTTATTCTGGCTCTTAATTTTTCATTAATCTGCATCTTTTAAGGAGAATGCAGAGTTTAAAATAAAAGCTACAGAAGCTGAGAAACAAATCAGCTAAAGAGGCAGACAAATAGAACATGAAATTCTGTTGGATAAATCACCTTTTTCTCTCCCTCACCACCCACCATTTTCTTCCTTATTTCTGTTGGAAAGGAAAAATAAGGAACTTAGCATTAAAACAAAAGCTTTCAAATTTATATTAAGCTACTTTTCGGGTCAGTTTTGGGGGTTTTGTGTCACTCAGCTGTGCACATAAACCCCAAATGAGAAAAATACTTGTAAGCTGAGTATGTTCGTTTTTAGACCATAGTTATTCACCATGCTAGAGAAACTTCAGAGCAATTTCCTTTCATTTTCCCCACATTTTTTATATTGCAACAAAGTAGACTTCACTTCACAGTTTTGCAAATGCTGTGCTAGGCTTAAAAAACCCAGTAAGGTTTTGATTAGATTGGGCCTTCAACTTAGCTTTATTGACCAAGTTGCTATCTCAGTTTTCCGAAGGATAAAATATTGAGTTAATATAATGATACTCATCACAAATATATTTCTACCTTGAAAACATCATGAAAGTTAAGATTATCATTCCCAAATATTCCCACAGACAATTAAGCCTCACTAAAGAGTTAAGATAGCCAAATATCAAGTTAGAGATTTTCAGTATGCCCATAGTAAAATGGAAAACAAGTAGCTTTTTCTTTACCAATACAATAAAACTTGTAGGTTTTAGTCAAAGAATAGTAAAATTGAATTGAGTTTACAATCAACATTATTTGCCTTAAGTATTAGAAGTATAACACCTCTGAAAAAGGAAGAAGAACATTCCCTGGGTTGTGCTACAAGAAAGCACTTGCAAACTTTACTGTAACACTAAGCAGGCTCTGGCACTTAAACCCACAACTACTACTCATTAACACAGTGCCCTCAAATGGTGCAATGAATTACCATTAAATGACTTACTATGCAAAGATTGTTCCATTGTAGCCATTCATACAAGATTCAACAATATTTTTGGCCACAGTTGAGAAAACTGACTCCTGAGGACAAAGACAAGAGAAAACACTTGGCAACACTCATTCAAGTCTTGCTTGTACCAGCATTTTACAGATCATAACTTCATAATGTATAAAATAGAATCATAGAATTGTTTGGGTTGGAAAGGACCTTAAGATCATCCAGTTCAACCCCCTACCATGGGCAAGGGTGCCTCACACTAGACCAAGTTTCTCAAAGCCCCATCCAATCTGGCCTTGAACACCTGCATTCCTTAACATTAGACATGTTTCATGATCCCTGGAGTCCTTCTCACAGCAAAACAATACATCCTAAGCTTTTGTGACATAAGCCACTGAAAGACATTTATTCCTTGATAAACTGAAAGAAAAATAACAAAACTCAGCATCATGGTAACAGCTTTCAAATAACTATTATACTAATTTTGGTTCAGTGTTTTTGATTATGTGGTTTATACCATCAAAATTAAGCTCATGACACTTATCAAATGTAATTAACTTTCAGCATTTGCATTGGTATATTCAACAGGTCTGCTCTTAACCTCATCTGTTTTCACAGATTTCTTAGACCTGCAAGAGCAGCCTAGCTACAGATAACAGCCTAGAGTGGGTAGGTTTTTGGGGTTTTAGGAGGACTGAGCAGACTCTTAAATTAACATATTTAAGGGTTATTTTAAACAGAAGCTAAAGGGAACTGAAGTCTTACAGGAATTAAGATTATGTTCAGAATTGCAAGCACAATCACAAAAACTAAATTGAAGGATTTTCCTTCCTGTATTAGCAGTCCCAGATAAATAATGCATCTGCTCAAAAGGAAAATGTAAGAAATATAACAAATAGTCTACAAACTCATAAGTTCCCACTATACAAATCACATCTTCAATATCAGCTACTGACTGGCAGCAATTTCTATGTTTGTCCCAACAGGCAGGATTATTATCTAAAGTGTTACTGTAACATTTACAAATAGAAATTCCAATTTCAATGCAAACTTTAAAGAAATTAAAAGTTAAAAAAATACATTAAAACTATTAGAGAGCAGAATTTATTGCAATATTTCTGTATTATAACTGCATATTACCAATATGACCAGTGCAAAAAATAAGACCCAAAGCATCACCCATCTTCACAAAGGTTTAGTGTAGCACTTGCCAGAATGTGAGGAAAATCTGCAATACTATTCCAAGACTCTGGAAGTCATTACCTGTGTTGTTTCCATATTTGCAACATAGTCAAAAGTGAAGATCTTTGGTTCAGGCTTCGAATGCAGACGGATGGTTTTTGAGGAAAGAACAGATAAACACAAGCCTTGATGTTCATTGCCTAAAGCGGTTCCCTCTGAAGGTGGACGTACCCTTACACAGACTTTGATAGCATCACCTTCAGCACTAAAGGAATATTTATGCATTAGATCACTTAAAAATACATTTATCAGCTGTTTGAGAAAATTACATCACAAAAATCAGATTAAGCATAAAGTCATACAAAGGTCCCTCCTGAAAATATACCACTGTTAGCTGTAATAGTAGTATATTGTACACATCAATTCACTACAAGCCATGGATTTAATGAGGGTCACAATGTGTAGATTTAAAAGCAAATAGCACAGAATTATTGGAATTCATCCCTGTTCCATGTAATTTTAGCTCAAAAAGAACACATTTCACAGTGAACCCAAGACATACAAAACCAGTGTTGTTACAAATGTTTCAGTAGTTGCTAAGACCATGAGCTTCAAGCATCCTTCTCTCTACTGAAAAAGACTATAAATGGAGTGGATGATGTTACTTTCCAGCAAGAAAAATGCTAGCATTTTTCTTTGCTGCTCACAAGAAGGGAAAGAACAACCAATTCTTGATCCATGAGTCCAGTGAAGTATAGCAGCACCTATATCTAAAAGCTGCCTAACCTATTTCATCACATTTATCAGAAGATGCACCAGTAAATTTAGCTTGAGGAAGTGCATTACTCTGACATTAAAGCTTTGAGAAGTTCTGGCATAAATACCAGTGTATACAGATATAACATTAAAGAATTCAATTCTTAAATGAAGTGGTAGCAATCTTGAATTTACTTTATTCTTTCCCAAAAGGCAGCACACAGGTGTTATAACTAACAGAACTTTAGTTTTGGCAAAAAAGAGAAAGGAACAAAATAGTGCAGGAAAACACTGAAAGAAAAGCTTCAAGTTTATTTCGCTGTTATAGTAGGTGTTGTTTGCACTTTATATGCAACATTGTTCAGAGTTTGAGTATTCCAAAATGAGACAAATAGAGAACTCACAACTAGTTTATTAATATAGGAAGATACAGATATTAGCAAATACAGTAAAGGATAATTCTGATGTTTGGTTACCTTATCAACCCCAAGGACCCTGCGAGGATGATCAGGAAACCAGCTCTGAGAGACATCATTGCAGTGCGAGGTGACAGGCTCAACCTGAGCAGACATCCCCATAGAGGCAACATTGTCCTGGGTGGTATAAGGGTCTGCCTCCTCGCATTGCATGAGGCTCAGGTAGGAATCAAAGGTGGACTTTCCAGGGAGCAGCCAAAGCAAACTAACAGATCTTTTCTATGTGTTTCACCACACACCATTATCTATTGTCCCTGACACAAATGTGATTATTCATACATGCAAACCATCCAATATTATTTTACCTAGATGTGTTCAAAGGTAATGCAGAGTCACGTAAATCTCCTAGAAAATAAAAATGAAACACACAATTAAACAAGATAAAGTTATTGCTCAGAAAAATAATTTAAATTGAAAATATTTTGGAAATAGAAAATGAGGGAGATAAATGGAGAGCCTTGTAAGTAACTGCTTCATGCATGAATCAGAACTTCACAACAATAGTAAGTAACTGTCTTCCCTTGACAGAAAGTTCAGTTTCTTGCAAAGGTAGAGAAAATTCCAGTCCTGCAGTGTGAGTAGACTCTTAAATTAACATATATAAGGGTTTGCAAATGTTTTGGAGAATTAGGAACATGGACACTAATAGAATTATATATTCCCTTTATATTTTAAAACTGCTAACTCAACTGCAGGTAAAACAACACGGCAGGAAACAGCTTTACTGTCATCACTGCAAAAACTCACCTTCCTAAACCTGCACAGCTTACACTTCTTTTAAAAGTAGTTATATTCTTCTCATTTTAATGAAGCAATGTAGAACACTCTAATGCATAAAGGTCTCCTTCAGCTATCAGCATCATTTTGCACAGCTTCACATCTTAAGGGTCTATTACCCCATAGATGGATAGTGTTACTTAAGGGTGACTGACACAAAATTCTTTCACACAGGTTAGTCAAAATATTAACTAACATAATCAAATGTAAAAAAAAAAGTGACAATGAAAGACTTATAAAAATATTCCAATAACAAAGACCTTATAAAGCCTCAAAGAGTGCACAGCTTTTGTTGTAAGAGGATTCCTTTACAAGTGAAATTAAGATGTGTAAAGATATTAACCTTCTCATTAAGACTACACAAATGCCTTGCTGCTGCTGTGGAACTACACAAATACTTTGCCACTGCTGTGTGAGCCTACCTGCTTTCACAGAACCATAGAATGAACTGGACTGGAAAGGATCACCAAGCCAAACCATTCCCAGCACTGCCAAGGCCACCACTAACCCATGTCACGAGGGCCTCATCCACATAATGTCCCACAAAGTGTCAAAATGAGCAGGGACAAGAAGCAGCAGTGCATTTTAAAACTCAAATCAGAAAGGCACAGCCTCTACCTTGGGAAACAACCAACTCTCAAGTAGCTGCCCTTAGCTCCCATTTCAAAGGGCTGCTTTCAGTTGAACATTTGTAAGAGACAACAGTTACAAGCATCATAGAATCCCAGAATGGTTTTGGTTGGAAAGAACCTTAAGTTCATCCAGTTCCAACCCCCCTGCCATGGGCAGGGACACCTCAGACTAAACCAGGATCCTCCAAACCCCCTCCCAACCTCGCCTTAAACACTGCCAGGCATGGGGGAGTGCAGCTTTTCTGGACAACCTCTGCCAGCGTGTCATAAGGAAGAACTTCTTCCTTATGTTTAACTTGAACTTCCGCTGTTTCAGTTTGAACCCATCACCCCTTGTCCTATCACTACAGTCCCTGATGAAGAGCCCCTCTCCAGCATCCTTGTAGCCCCCTTCAGACACTGGAAGCTGCTCTGAGGTCTCCACGCAGCTTCTCTTCTCCAGGCTGAACAGCCCCAATGTGCTCAGCCTGTCCTTGTATGGAGGTGCTCCAGCTTCTCATTCACAACTAATTAAAACTCGATAACATCACAGAGAACGAATCGATTAATGCGGGGCAGCTGACAGCAGCCAGGTTAGTGAAGCTTTCCACTCGGGAGGGCTGCTCACACTTATCACCTGTGGGATCCCTTAGGGATATCACCCAAGGATGTCAGTGCCAAAAGGTCTCCTGAAGGCGACGGGGATCTTTGCTCTCCGTGCCGCTACTCCAACCCCAACGTGGCCCCTCCAGGATCGCAGCCCCTGAACATCGGCCCCTCCATGGGGCACAGAGCCCAGCCAGATCCCTATTTGACCCTCTTAGCTCTCACACATGGGTGACACCAGAGAATTCCAGAATGGGCCGGGTTGGAAAGTACTTCTAAAGGTTACCGTGTCTAACCCCCAATCCCTTTGAGTCTGCTCTTCTCCAGAATACCCAGGGCCCACCTCCCGCAACCTCTCCTCAGAAGAGAAACGCTCCAGACCCGGATCACCCTTATGGCCTCCACTGAACCCTATAAAGCAGCAACTTCTCTGTCTTGTACCGAGGAGCCCAACACCCTCACAAGGCAGAGCCGTCCTTCGCCAGACCACGGGCACCCACCGCGCCGCTCCGGTTCCCATATACGGGTGCACCATCCCTCACCCCATCATACTGCACGGTCCCCACACGAGATGAACCGTTCCCAACGCCCCTTACCTTCCTCAGGGCTGCTGAGTCCCCGCTTACGTTTCCTGGCGGACGCCATGCTCCCTGCGCGCGCTCGCAAACGGCGGAGCGTTCAAATTTGACGCCAAGTGACGCACCCGACGTAGCCCCGCCCCCTCCCCGAAGCTGATATAAGCGCGGCCATTTTGTCCCGTCTTCCCTACCATTGGCTGAGCGTGCCTTCGTCTCCGTCACGTGATGAGGGCTGCTGGGGAGCCTGAGGGGAAGGCGGCTGCGCGGCTCGGTGGCGGCCATGAGCAAACGGAACCAGGTCTCCTATGTGCGGCCGGCCGAGCCTGCCTTCCTCAGCCGCTTCAAGCGGCAGGTCGGGTATCGGGAGGGCCCCACGGTGGAAACCAAGGTAAACTAAGCCTTGGGCAGCGCGGCCCTCCTGCTTCCTTTGTACCCCCGCGACTGGCCCTTCCTGGGGTGGGAAGTGGTAGCAGCCGCTTCATGGGGCCTCCTGTGCTTTGAGGTCCCGCCCCAAGCTTAAATGGATACAGCTTTGTTCCTGTAGGAGAAGGGGAACAGTAATTGCCGGCTTAAAGTTAAGAAAACTGTCTTCTTATTTCTTCCCTGCTGGTGATTTAAACCACCAAGAAATTGTAGCGCCCTTCCCCGCTGCTGTTTCTGATGGTCACAGCCGAGGGGATCATGGTGCGCTTTGCAGAGCAGTCAGTGCCCAAGGGGGTTGTGTCAACAGGGAAATAACAATGATGTCCGAAATATAACTGGCTTTACAAAACCCAGACAGAATAAATAGTGGTTGAATAATGTAGTAAAGCGGCCAAAAATAACATTGAAAAGGAGGTAACATCACCTTAATACAGGTCAGCAAACTGAGATGATGGCAGAGGTGTTGGAGACAGCTGTTAAAAGGCAGCCTTTTCTGAGGGGTTTTCTGTTTCCAGTGTATTTTTGCATGTGTTTCCTGCTAAGATTTTACAGAATGCCTTATGAAAGAGGCCTGCCATTATCATAACACAATACAGAGTAGTTTCCTTTTGATAACTAAGGAGCTATAAATTGAAGCAGTCATGCTGGTACTGCTGTTTGTGCAGTGGTGTTGTTACCTGGTTGTGCAGATGTTTGCATGATCCCACCTAACCTATGCAGCTGAAAACTAAACTAGCAAAAAAGAAAGCACCCCACCATTGTTACTGCCTTGATTTGAATTGTATTTGAATTGTATTGTTACATTTTTTTTATCCCAAATGGTTCTTGTGTCTCAGAGCACAGATTTGAGAGAGTGGAAACAGGGAAATGGTTTTCCTTGTGTCAGTCCATAATGGTTATAGTGGTTTGGTTAGGCAGCTTTAATAACAAAGCCGCCATGAACTCCCTTTCTCTGTGCTGCTTGGAATACAGCATAGAAGATTCAAATTTGGACCCACACATCCAAGATTTTCTTAGTGTCACACGGTAGATAGTGCTTATACAGTAAAGAACAAGGGAATGAATTCTTCACCTTCCAGGTTCCTGCTGGCTTTGTCTCAAAGAGCCCATACAGTTTCTTTCCTAGGGGATGCCATGTCTCAGTGATAGAATTGGAGTGTCACTGGGATAATGTGTGTTGGGAGAGTTTGGCACTGCCAAGTATGCTAAATCTCTTCCCTAATCTCACTGCAGAAGTGAAACCAAAGACAAGTAGCCCATCCTCAGTAGCTGTGATTCAGTGGGGTGACCAGGATTGCTTTTATTTCTCTCCTGTCTAGAGAGAGCAGCTTCCACTTGCAGATGATGATAGTGACAATGGCAGTGACAAGGAAGATGAGCAGCCTCAAGTGGTAACATTGAAGAAAGGGGACTTGACTGCGGAAGAAGCGATGAAGATTAAACAGCAAATCAAAGAGTCCTTAAAGTCACATGAATCAGGTGGGTTGCAAATTACTTATTTCTTGCTTATAGCCAAAGAGAGATAATCCATAAAAGGGAGCTTGATACTTGCTTACTTTTCTACTCTAGTGTGAGGAGTGTAGTACTGAGTCCTTGTGGGATTTTTTGCCTTATGGGAATGAAAGGATAAGTGCTTTGTTGTTCCTCTGTTATGGAGAGGACCTGGTGTGAAACTGGAAATGAAAGTGTGGGTGACTGTGCTATAGCTTGCTGTAGGCTTTGTTGAATCTTTGGCTATTTGTCAGTCTGACCTCTAGATTTGCATTCTGATTTCTACTCAGAAGCAGGTATTTAGACACTTTAGGAAATGGTTATTTCCACTTTAATAAAGAGAGGTTTGAATAATTCCTTCTTTTGGATAAAGGTCAATTCTAAAAATGGGAACTATAAAGCAAGCTTGATGCTCGTGATTTAATTATGTTTCTTGTTGCTTTGATTTTTATCCCAGAGTTGAAAGTTAAATTACTTTAACAGGTACTGGGTCCAAATATATATATATGTGTGTGTGTATATACAAAATACATGTATAAGACCACAAATCAGGTGACTTATGAAATTATGAATCTGAAAAGGTAGCAGGGAAGTAAATTTCCCAACTGAGAATCTTCCTTTCCACTGTATATGAACGCTAAGACATGTTGATAACTGATGTGTTGCTGGCTGGCTGTTGTGAAGAGAACCTCTTACTTTTTCAAAACATGTAAATGCTCGGTTTTGAGGCTTTGCTCTTTCCTCTTTTGTATCTGTAGTGATTGTCTTCATTTGAAGGTCTTTGTGTTCAGACCTTGGTTTGAGATCCAAAGTCCAGAGGAGGCCATGAGGATGATCAGGGGCTGGAGCACCTCCTGTACAAATACAGGCTGAGAACATTAGAGACTATTCATCAGGGACTGTAGCGACAGGACAAGGGGTGATGGGTTCAAACTGAAACAGGGGAAGTTCAGGTTAGATCTAAGGCAAAAGCTCTTCCCTGTGACGGTGGTGAAGCACTGGCATAGGGTGGCCAGTGAAGTGGTGAATGCTCCATTCCTGGCGGTGTTCAAGGCCAGGTTGGACAGAGCCTTGGGTGACATGGCCTAGTGAAGTATGTCCCAGCCCATGGCAGAGGGTTGGAACTGGATGATCTCAAGATCCCCTCCAACCCAAACCAGTCTGTGATTCTAAGGTGCCCTGCCTTCCTGCTGGAAGGAATGTTCTTGAGCATATGATGAAATTTTGCCAGTGTTTAACCAGGCCAAGAGCTAAAATCTTTTCCTTTGATGCACAATGATTCACAAACAGTATTGAGGCCCTGCAAGTCAGAGCTAAGGTAGTGGACTTTTGGAGCTTTGCGCAGTTTATGCACTTTGCTTATTAGCTGTTTAAATTCACATTACAAAGATAATGATCAGTTTCTCTGTGGTACACAAGATTAAATCATTTTGTGCAGTTCACAAGAGATTTTGGAGTAGCACTGAAATTTCTGGCTTCAGTTTTTCCATATGTATGAGTACATAGCTGTTTATCTGATTTACTTTGTGCATATGCTTTCACTACAGCTTTAGGGGTTTGATTTTCAATTTACTATTCTAAGAAAATGTAAAGAGTGTCCAGTGAAGGCTTTTGATGCTCCTGATGCAGTAGCTGGTTGTTCTGTTCCCATAGCAGTGTTGGTGCTGTGTCTAGTGTGTACACTCAAATATATGAACAGTTGTGTCTGCTCTTAAGTGCAGTTTTTCTTACAGATGCCCTTTTCTACCAGAATTTGGCTAACACTGTGCTTCAGATCAGGGTTTCCAAATAAACAATGTAATTAAGCAACAATTAGTAAGGGGAATTATTTGATATTAAACTGCTGAGCCCAAAAATGGAGGCCCAGCTTCTGAGGAAAATTATAGATCATGCATTTTGGTTGTTTGGCTGTGATGTTTTCAGAAATAGCTGGTTTTCCTTTCCAGAATATACTATGTGCATTTCCTATACTTCAGTATCACATGTGCAGCATCAAACTGAAACAGGGGAAGTTCAGGTTTGATATAAGGAAGAAGTTCACTGTGAGGGTGGTGAGGCCCTGGCACAGGGTGCCCAGAGAAGCTGTGGCTGCCCCATCCCTGTCAGACATACATTATACAACTTCCAGATCACTGCAGCATGAACCTTTATGTCCAATTCATGATTTTACAATTACACTTTTTTCCCCAGAAGTACTGCCTTGATGTTGTTACTTGTTGTACTTCCTTGAAGGAAGATAGCAAATCCTTGTTTTTAAATTTGCTCTAATACATGTTGAGGAGCAGAATTAGTCATTTGGAATAGTTTGGTGGTTCTGCAGATACAAACAAACCCTACAACTTTCATCCTATATGATACTAAAAGGCAGGTTTATGACCATGTGATCTTTTTAGCTGTTTCAGCAGGACAGCAGATATTAAAGAGCTTTGTCTTATGTATATGGCATTCTGCTCTTGAGAGATACACCATAATTCTGGAATATATGCTTGTGTTGTCATGGATTGCAGAAACAGTGAAGTGGAATTAAGGGATCCTATGAAGCTGTCCTCTCCATTTTGATAAGTGATGTGACTGGATTGTGTGACTGCTCACAGTCTCTTTGAAGTTATAGCTCTGATTAGTGAGAACCCACTTCTAATAAGTGCTGAAGGAGAACTGGCTTCAAGGGCTGGTTGCCATGTAGCAGATGTGTGTGCATGAAGGACATTTTGTGGCCGAAAAAATCTGTCTTCACAGTTATATTTTGTCAGGGTCTCGCTGATCTTGGTTCTGGGGACCAAGAACAGATAGTGGTGAAGGTCTGTATGTGTGTGTGAACATGTGCAGATGTGTTCTGATTTTACTGTCTTTGTTATAGATGGTGAACCAGAACCTGCTGATGGAAAAATTATGTTCAGGAAACCAACCAAACGTTCGTCAGAGAAAAATTTGGACTTCAATGTAAGTTCAAGAAAGAAGATGAAAGAGGAACAGAAAACTAAGAGAGAAGCAGCTCCTCCTCAGAGTACAGCTAAGCAAATAAACAGTAGTCTTCTCTCATTTGATGATGAGGAAAATGATGATTAGGAGTTGTATGTTTTTATATGTTACTTACCCTTGGAGGGATCTGAGTAAGGCTGAGGGTTTGCCTAGGCATAGGAGCATGGTATCCAGGTCTTCTCTTTGTTGTAGTCCAACTACAGAAGCATAGTGGAACTGTATGAACAGTATGGCATGTCTTTCTTTTAAAAGAGAATTTAACCATGTATGTAAAAGCTATTTGAGGTCACAAATGATTAGCAAAATAGACCTGTACCTATCTGCCTTATATACATTTTCAATCAATACATTTTTAAATGTGTAATTCCTCTCTGTTGGCCTTAGTTGACAACTGTGTGGTTTTTACCTGTTACTGTTACCTTGATATTCAAAAGAGAGACACTTCACTGTTGTGGAACAGAAACTGAAGGTTTCTGTCTCAGAGGATTTTTGCACAACTTTTACATATGTGGTTTGGCACATTAGCTCTTTGCAAGCCTTTGCAGCAATTGCTACAATTATGTAGTCTTAATGCTGTCTGTGGTGAATGCCATCTAAGAAGCATCAAATTCACTTGAATTGATTGTGCTAGCAAGATACAGAAATGGTGATTGTAGCTGATCGTAACAACTGATGCAAAAGAAAGATTGGAAATTGTGCACTTTGGCTATCACACTGATGGGCTTAGTGCTGTGGTGGTGGTTTCTGTTTGTTGAAGTCTGTTTGTTCCACTTGGCTACTTCTGTGTTCATCATTTGGGATCTCAAACAGCTTATTTAAAAGAAACTGTATTTAATCTTTACACTTTGGAAAAGCATTCTTTTGGTTTTCTTCAAGTAGGAATTATAAACAGGAAATTTAAGTCAAGGAACATCATAACTGTGATACAGGATTTTAAACTCTTTCAGTGGCCCATGTACAGTACAATGAACATGACCTTTATTGTGCCATTTGTGTAACAGGATGTGCTGAAATTCAAAATACCACTGAAAGCTGCTGGGATTGGGAAGAACAAGGTGGTGGGAATGGGACTGGTGATTTTGAAATCATTTGGGAGTATGGTGTGCTCTATAACCAGATACAAGAGAGGCCTGAGACTGCTGCAGAATTACAGGGTAAAAAAACAGTTCTTCTGTTGTGACAGGACATTCCAAATTATTTGGGCTGTACAGCTTCATTGAGGAGCAAATTTGAAGTTGCTGTGTGAAACAGCTGGGTTTAGTTTGTTCATCTGTTTTAAACAATAAATTATGGTTTCTTTAAGTGGTCCAAAGATACTTTAATGACAGTTTCAGTACATAAAGTGTGATTTTTTTGGTCAGCTGATAACTAAGCCTCTCATGACTGCTCTCTATCTCCATACTTACTGACTTCCTGCGGCATAAGATTGGGTGCAAGTCTGAATTGTGTCACACTAATAGCATGAGTCCATGTTACCCTGATTTGAGAATGAATAGATGTTTTCCTTTCAGAAAAACAAAACCAGACCTATAAATGGATATTAAAGTCTTGCTGTAGCACTGGCCTGATACTCACACTGCCAGAGAAGTGCAGTGTAACAACCTGATCATTCTCATGAGGATGTGTTACATTGGTAAATACATAATTTATCTATATTCTGCATAAATAAGAGAAAATAAAATGTAGGAAGAAGAAATACAGACTCAAAGGTTCCCAGGGATTAATCTTTCCATTTATTTTGTAGACTTAAAACTTGTGTGAATCCATTAAAATACATATATATATATATATATCCCCATGAGAAATCTTGTAGCATTACAGTATACTGAAGGAGTATTTGGGTATATTTCAACAAATGACTTGCTGAGATTCATCTGAAAGATTGAATTAATCACTGGCTGCTTGCTTAAACTCTCCTGGTTCTCTTTATCAGCACAAAAATATACTTGCTTACAGTTTTCTTGCACAGCCTGAAAGCTCTTCCCTTTAGCTGTGAGGCAGTTTAGGGGACATGGCGATGGAGAGATAAATGCTTGCCAAGGATGAGAGGGAATCTGGATTTACCTTAAAATTAGAGAGGGCCTCCCAAATCTGCAGCTGGTTCAAAGTTAAGACTCTGGTCTTGTTTGAATCTTGTTAGTTATTGCATTTAAACAAAATTACTGTTCTAGTGAGAGACTTGGGAGACAAGTCCAGTAAAAAAGAAGGCTACCTCAAGATACTGGGTGCAGCGCTTTTGCTTAATCATGCTTCCTGTCATACAACTTCATGATAGATGTCTGGAATGCAAATAAATTAATTGGATTTAATTGGAAATAATATAATGAAAGGTACGTCATTCTTCAGGAAGCACAGCAGGGGAAAGAAAGGTGGATATGGAAATCCAGTCTCTTTCCTTTATTCCAACTGTGATTTGTAGTGCTCTGACCAGGAGGAGCCCTTTGTATTCATTGTATTTCACTCCCATTTCACCTCACAGTAACTTACCTGGATGTATTAAGAGGTGTGAGTGATGCACAAAAGCATTTTAGTCAAGTGAGTAGTGTGAATAGTCATGTGCCACACCAGGAAAATTATCCACGCCACCAACTCCCCATTAAACCTGGGACTAAAGAGACTTCTTCATTTAGGAAGGCAATGTGAAATTGTCTTAAGCAATCACCTGTCTTAAACAATGGAACATGGAAAACCAATAATGGCAAGAACTTCCTAATGAAGTGAAGGCAAAGTAAGTGCATAGAACATGGGGCTAGGACTGGAATAGATCTTCTCGCTATTCCTTTCTCTCTCCCTTCCCTGCTCCCATCCCCAGTCCTTTTACCTTTCTGTAGAGGGGAATGTTGACTTGCTTTCTTCTCATGGAGCTTGCTCAGCTAAGGGTGAGAGGCCCTCAGTGATACGGTTTAGTGGTGGTCTTAGCAGTCCTGGGGCAATAGTTGGACTTGATGATCTTAAGGTTATTTTCCAACGTGGTTGATTCTGTTTTGAGGAGCAAGGTGCAAGTAGCTGAGGCTTGTTACCTAATAGAGGAATCTTGGTCAGACATGGCCTGTTAGCTAACATGGGATTCTTATGCAGTTTTTAGTAATAAAATCGTGGGTATTTCCCAGTTCATTAAGACTCCAAAGCATTTACTGATGATGGTGTCAGTTCTTAACTGCTGAGCAGGAAGCCAGAACAAACCTGGTGCTCCGTAGTACTGCAACAATGAATGCCTATAGTGGAAGCTTTTTACATTGCACTTGAATGCTGTCAAGAAAAGTGAGATGCTCTGTCACCCTTCTTACTTCTGAAGAAACAGGATCTTTCTCTAAATGATAGGAATTGAGATGAATCATCAAGAATGCAGTGTTATGAGGTAGAAATGGCAAAGACCTGGGACAGAATGAGCAAGAAAATTCATGTGTGAGTGGCCCAAGAGCTCCTACCTTTGGTTTTCAGCCTGTCTGAAAAGGTTGGTTGTTTTTTTTCCCTTAAATAAAACCAAATTTGTTGTATTGCAAATGTTCATTTTGTTGACCTAAACAGGAAGGAATGAGTCAGAATTCTATTCTGATTGGTTTTGTGTCCAGCACTTTTGCAGGAAGCATCATTTGGAGGATCAAAGGCTGTGTTTTGCAGACACCGAGCACAAGAAGCCTGGATTTAGCTGGTTTAATTACACATTTTTTAAGTTTCATTATAGGATTTAATGTCTTTTTTTTTACAGTGCTTCAGTATATAATCCTGTTAGGAAGCTGGAGATTTATAATGAAGCAGGAAGTAGCAATGTCATCGTTTCAGCTGATTGTTTCCCTTGTGCTGTAGTGTATTAACTAAGTGATGCTTTACTCTGCTGTGTAGAGCCAATTGCATCCTCAAGGACATCAGGCATGCCTGAAGATGAGTCATTACATTTGGTACAGCACAAGAGGTATGATATGCAGTCTCAGCAAGCGTTTGTCTATTGAAGTTGGTTAATAACCTATAGCCCTCTCCTGTGGCAGGATGCCATAAATCAATCCTTTGTGCATATAGCAAACAGAAAGGCTGATGTGTCAGCTGCCTCTTCAGTATCATCCCTTGATTTCCATTCCTAGAGCGAGGTGTTCCATCTGCAAAGAGTTTGTTCATGTCACAGACCTCCCCTTTCACCCCACTTCAGAGCATTTTAAAGGTGGCAGTCGCAAGGTAACCATTAAAATTGGGGGAGAAACAGCACAGGGTTTTACATGAGTGACTGTATCCTCCTATAGGGTTCCTTGGGCTCTTGAGAACCTATAAAATCTCAAGAGGCAGCCCTTGGGAAGTTACTTCCTCCTGGGAAAATGGATGGGACTGCTCAGGAAAATTGCACAAGATTGAATTTTAGTGTTTACCCCATGATGGCTTTTTGTTGAAGGTAAAGCAACAGCTGGCAAAAGCAGTTTTTCCTCTTATCAGATGTAAAGTGGCTTTGGTGCCATTCCAGTCCATATGGCAAAGGATTCCTTTTCCTTGACTCCTGTGGCAGTCAGTGCAATGCCTGATTAGTTAAGGCCATAGGCAAGAGGGAGCTACCTTGTAGAAGTTATTAGAGAAAGGTGTTGTTGAGCCTCCGTGGGGTAGCAGTGATCACTGCACACTTTTAGGTTTGATATCATGAAAGAGTGGTTCCCTTAGGGACAACACAGTAACAATGAACTTTAAAAGGGCAGATTATGAAACTATGAGGAAAATGGTTAACAGCAGGCTGAAGGGCAAAGAGAAGTACTTAAAAACCACAGAGATCTGCCTGGAGGCTATTTAAGAACGTTGTATTAGAGGCACAGATGGTTTGTATACCTCTGAGCAAAAACAGCGTACGAGGAAGGATGAAACTCACAGGGTTACGTGGGAGAAAAGCGTGAGTACAGAAAGGCTGAAAACGCATCCCTTAAAGTCTGTCTGAATGACAGACTAGGAAGTGTTATCAGGAGAGGGGAAAGACCTGGAAAGTGTCAATTGGTAAGGAAAAGATGCCAGAAGCTGCTGTCTTTGGATCCCCAGATGAAACACCAAAAAGAGTGGTTCTAATAATGACCTGAGCACTGTGCCTTTGAAAACTGGGCTACTCCAGATGAGGATTCACCAGGAAAACAGCCATGCTCTTAGCCAACATCTCACTAAGGCCAAAGCAGTCTGCAGTTTTAATGTGTGACTAGGCCAGGTTTAGGAGGAAAGGAACCCATTCAAACACAGTTTCTTTATAGTAGGACTTTAATTTCACCTTGTGTTAGATTCAGTGCCAAAAACGATGGCTTTAATCTTTGCCAAAGATGGTAGAAAAAAGAAATCAAACACTCCTAAGAACTCTAATTTTTGTAAAAGCAGAAAAAAAACCCCTATATTTGTTCTGGTGTGGCTTTGGGCTGGGAGGGAGACTGTGTGATAAGGATACAGTGAGGTCTGCAAAGCTTTTTTACACCAACATGTAATCGGACAGATACAGTTCTGTTGTCTAAATGAATCTGAGAGCAGGAACACGCTGACTGTAAATGAGAAGGGGAACATCTCAATTGTCACAAATGTGATGATGTGTGCAAAAAAGAAGTATCCTTGTGAAATCAATGCAAGTTCTTTCCTGATTTTTAACCAAGGAAAGGCAGAGGAAGGTCAGAGCAGTTAAGCAGTGTTTTGGCAATGCAATCTTGATGTACACGGTCTCAGTGGGACTAGAGCCCTGGCATCCAGGCTGGTTTATTCTGCCCTGTAAATTGAAACAAACAATTCAGCTGCCTGAGTCTCTTCTCCTCTGACATGCCAACTTTCTCAAGGGAAGAGATTAAGCATTGTTCTCAGCAGTGCCCCAGCAGCAGCAGTTTTATAATTTAAGGGCTGTATAAAATTTATGGAGCACTGAGAAAAGCTTAAATCAATGTTATGATTTTCATAAATTATTGCAGGCAGACAAGGTTTGGTAGAAAGCTGTTTATCCAACAGACAGCTACATTCAAAATAGGGATTTTCAAAGGCACCTGCGGGAATTACACATAAATCATAGAATGGTTTGGGTTGGAAGGGACCTTAGATCAGCCAGTTCCAGTCCCCTGCCATAGACAGGGATGCCTCTCACTAGACCATGAGGCTCTATCCAACCTGGCCTTGAACATTGACAAGGATGGAGCATTTACCAGTTCTTTGGGCACCCTGTCCCAGTGCTTCAGCACCCTCACAGGGAAGAACTTCTGCCTTAGATCTAACCTGAACTTCCCCTGTTTCAGTCTGAACCCATCACCCCTTGTCCTATCACTACAGTCCCTGATGCAGAGCCCCTCTCCAGCATCCTTGTAGCCCCCTTCAGACACTGGAAGCTGCTCTGAGGTCTCCACGCAGCTTCTCTTCTCCAGGCTGAACAGCCCCAATGTTCTCAGCCTGTCTCCATACAGGAGGTGCTCCAGCCCCTGAGCATCCTCATGGTCTCCTCTGGACTTGCTCCAACAGCTCCATGTCCTCCTTATATTGAGGACACCAGAGCTGCACCCAGGGCTGCAAGTGGGGTCTCACGAGAGCCGAGCATGGAGCAGGATCACTCCTTTGACCTGCTGCTCATGCTGCTTTTGATGCAGCCCAGTATATGGCTGGCTTTCTGCAAGCACACACTGAGGGCAGCTCATGTTCATTCAAGTTAGATACTTGTTCCTTTGAGCTACTTAGTGTTCCACTGTGAATCTTTAATCATGCCAAATTGTTTCAAATGCTTGGAAAAAATCAAATTCAGAGCAATTTTAAAATGTCACTTAAATGCTTAATGTGCTTATGAGCAGTGGGTGGATAACTTGTGTTTCTATTTCAGATGAAAACCCACTTTGGCACATGAAGAGTTAACCCTTTTCTTTCCACAGTGCATTTTGTGGTTCTTGTTTAGACCTCATTGCTGTAAGGAACCTTGTCCTGTCTCTGCCCAAAGGCTGTACCAGCAAATTACTCCAGCTGCTACAGAGAAGGATCTGCCTGTAGAGCAGAAAGAGAAACAATACATGGTTCCTCAGAGTACATTTCTATATTGTATAATACAATTCCATACATTACAGATAGGAGCAGAGATTGAACTTCCTTTCTGGACAACCAACCAAAATGGAACTGATCAGGTACTCTTCCCACTTCATCCTGATTTGGGTTTTACTGGTGATTGAAAGGGCTTTCCACTCACTGGGCATTATGCCCATCAGGATACAGATGGGTTGGAGACCTTTCATCTTGTTGGGCTTGATAATCTTAAAGGTGTTTTCCAACCTATGATTCTATGATTGGGATAGCTCCGAGCTATAATATTTGGTGTTTCATTCCCTGTGTTTTAAACTGCTCCAACTCCTCTAAAGTGAAATCCCTGTGTTTTAGATTATTGCAGATGGAATATGTGAAACATGGTACTAGTGGGAAGCACCACTGCTGAACTCCTTGCTGGATGGGTGGCTTGGGTTAAACCATTTTCTGGTGTTATTCCATTGCTCGCAATGAACTGACACTGGTAGGATATACATGAGCTCTGTACTAGAGGTTGAAACTCAAGTGTTGGACACTCCAGGATCTTGCCAGTGAATTCCTATAACCAACATGCATTAATTGATGGGGGTGACTGACTCGGCAGTCACTATTCTGCAGAAAGGGATCTGTGAGTGCTGCGAGTTAAAAACTGAACACACGCCATGGCTGAAAAAAGCAAATGCAATTTCAACCCTATAAATAATGTGTTGTGGAGAAGAGAGGTGAAGTAATCTTACCCTTACTTATCCTCTGCTTCAGGCCTTAGCTGCAGAAATGTGTCTGCTTTTGTGCACTATACGTCAAAGAAGGAAGACATAGACCAATTGGAAAGTCTAACAGAAAGCAGTGGTCAGAAGCCTAGAATACATGGCCTGTGAGGACAGCTGGAAAGAAGTGGCTTTATGCATCTAGAGAAAGGAGGTGGAATAGGAATGTGATACCAGTCTTCAGGTATGTAGAGCTCGGAAAGAGGAAAATAAATTGTTCTCTGTGTCCACTGGGAATACAGAAAGAACTAATGGATTTAAATTGCAGCAAAGGAAATTTAAGGAAGATGTTAGGGCACACTTTCTAGCTGGAACAGAAGTAATGTACTGGCACAGACTGCCAAGGAGGTTGTGGAATCTTCATTGGCAAAGCTTTTTAAGAACAGGTTAGCCAAGCATTGGTCAGGAGTGATTTGGGGAGAATTGATCCTGCCTTAGGACAGAGGGCTGGACTAGATGACCCTGCAAGGTCCCTTCCAGCCCTGGTTTCAATGGTTCATAAGGAAGGCTGCTGGGATATTCCTAGGACCTCACCAATCCACGCTGTAGCAATGCCAAGAGTCAGATTTAAACTGACAATAGCTGGCAAAATTCAGAGCTTGAGGTTGATATCTCACCTTTAATTATTAGCACTTAAATGTATTTGGACTTGTTCAGAGGCTAAATACTGGAGGTTACACAACTGTGAGTCTTTTATAACCAGCCCATGATCTTTTTAATAGCAAGAGAATCAGTTTCTCCTGATGTGTATTAATCTTATGTATTGCAACCTAGGTTTTATCACTTGAGGAAGTCTTTAGGATCTAACATACTCCAGGAGGGGTCACTCTCATTTCACATGCCATCATACATATAGCTACATGCTGTGTTTCCACTCCCTCCCTCCAAAACTCATTCTTCCACTCCACAATTGTGACATTAGTGCTCACCTTCATTATGCAGCTGTGTTTTATCACTAATACCTCTGTTAATGTGCTTGGTACCTTTTTCTCCATTCTTAGGCACTGGGTACTCCTCCTGCTGCTTTCTGCTCACACGTTCATTTATTCCTGTTGATAGATTCCATTTTCATCTGTCTTTTGCTGCTTTCCCTTCAAGATGTGCTGGCGTTACAGACATTTAGCAGTTCAGCAATTGGATTGCATCCAAATATTACCAAATGCCACATCTTTTAATATCAGGCAAAGCAGCTTGAATCTTCTTCGAGTGCTGTAAAAGACACACTGGCACGTTTTCTATGCAAATGCCAAAAAAAACCCGAAACCAAAAGCACTAAGTTTAACAAAAGAGGGGGGGTGTGAAGAAAACTGAAATTCCCAGAATTTGGTATTTTCCCTTATTTTGAGCCTTAGTTTGTGACCCAGCTCCTGATTTATGTAACTCAGTGGAATTATGCCAGTTTTGAGCAGGCAAGAATTTGGCACTGTTGCTTGTCTGGTAGTACCTTAGTGTTCAGTGATATGACCCCATATGTTTTCCTCCCTGAAGGCCATGCTTGGCCATTGGTGATCCTAGAATCACAGAGTGGTTTGTGTTGGAAGGGATCTTAAAGCTCATCCAGTTCCAACCCCCTGTCACAGGCAGGGACACCTCACACCAGACCAGGTTGCTCCAAGCCCCTTTGTCCAACCTGGCCTTGAACACTGCCAGGGATGGGGCAGCCACAGCTTCTCTGGGCACCCTGTGCCAGCGCCTCAGCACCCTCACAGGGAAGAGCTTCTGCCTTAGATCTAACCTGAACTTCCCCTCTTTCACTTTGAACCCATCACCCCTTCTCCTATCACTACAGTCCCTGATGAAGAGCCCCTCTCCAGCATCCTTGTAGCCCCTTCAGACACTAGAGAGCTGTGTGGTTCAGAAACCCAGTACCTCGGTGATGGGTTGGAAGTACAACGCTCCTGTATTGTGTCTTTACACAGCACCTACCCAGAGGAGCCCTCCTCTGTGTTACACACTCCAAGTGCTACTTTAGAACAAAAATAACAGCAATTTGTAAATGAATCAGGGAGATTTTAGAATCAGTTCTCTTCAGCAAACAGCAATTATTGAGATGGCTGCAGTAATCACTGAGGACTGAGCGTATAAAACGCTTCCAGATATGGAATTGGGTTCTATAAACATATAATTCTTTTATCAATAATTCTTATGAGCAGGCTTCTTTCTACATGCTCCCTTTTGCCAGAACTCTCCCCTCTGTTATACAATGAAGCTTATTTGCCTGGTGGATAAGGGTGGATTTGTTGGTGTACAAATTAATGTTGTTATTGACTAGAACAAACATAGGGAGGATAGGAATGCCATTGCTATTCATACCTAAAGGTAATCAATACAGGTAGGGAGAAATAAATATTTGCTAACCAAGTAAGCATCCTCTCCAGCCTTATTCCTTTTAACTCAGCCCCACGGGACTGTTCCCTGGTTGCTGTTCGTGTGAAAGACGCGTTTAGATGGAGCAGCACTTACATGTTGTTACCAGACAGGGATCACAAGAGAAACTCCTCCCCTGGTCCTGGCCCTTCCCATGCTCCAGCTCAGCACTCCCTCCTAACTTGTGCCTGCTTTTTGACTGCAGTGGTGGTAATTGTTTTCCATCATCAGTTTATCAGCCCCGGAACAGTACAGAAGGAATAAATGCCTGCTGGAAGTGGCTTGATACCTGCTTGGGGATGGCAGGCAGCAGTCTGTGGGTAGTGGTTGAGAGGATGCGAGGGGGTCTTATGATGATCATAACTAGGTTGGTTCTCATCATCCAACTAGGTTGGAAAAGACCTTTAAGATGCTGAGCACACCAGAGCTGCACACAGGGCTGCAAGTGGGGTCTCAGGACAGCAGAGCAGAGGGGCAGGATCACCTCCCTTGCCCTGCTGCTCACGCTGCTTTGGATGCAGCCCAGCGCACACCAAAGCGTCTCGGTTCAGCTGGGGGCTAAGACAACACCAGTTCCGAACCTCGCTTCCTCCCACCGCAGCCTTGCAAAGGCCACGCTACAGTGATCAGAGGGAGGCGGCCACTGGTGCCCCCCCCTTCCCCTCCGGGCCGGGCCGGGCGGCTGCAGTGCGGCGATGGGCCGGCAGGTGGCGGCCGAGCCTCAGGCAGCGCCGGGGCTGCTCTCCGGGGGTGTCCTAAGGGGCGGCCGGCACAGGGGTGCGCGTTGTTGTTGGTTGTTCCTTATCCCTTCCCCTATTCCCTTCTTGCCTCCTCTCTCCCCTGCATATCCAGAGTAACGCCTGCCCCTGGGGTTTGTATTTAATTTGGGTGAGTGAGGCACAAAGTACTGTGAGGGGCAGAATCACTGCATCCCACACTGGTTTGGGTTGGAAGGGACCTTAAAGCTCATCCAGTTCCAAACCCTACCATGGGCAGGGACACCTCACACTAGAGCAGGTTGCTCCAAGCTGCTGCTTTGGCTGCTGATGCCACAGCCCAGGGTTAGTGGGATAACTGATGGGCAGCACTGAGTCAGGTCCCTTGTGTTGGTGATGGAATAGAGCGAGATGAACTGCAGGGGTATGGGGGACTGCCTGTGGAGCACGCAAACAAGGACCCAAAATGGGGCTTAGCAAGGCAGCCTTAGAATTCAATGGAGAAAAAACAGTGGAAAAGATTGCCCTTTCCTGTGTGGGGTAGTGGGCATGGGCTGTATCTTGCCATCAGTATGGTCTAGTGGAAGGTATCCCTGCCCATGGCAGAGGGTTGGAACTGGATGAGCTTTAAGGTCCCTTCCAACCCAAACCAGTCTGGGATTGAGTGATTATACACAGAGATGGAAACTTAGCTATGTGAAAAGTCTCCACTGAGACTGTGCCAGTGGCAACCTCTGTAATAGCCCCATGGGAGGTGAGGGGGGATAGCCCCATTCTGTGTGCCACTGGGATACTATAGCATCAGCAGTGTCTGAATCTCACAAGTGCTCTGTGATTTGCAGGCTCTGTCTGCAGTGCCTCACCTGCCATCTTTCCACGTTATTTATCACTTGCCTCCCAGCACAGAGGTGCCCAGAACTTATCAAGCAAACCAAACTGGAGCTGAGTATTTAGGCTGACGTGCAATCTGTAATGCAAAAGAGAGGCCATAGGAGAGTGTGATTTCTGATCTGTCGTAAAGTGCAGAAGAGTTCAGGTCGATTAATCAATACTTGTGGAATTGCAGGGTATAATTTCCAACTGCTGGATGTTTGATACGGGGATATTTAATCATTAGACCTTGTATAGTTACACCAAGCCTGTAAGCGTAGGTGGTGTCTTAGAAAGGCACTATGTGCTAGAGGGTTAAAGTCATTCTGGAGGTGAGTTGCGTTCTCTGGTACCTCTGAATCTGAGCTGCGATGGGAATAGGATCCGTGCACACATCAGCTAATGAAGCTTGCATGATATGATATGGGACAGCAGCTCATTTAGGTGGTTCTGCCATATGGTGGCTGCCTTCTGCAGAGTGCCAGTCCCTTCCTTTTTGATATGAGGACAGAAAGGTGTCTGTCCTTTCAAAAACACACTGAAACCTGCTGATGAGCATTTCCACAGGCTGTTTTCTCTTTGGTTTCTATTGGTATTTTGAAATAGAAATGGGCAGCACCTGAGATTTTGAGCCAAGCACTTTGGAATGTAGACATGGGTGGAAAACCAGTCCTGTGTCCACAAGGTCCACCTTTCCTTCCTAAAATACCAATTCCATCACCTGGAATTGCCTTGTGGAGACCTCTATGGACTTAACAAAACCAAGGGATGAACAGGCCATTCTGTTTCTCAAGCAGATGCATCCATCTGCATTATTAAACATGAATGTCTGAAGTTAAGCCACACAATTCTTATTTGGCGTCTGAGTTTCTATTCTCTATACTCTAATGTGATTTTAGGTAGGAGCTTTTTAGCTTTCTGAGACAGAGCCCAGCCCTTTCTCCATGGCAACTCCTAATTTCTTTAAGCACCATCTCTCTTGAGCATGTTGAGGCATTGAGCACAGGCTCCCCAGCCCTACTGGCTGCTGCTGGACTTTCAACAAGCCAGCATTGAGACACATACCAGAGAGCAGGGAGAGGAGAGGAAGAAACACAATCTTGTCTCTAGACACCTTTATTCCATCTCACCTTCATTTTCCTGCCCCCAGGAAGCATTATTTTATATAGCTGTTTGTCTTCATCCTATGTGAAGGAGGAGGCAGTGGTAAGCCAGCTGCCAGGGCAGCAGAGCCATCATATACACTATTGCCATAGGACCTGTGCAGACCAGGGATGATGATGCCATGGCTGCTGTGTTGAGATCTTACTTAAAGCTGCAGTTTTACTGCTCTCCTTTCTCTGCTACCCTAGGCAACTGTTCAGCTTGCTTATACCTCCAGTTGGTATCACCCCCATTGATAACAGGGTGTCCTAAGTGCAAATTGCTACAAGCAGATGGGTATATATCTCTGTTAAGCATTACAGAAAGTAGTGTGACTCTAGTGATAGGACAAGGGGTGATGGGTTCAAACTGAAACAGGGGAAGTTCAGGTTAGATCTAAGGCAGAAGCTCTTCCCTGTGAGGGTGCTGAGGTGCTGGCACAGGGTACCCAGAGAAGTTGTGGCTGCCCCATCCCTGGCAGTGTTCAAGGCCAGGTTGGACAGAGCCTTGGGTGACATGGTTTAGGGTGACACATTCCTGCATGGCAGGGGTTGGAACTCGATGATCTTAAGGTCCTTTCCAACCCAAACCGGTCTGGGATTCAAACTAAACTGGCAGCCCCATCTGCAGTGCAGCTGGCCAGGACTGGCTTCACTTTACTTTGGCAGCTGTGTCCACACTGTCTTGAGGTGAAACTTATGTTCCTCTTTGCCTGTGAGGGAGGCAGTGAGCCTGTATGCTAACTCTTTGAAGCCAGGCCTCTTTACATGGCTAGGCACGTCCAACATGCTCCAGTGCCACCAGCACACATGGGGAGCCGGGCCATAAACTCTATGGGGACAGCGGAGCTCAGTGTGACTTCAGAGAGTTCCAGATGAAACCAGAGAGGCTGTTTACTCCATGCAAAATAAAGGTTTAAAGGCTCAGGCATCCTTTCTAACGTATAGCGAGGGGGGCTCTGTTGGCTCTCATGGATATTGCTCTATTTCAGGAAGTCTGGATGTTGTCCCCGCTCCCAGTGGGGGATCACAAACAGGTGCTGGGGTTTTATGACCATCCAGCCCTTCTCAGGTTGCTGAAAGGGTGGGGGAATCCCTTCCAGATCCTGCCCAGCTGGGAAGGGGATTCCAGGGGGTTCCTGCTGTGGCAAAGGCTGAGAGCCCAGCTCTGCTCTAATTATAGCATCAGGAAGAGGCAATATTAGAGGTGCAGATGATGGAGGGGGTTTATTGCCACCCTCCTTTCTCTGGGAAGCTCTTTCTGCTCTTTGCCCCCAGTTTTAGCAGCTCACGAGTACTGAAAGCTCAAGAGCTCCTGGTGCTTAAGCCACAAATGAAACAAAGGCAGAGTGAGAGAAGGTTGATTCAGTTTCTTGTAGAGCAATCTCCACCCTTCAAACGCCTGGGTAAGTGTTTGCAGAATGAGACTCTTCAGCCAAACACACTCTTTGAATGTGAAGCCCAGACTTCTCCCACCATATGCAAAGGCTTTGTCATCGCACTGGTCCTTGTCATCACATCTGCTTGATCAAAGCATTCCTGGACAGAAAGCGGGGGTTGAGATTGCCAAGCAGAGAAAGGAAACAAAAATAGAAGCTGTGTGCCTTCTCCGAGCCTGTGGTTGTGCCTATGGCTGCACTCACAAGAGGTGCCTCCTCTGCCTGCAAGAGCCAGTATTTAACACCTTGCTTTACAAAGAGAGAACCTCCTCTGCAGGAGGTTGCAAAGAAGCAAGAGCCTCTCCTGGCTTGTTCAAACAGAGCCCCAGGGTTTCTGAAGAGTGTACAGGAAGCCCTGTCCAGGAATTCGTATTCCCATTATCCCTTGCCTATTTGTCAAGACTAATTTTGTCTAATGGGGGTTTTAAATCTGTGCAGTGTTTTGCTATCCCCTCCATCCTGTGATAGTTCGTTCCTGTGAGCATTTGCACTGGCCAAATGCATCAGTAGGTATTAAAAAGAATGAAACGGGTACTTTGCATGTAATTAATTTAGTGATTTCTTCAGCTGGTGAGTCACGTGCATAACCTCAGTTAACATTAATGGGAGTTATGTAGGCATGGCAAGGGCAGAATAGACCCCTAATAATCTAACAGAGAATGTTACTACATCACTGCTGTAATTATATCCTGCACACACATCATTTCTACTTTGCTTTGTGACCTGCTCTTCAAATGCGGTGGCTACTCATCTGTTATGCTGCATGTGTTAATGCTGAGGTTACACTAAGTGTTAACCTTCATTGATTGCAGCCTGTCCACAGAAGATGCACGGAGCTGCATAAGTAACCAGGCAGTTGGTGTTTTGCAGAACTACAAGTTTTGTTTTATTGAAGGTGATATTGGAAGCCAGAAACAATCAGAACCCAACAAACCTCAGCAGAACAGCATGTTATGTCTCCTTCAGCATTCCTTTAATTGGGACTTCTGTTTGGAGTCCGAGCAAGCATGGCTGAGACACCTCTTAACCTCATGGTCAAAAAAAGCCAAGCATACGTGAATCATAGAATCATAGAATGGTTTGGGTCGGAAAGGACCTTAAGGTCATGTAGTTCCAACTCAAGGAGGCTGAAACAGTTCTGATATTGCACAGGTTTTTTGGTCTCTGTTAAGGCTTCTCTTTCAGGGGCAGAAAAAGGGGGAATGATCCTATCCTGGTGTACTAGTTGCATGATGCTGCAAAATGAAGACATTGAGAAAACTTAACCTTATCCAACTGCATCAAAAGCAGCGTGAGCAGCAGGTCAAGGGAGGTGATCCTGCCCCTCTGCTCTCGTGAGATCCCACTTGCAGCCCTGTGTGCAGCTCTGGTGTCCTCAACATAAGGACATGGAGCTGTTGGAGCAAGTCCAGAGGAGGAACACTGGGAAACAGCCAGAGCCCCTGAGTTAACACACATTAAATACCATCATCTTCAGGCAGGCAGCATGGTTTGAGCTGAAGGTCCTGGCTGATACCAGCATCCACCAAGGTATTTGTTTTTACTACCTCTGTTTGGGTAGGCCCTAATGTGTTTGCTAAAACAGAGCTCTGTTTCCAAGGTAACAGGTACCTAACTTTATTAGTAAAACTGCTAATTCAAACAGGGATCTGAACAAACAGATTCATGTTAATTTCAAGCTCCATTAAAAACACAAGGCAAAAAAAAATCAATGTTTGCCAAATGGAAAAAGAAAAGAAATCAATAGAGAAATTCTGTTTTCAGCCATTTAAGTGGGGGTTTGGAAACAATAGAGGTTAAAGAACTAAAACTACATGAGAGGAGTACACAGCATCCTTGTAAGCTGTACTGTAAACAGGACAAATAGATTGGATGATAATTATTAGGGCTGTAAACCCTTGAGAGAACCAGGCACAGGAGTGGAGTGACCTGTCTCAAGCCAGATGCACTCAGGTCTCCTAACATCTTGTCCGGTGCCCCTGGGCTGTGACTCAAGCCATGACCAGAAGCCTCAAGAGAAGAGCAAAGGTGTGACTGTACCATGTCCCACATCACTCTGAGCAGTGTGGGCGACAGCAGCTGTCCCTGTGTTACTGCCGGGCCTCAAACATTTGCTAGCAACCACCATACAAACACTCCAGGGATCCTGGTTATGTGGTTTGATTTCTAATATGTGCCAAAGCCCCCACTGCCTCTGTTTTCCCTGCTGTCATTGCCCTTGCCGGTAGAAGGGCAGGCTCTACAGGCACAGTTGCAGTCTGGGCACAGCCAGGGGCATGCTGACAGCACAATGACATTTGGGACTATTTGGGACATGTGCTGTTCAGAGGGGTCTTGGAGATGGGGTATCACTAGTGGTTGAGATCTGCATCCATCTTCTCACTGCTCTGAACCTCTGTGCTGCCACCCCAGCTGTAACATGGATGCAGAGGTTTTGGTTTCCTGATGCCATTTTAAGGCTGGATGCATTATGGGCAGCTCTGCAGAAGGCAGCAGGGCTTGAAGGGCACCAAGAGAGCCATGAAATCAGGCCTTGGTGTGGTAACAGCCATTGGTTCTTCATGTTTTACGTGTTTATCTGATCCCGGAGACACTGGTTCCTTTCCTGTCAAGTCATAGACTCATAGAATGGTTTGGGTTGGAAGGGACCTTCAAAGCTCATCCAGTCCAACCCCTGCAATGAGCAGGGACATCTTCAACCAGATCAGATTGCCCAGGACCACATCCAGCTTGGCCTGGGATGTCTCCAGGGATGGTTCACTCACCAGCTCTCTGTGCAACCTGTGCCAGTGTTTTACCACCCTCACTGTACAGAATTCCTTCCTCACATCCAGCCTGAATCTCCCTCTTTTAGTTTAAAGCCATCACCCCTCATCCTGCCACAACAGGCCCTGCTAAGAAGTCTCTCCCCATCTTTCTTATAGGTCTCTTAAGTACTGAAAGGCTGCAATAAGGTCTCCCTGGAGCCTTCTCCAGGCTGAACAACCCCAACTCCCTCAGCCTATCCTCACAGGAGAGGTGCTTCAGCCCTCTGATCAGTTTAGTGTCCCTCCTCTGGCCTTGCTCCAAGAGCTCCATATCCCTCTTATGTTGAGGACATCAAAACTGCTCCCAGTGTGGTCTCATGATAGCAGAGCAGAGGGGCAGGATCTGCTCCCTGGACCTGGAGGCTGTCTTGACATGTCCCTGAGTTTTGAAGCTGCTGGAAGAAAGGTTTTTGCAAGGAGTAACAATGACTTTTCCCCTTCACTGGACCGTATCTTTTCCAATTTGCCACTGTTAATGAATTTCCAAAGTCTGGATGGAGCAGAGAGGTATAAAGAGAGAGTTTGTCTTAATTCTCCACACCAGTGTGCTCCCTAAAGAAAATATTGCTTAAGAGAGTGAACATGAATGACCCCAACCTTGAAGTGCCTTCAGTGCAGCAGTGATTGTTCCTGATAGAAGCCAGTTCTTCAAGATCCAAGTGACTTTATGATTTTCAGGAACAGGATGTTTCATTCCTGTCTGTAAAACATGTCCTACTGACCACTGCCACTCTCCTTGAAAAGTGACATTTCAGATAGGTGTGTGTGATAGTTGATTTTACATTCCCGACTAGAAAAGAGTGAAGGTAATGTGACATGCTTGCCCCTTGGGCAAAGCTCGGCTGTGTGAATAACACAGGATCTAACTCAATGAAGCTCTCCAAACACAAGGAGGTAGGGCACACAGTGTGCAGCCAGTGCTTATACACCAAACATGTGGGGTTTTTGCCTTTACCTTCTTGGTCCCTGTAAAGAAAACTATCTAAGAATGAGAAGACAAAAGGCAAAGTGTGTTGGGCAGACACTGATAAAGCCTATCTGGGAAAGAAACAGTGCAAACAGGACAAAACCAACCTGCAGCCCAGCTCTGTCGTTTGTTTGTAGTTAGCCTGTTAAGGATAACTAATGAATGGAATGCCTTCCAGGCCACAGTAAAAGACATCACCAAATAAAACCTGAGTGCAGCAGCCCTTTGAAAGAAGAGACTGATGACAACAGAAGTCTCTGGCAACATTTGAGATGGTTTTTGTCAGGACAGCTGGTTTCTCCTCTCATTAGTCTTTTGGAGAGGCACCCTCTATTAAAACAGCACATGATAGCCCTTTTCCTCCCCTCCTCTCCCCCTTCTCTAGCCACCGCACTAGTATTACACTGTTTGCCCCATATTCTGAATGGTATTTACTTTAAATCTCCTTTGATTCAGTTACTTCACCTTGGCATCCCATCAGCTGGCAAACACCAGGACTGAAGTGAAGGGAACATAGTTAAGTTGATATCTTAAACGCACACAAATCCCACATGCCGTGGCAACAACAACATGAATAACAAACACACTGAGTGAAAATCCTCTTAAATTCCCTTTTATTTTCTCAATTCCAGCCTTGCCTATGACAGGAGGGACATCTTAAAGAAATAATCCTGTAATATTCCTGAACTAACAGCATTGGCATGAGGCACAGGATGCTCTTACGCTTCCCTGCATATCTCAGACAATCACAGCTGCTGCTAGTAAATTAATGGCTGCAAGGGGGGTGGGAGAGGGAGGAGAAGAAAGGGAAATGGAAAGCCTCGTAGGTGGCCTTGTCTCTGCCAAAGCTGAAGGTTTCCATTGGAGCTTTTTCCCATTCAACAACTGGCAGCTTCATCCAGAGGTCTGTGGCTGTTGTACGAGTGACTGCGAATGGGCTGCAGCACTACCTGCTAATGTACAGGGATGGAGATCTATTTAATAGGGGAATTGTTTTACCCTAAGACATCTTTCTTCCTTCTTTTCTTCGGAACTCTTTCCTGCTGGGTCTGCCCCATTCCCTTTGCCCAAGAAATTAGACCTGGATCCTTTCTTTGTGCATGATTTATGCCAGGAACATTTCATTGTCAGTCAGGGTGTGATTCTGCTGTGACATTTCCAGTGAGATTTTTATGGCAGCTGCAGTTAAACCAACATCAAGCATAAAAACAAACATTTTTTCCCCTGCCAGAGTTCATTTATATCAGTGAACCCGACTAAAAGGTGCACTACCCAAAGCACTTTTGGCTGGTATTACTTACATCTGCCCTAGAGGGCTTTGCTAGGATGGATATAACTGGACTGCCAGTAGCTCAAATGGGATGTGTGTATCTGTACATGTGTTCACAGTGGATAGCTGAAGAGCAGAGTGAATAGTGGAAGAGAAAAGAGGTCTAATGTGCAATCCATTATTCTGGTGTTAGGTGAAAACCCCCAAGTTCTTGTTGTGAGTTGTGTGCACTTACAGCCCAGAAACGCCCCGTGTGCTGGGCTGCATCAAAAGCAGCGTGAGCAGCAGGTCAAGGGAGGTGATCCTGCCCCTCTGCTCTGCTCTCCTGAGACCCCACTTGCAGCCCTGTGTGCAGCTTTGGTGTCCTCAACATAAGGAGGACATGGAGCTGTTGGAGCAAGTCCAGAGGAGGCCACGAGGATGCTCAGGGGCTGCAGCACCTCCTGTATGGAGACAGGCTGAGAACATTGGGGCTGTTCAGCCTGGAGAAGAGAAGCTGCGTGGAGACCTCAGAGCAGCTTCCAGTGTCTGAAGGGGGCTACAAGGATGCTGGAGAGGGGCTCTTCATCAGGGACTGCAGTGATAGGACAAGGGGTGATGGGTTCAGACTGAAACAGGGGAAGTTCAGGTTAGATCTAAGGCAGAAGCTGTTCCCTGTGAGGGTGCTGAGGCGCTGGCACAGGGTGCCCAGAGAAGCTGTGGCTGCCCCATCCCTGGCAGTGTTCAAGGCCAGGTTGGACACAGGGGCTTGGAGCAACCTGGTCTGGTGTGAGGTATCCCTGCCTGTGGCAGGGGTTGGAACTGGATGATGTTAAGGTCCTTTCCAACATAAACCAGTCTGGGATTCTGTGATTCTATGATAGAAAAAGTGACCTGGTTGTTCCTCAGCTGGGCCAGGTAACCACCTACCATATTAATTTGATTCAAAGGAATTGTTCCCAGCATATTATGTATTCCTAATAGTCCTGTAAAAGATCTGATTTTCATTGTCAAAGCTTCCAGCCTGCTCTGGTCTTTTCCAATTGGACTGGAAGGGTGGACAGAGCATGCAGGAAGAGTACTCTAAAGCTAGAAAGTGATTTGATAGCCACAGTCAGTACTTTAATCAAGGGCAGTTATCCTTGGGGTTGATGTCCTTAGTGCTGATAATCAATTGCTAATGGCTCCTCACCTACCTCCTGCCTTAATGGAAGCAGAGCCCACAAAATAAGTGGTGAAGGGACATAGGAGGAAAGGAGGAAACAAAAGGAGATGCCCAACAGTTCCTGTGGTGGTGGGAGAGAGGGATCCTGGTGAGACAGAGGTAAAGCACTGGGAACGGAGACACACAAAGCCTCAGGATGCAGGAGCCTAGGAAGACTGAGCAAGAAGGGAATGGGAACCTGTTATCAGTGGGCTCCCATAATTATGAACCCAGAATCTCAGTGTGTAGAGATTAACTTAAACATACTTTTTACTTAAACATACTTTTTACTTAAACATACTTTTTCCCCTTCTCAGAAGAGGCTCAGAAGCAGTGTTAGGATCATCCAGGTGAAATGCATTTTCCACTGGAAACTGTTCCCAGTATCTGGGCACGTCCTTTGCTTCCCTTTTCCTTCTGTGGCATATAGCCTTTGCATTGTTAAATATCAATGCATTCTTATTCTGCAGGGTTCTCTGACACTTGGATTTCTTTGGCCTTATATGCTTTCTCTTCAGTGTTTGCTTTCAACCTCTCTGGACCCAGGGGGAGGAAGAAGTGGGGGGAGACTGATGTAAATGAACCATCTACTGTAAATCAGTGTCATTCCACTGACTGCAATGGAGCTGCACTGAATTACTGGAGCTGAGAACTTGCTTTGTCACTATCCCCCTTCTGTGGGTTTTATATTCCCTGTTGTGGGGAGTGAAAAACACCACAAAAACCCACCAGAAAAACACTTCACCAAAGCTCCACTTCTTTCTGTTCTGCTCTCCTAAGAGGTGCAGCTGTATGCTAATAGTCTGCTTCTCTAGAAAGGGCTATAGCATGCTTTGATAAACCAGGAAGCAGACTATGATGCTTGTGTGCAAGGGGAGTAACTTACAGAGCTTTTCCCCCCCCTCTTCTCTCCATTGCCTTAATTTTACACTCTTTTAGTTCTTTGGACCTCCATAGAGTCCCTCCTAATTTACAGTACCATAAAAAGAATAGGAATTATGCTCTCTGAAATGCACAGAATTGGTTTTGGCTTGCACTGAAGAACATAAGGTGTTCCAGGGATTCACAAAGGCATCTCTCTACTTAGTTTCTTCCATTAGGCACCTGCTCCCATGCTTGTGCTGCTCTTACTGGCATGTTTTATTTGGATGCATAGGAGAGATGCGAACAGCAATGCACTCACATGGCCTGCTGCTTTGGAAGAACCTGAGGGACTCAGTTCCTGCCGTATTCTGTTTTAAATAGACACCTGGAAGTGTCATGGTCATGGCTGGAGCAACAGTCAAGCCCCCAGCTCTGCCAATACCCTGAGAGTGGGTTTGCAGTTATCATTCTGCTGATTGATTTCACGCCTTAGAGCCACAGAATGAACCAGGTTGGAAAAGCCCTTCAAGCCCATCCAGTCCAACCATTCCCAGCCCTGCCAAGGCCACCACTAACCCGTGGCACTGAGGCCTCGTCTCCAGCTGTGTGAACACTTGCAGGGACGGTGCCTGCAGCCCTGCCCTGGGCAGCCTGTTCCAATGCCTGAGCACCCTCTGGGCAAGGAATTGTTCCTCAGCTCCATCTAAACCTGCCCTGGGGCAGCTTGAGGCCGTTTCCTCTTGTCCTGTCCCTTGTTCCTTGGGAGCAGAGACCGACCCCACCTCACTCCATCCTCCTGTCAGGCACTTGTAGGGAGCCATCAGGTCCCCCCTGAGCCTCCTCCAGACTGAGCTAGAAGCACTTTATATTGCCCTGTGCTTCAGTGCATGTCCAAGGTGTACCGTTAATCAGCCCAACTACATGGGCTGTTCCATCTTATGGCTTAATTAAGATTCATCAGTAATTTACTTGGGATTAATACCTGTTTATATGGAGCTGAAGTTTCATCAGTTTGGGGGATGAGTTATTGAACTGCATTATGTGAAGTAAATCAATAAAATATCACAAGAAATGAGAATGACTCTCCCTTGTACTTCTGGCCTTTCACCAAGCTCACAGACAGAACTCACTTAAGGGAGGCATTCCCATCCTATCTTCCAGCTAGCCACAGTGGCTGTTAATATCTCTGATCACCTTGCTCTCATTACCTGCATTATAAAGTCCAGACCTGAGGGAGTGCTGCTAAGAATAAGAGGTGCTTTTAATCAGTTATAGGATAGTGGACCCAGGCCTTAGCTTTTCAAGGGGTTACTACAAACCCAACACCCTCAAACTGCTCTCAAGTTGTTGTTAGAGGTGTGCTTTGTATCAGCATATACACACATTATTTCTGAGGCCCAGCAGGGAGGTCATCAGTGAGTGATGCCCAGAATATGTAGCTTAATTGCAAGGTTCTGTTAAGCTAATACAACTTGTTTACCAAATGCAAATTGCTTCTCCTTCATATCATGTCTTGATTCTGTTCCAGTGCTGAGGAAGACTTCTTCCTGGCCACATCACCTGCCTCTGGTGACTTTCCTCCTCTCCACAGAGGCACCCTGCTAGCAGAGCTCCAGGGAGTATGAAAACCAGAACTATTCCTATCTCCTCTTCATCTCCTAAGCTTGCCCTAGATCTGACACATTCCCCCCCTCTCCAAAAACACAGTTTTACCTCGGTGGATGACTGGTTACTTTCCACTCCAGTTTTCCTGATCTTCACCCAGCCCTATTCCAAATGGGAAGTGTGGGTTTTGCCATTCATTTCCATGAAAAAGGGTTTGCTTTCGACACAGTTTGATTAACAGCCTGCTGCAGAAGAGGCTTTCCAGGAAACTGGAACCTGATTTTCTTTGCTATAATTGTTCCTATGTTTGTAATACTCTTTTCTAACCCATGACCAGAGTCAGGCTGCAGAGATGTGAAAGGCTCTGACATTCACTGTCTCAAGTGGCTGCTGCAGCAAGTGCTAGGAGAAGGGGAAACAGTAATGTTGAGTGAGGGGTGGACTTGAGTTCAGAGGTGCTTACTGAGATGGCAGAGTTCATCTCTAGCCTGGAGCTTCTGTGGGCTGGAAAACAACTATTCCCTTCCAAAGTTTTGGTGAAAGAAGAGGCCTTTTCCCTTACTTGTATGTAATTCAGAAGTCTTTGGAGTAGACCCTAACACAAGGACAACCTTCACCTTTTACCAGCTTCTCACCCTGTCCCTCTTGCTTCTTTTAGCTTTCCTGCTGTCGTCACTGAATGCCTGCACCATAGGGAACAGTTCACTGGGCTAAGAAATGAGATGCTCTCTGGACAGCAGGTGCTGTTTAAAGCAGGGGTTAATGTGCTCTTCTGGCCTCTGCTGAACCCACTTTCAGAGCACCCCCATGCCCAGCTGTCCTTTTCCACCCTGCTAAGCACTATGTGCCAGCATAGCTGCAGCTTGGAGGTGCTCCCTAACCCAGTTCTGTCACAGTAATCTGGGTCAGCCTCAACACTTCCAGGATTACATTTATTTTTGTAGCTTTCGTCACTTCAACAGTTGGGTTAAAGAAGCCCTTTCATGTGCAGTTATGCTGACAAAACAGAGGGGAATTGAGCTCTGGAGAGGGTTGAGTGGAGCCAGGACATCAGGCTGACCATTCCCTGGAGCACACAATAGATAAACTTGGGCAAGGACAGCCCACTTTTTGGCATCTTGAGGCTTTTGTCCTCTTCTGGTACCTAGAATAGGTACAAAGTATAGACACTTAAAATTTGATTCCTAAATTCACTATGGCCTTGCATGAGGATGCTCAGGGGCTGCAGCACCTCCTGTATGGAGACAGGCTGAGAACACTGGGGCTGTTCAGCCTGGAGAAGAGAAGCTGAGTGGAGACCTCAGAGCAGCTTCCAGTGTCTGAAGGGGCTACAAGGATGCTGGAGAGGGGCTCTTCATCAGGGACTGCAGTGATAGGATAAGGGGTTCAAAGTGAAACAGGGGAAGTTCAGGTTAGATCTAAGGCAGAAGCTCTTCCCTGTGAGGGTGCTGAGGCGCTGGCACAGGGTGCCCAGAGAAGCTGTGGCTGCCCCATCCCTGGCAGTGTTCAAGGCCAGGTTGGACACAGGGGTTTGGAGCAACCTGTCTGGTGTGAGGTGTCCCTGCCCATGGCAGGGGTTGGAACTGGATGCTTTAAGCTCTTTTCCAACCCAAACCAGTCTGGGATTCTATGAATCTGTGTTAACAAAGGATGGGTTTCTTAGTGAAACTCTTACCACCATGGCACAGCCCTTCTCAAGCTGGTTTTAGATGTGGGACTCAGCCTTGCAGTGAGGCTCATAGGGTGCTGGTAACCAGCTACAAAATGTTGCTAGAAAAAGGGACCTTATGGATTCTCAGGTATCACCTCAAGGTGGTTAAAAACATGCATGGCCATCAAAATAGTCGGAAAGCTGATGAGCTCAACCTCCATGGAAACAGCACAGGAGCAGGTGGGTTCACTGGGGAATGTAATCTTTGGCAAATACTGGGATTTTGTATTTAATATCACAAGAGGAGAAAGCTACAGAGTTTGGAGCTGAGCTTCCCGAAATTCAGTAGAGGAGGAGGGAGGAACAGTTCATATCATAGGGTTTGATCCATATCCTTTTTTGATAGTTAATTGTTAGTGAAAGACACCAATGATAGAAAGGAAATAAATCATCTGGGCACTTTGTTCCATTATCAGCCAAGTTTGATATAATCCCAGCTGCTCTTCTTCCAACCCTCCCTGCCTCTAATTCCATCCCTCTTTCCACTGGGATGATTCTATAAGCTAGAACTGTCTCTCTTACCCAAAAGCCAACTAGAAAACCCTTAGCCATTTGCCCCTGGAAGTGTGCTGTAAATAATATACACGAGTAAGAGCCTCATGAGGATCTGAGTCCAAGCAGATGTCACTGCTGTGGAAATGAATATACTACCTCTAATACCTCTGAAAACAAACCAGCCCTGTCAGTCCCAGCCCCTGTCACCTCTTCAATAACATCTGATCATGGGATCAGGCTTGGCAATGCAAGGGAAGCTGTCCTTTGCCCCGTGAGAAGCTGGCATACAGGAGCACATATGCTGCCAGGTCAGTGTTAAACTGTTATGACACCAGAGTCTCTAACCATTTTACACAGTTGGAAGCAGCTTTTACATGACTTTCACCTCCTCAGGCTTTTCAGTCTCTCCCTTCAGCCTCTCCCTTTATTCAACATAATGAAAATGTCAAGACTGTTCTTAGACCCACTTGCCTGGGCACATTCACCTCCCAAGTGAAAATGAGTTTGTGGCTGTGGGTGCAATATACATTTCTTTATTGAACTATCTCCATAGATACTAGTGGTTGCTTTTCAGTTCAGCCTTAATGAACTCCATGGAGTGGTGGAAAAGAAGCAGGCAGTGTAAATAAATAGATGTTTTGTGCCTGCGGTTTAGATCACTTAAACAGTCTTTTACAGCTAAGGTAGAGAGTTGGAAGTGACTGCGGTGGAAAATGCTTGCACCGCAGTACACAGCCAGCCCCAGAGTGAGGATATCCAGAGACAGAGTTGTTATATGAGGTTAGATTTACACTCTGCTTTATGGCAGTGGAAGCTTTTAAATGTTGAAGTCAATTTATTCAGTATTTAATATGCATGCATGCAAGTATTTATACCCTACCACCAGCATATACAATGTGGTACACTGCCCAAGCAGGTGCTTAATCTAACTTTCACCTTTGATCACCTCAGTCTTTGGCCTTGGTTGCTTAAGAAGATATTGCCTTGAGAACAGCTTCTTGGTTGTGAATTGCCCTGGGATTACATAGGTGGAATCTCAACCCTAATTAGAGGAAATTTATCTATTTGTAAATGAGGACATATATCTGAGAGTTCATTTCCTTTAAGCTTCTCCACATTGACCAACAGCAAGAATTTCCTTTTCAAATACAAACCCTGCATCCACTCAAACCTCAACCATCCAGTCAATCAATCCATCTGCCCACTGGTTTTGCTGGATGTACAATACTCAGTCCCCCAAACAGTGACAGTTGTAAGAAACAAATATCATTATATATCATTATAAAAGGGAAGCATTCCATTCTGGAATGGCTGAGAAATCCTCCTTTCCAGAGGAGCACAGCAGGTTTTCCAAGCATGGCAAAACAAGACTTAAAAACCCTGACACTGACTGGCAGAACTGCTGTTTGAGGAGCTGCTTTGACATTTCAAATGCACATCTGTATTTCTCTTCCCTCCTAGGTCTCTGCTAAGGCAAATCAGCAAGATAAGTAGAGGCATGAAGAAAGCAGATATAAAGAAGGTCTCGGAGTCAGGGTTTGTGCCTATAAATCCTTAGCCATGAACAAGATGCAGTGGTGTGGCACAGTAAGTGTCAGTCATGCCAGGGTGACTAATATAACTAACTCACTTGTGACCTAATTAATCACAAGTGGAGCAGGCATCCCAAATTCATGGCAATAACAGCTTGATGCCACCCCAGCAAGTAAGGAATCCTTTCTAGAGATATCCTTAGGTAGAATAAGGAGCCCTGGTCCTCCTCTGGTGTAAACCACCTGGGCTCTGCTGTGGGCTGATGAGTGATGCCCATTTTTCTTAGCTAAGCGGATGACCTGTGTTTGTTAATCATTATTACCATACTATATTTATATTTATATTTACCTATACTTATATTTATAATTATTTATAATAAGCAGAGTTCTTCTTGTGGCTCTGAACAAAGTGTTTGCCTTGTAAACTCACCAGACTGGGGAACAAACACTCTTTGGGAACACAAAGCAGAGGAAAGACTTTCATGAGGTGGGGTCAGTCTCTTCTCCCAGGTGACAATGGTGAGGATTGCTTTACTACCAAGGAAATTGATAGAGGAAACGGCCTCAGGGCAGGTTTAGATGGAGCTGAGGAACAATTCCTTGCCCACAGGGTGCTCAGGCATTGGAACAGGCTGCCCAGGGCAGGGCTGCAGGCACCGTCCCTGCAAGTGTTCCCACAGCTGGAGACGAGGCCTCAGTGCCATGGGTTAGTGGTGGCCTTGGCAGGGCTGGGGAATGGTTGGACTGGATGGGCTTGAAGGGCTTTCCCAACCTGGTTGGTTCCATGATTCTATGTCTCATCATCCTGCAGCAAAAATGGGCAAGAAAATCCATTTCTCTCTTGTGTCTTCTGTCAGTGTATCTCTATATGTCTTCCGTGTTCAAGGCCAAGTTGGACAGAGCCTTGGGTGCCATGGTTTAGTGTGAGGTGCCCTGCCCATGGCAGGGGATTGGAACAGGATGATCTGATGGTCCTTTCCAACCCAAACCCTTCTGTGATTCTATGCTTCTATGATAACCTTTTCTTCAAAACACAGATTCTCATCCAGAAGCTCACAGTAGGGTGATGCTGGCCAGGATTCCTCCTGCCTGCTGCCCGAGACCTCCCTGTAGCACTTGAAGAGCAGTCTGCCTTTCCAGCTCCTGCGTGCTCAGCACACTCCCAGCCCCAAAGGGTGAGCCACAGTTCAGTCCCATGGCCTGGAGCCGGCGGGATGCTTGTGGGATCACATCATCCTCCCGGGGTTGTGCTTGGTTGTGCCTTGCACTGCTGCATGTGGATGAAACGTGAGCTCCAGACCTCATGGGGTGTTCTCAGGCTGGGGATGAAACGGCACACTGATGTTTCCTTTCAACACTAGCCCACTGCACAAGGTGACAAAAGCACAGCCGGCGGGCCACATGCGGCTCCGGAGTGTGTCTGGTGGTGCTGCACGTGGTGCTCCATGGAAACAGCCAGCAAGGCTGAAGCACAGCAGCCAGATGTGTCTTTGCCTTTTTCCTTCCGCTCCATAATACACCACAGGGTGGGCTGAAAGCAGCAAGAGGAGACAGAGCCAAGCACTCTGATTCTCCTCCACACTGGCAAGGAAAAGGAGCTTCCTAAAGGCAGCAAACTGGTGTTGTGATATCCCCCCCCCCCAGTCCTAAGGTGCTCTGAACATGTTGGAGTATGTGGTTGATGACATTTGAATGCCTGTGGTTGGAAAGGTGAGATGTCTTCACCTTGTTGATAGGCTGTTCATGCAGATGATGGAGCCTGAGCAAAGTAAGACCTGGAGCAAAAGAGATTAGTGAGAAGGTAAAAGTTGTTCCCTCTCTCTGTGGCAGGGCAGCTCATGGATACCACCACCAGTGGTGGGTGCATTGCAGTGTGTAAGCACAGTGTGGAAGAGGATCAGCCTGCTAGTAAGCCTTCAGGTTGCAGCACAGGATGTGGAGTGCCTGATGGAGCAGTCACCCATGTACCTACATGGTGTGAAAGAGGTATCACTTTGCTTTGTGTGTGCACAACTCAACCTGAAAATAGAAACCAAGAGGAAAAGAAAAAGGGAAGGAAAAAAGGAAAACAGGGTGTTTTGAGGTTCCTGGTCAGCACTGAAGTTAAAACCATGGTGAAACGTTTGTTATTTGTGGGCAGTAATAGTTATATCATGCATTAAAAAGGAAGAGAGGAAAAAAGGTACTCATGAACAGTCTGACACCCTACTGGTGTTGTCTGTGGGCCCCACATCCCCCAGGTCGAGAGAAGCTGCAGTGATTCCCATGGAGCTGTATTGAGTCATCTGGATACAGGCCAATTCATACCAAGTTTTTCATGTGACTTTCAGGTCTAAGGTTTCTTTTATAATGAACCTGCTGCATGAGAGGCAGCGTATCAATGGTGTTGGTGGTTCTTTCAGCTCCAATGGTGAGCACTGCTTTGCTACCAGGGAAATTTGCTCATGCTGGCCTGAACACCCTGATCTGACCCAGGGCAGCCCCATTTGCATCTCTGAAGCTACAGCAGATGCTCCTTGCTCTGGAGTTCATTCGTGCTTTGCAAAACTACCACATCAAGGCTCTGAATAATAGACTTTTGGTGCAGTTTTTGCAATTCCAGAGTAAAACTCCATCTTGGTGGTTGAAGTGTGTCTCATAGATGGGGAGAAAGAGGAGAAACACACAACAGGCCCCTCTATTTAGGGCCATATAGCGAATTAGCATTGAGGCAGGTTCCTAGTAATGGACCCAAAACAGAGGGGCAGCTGGGGTTGAGCTGAGCGACTGCCCCTCCACTCTGCCATCATCCCTCTGCCCTGACATTGGGCTGAGCATCCTCAATCAAGGTCAGTGTGTGGTCATGAGCATTCCCAAGGTTGAGCACTGATGTAATGGTAATTGGATCTCATCAGGCTGGTCAAAAGGGAGTTCTTTGCAGCAATTATCACCCAGTGGGGGGAAAGGGAAAACGGAAAAGCCAAACCTGGAGGCAGGGAATTAGAGCCAGCGCTGTTGAGTTGGCAGATGCTGCTGGATCTATGGCCCTATCATGGCAGGGAAAGCAGTGGCAGCCTCTCGGAGCCATCACTCACTGTTATGTTGGGTAAATGCCAGCAAATGGAGCAAGAGGAGAGACAAGGGAGGGAGGCACCACTTTTAATTACTTGAGGTCACACCAGACAGAGGAGTGCCCACAGTGACATATCAGTCCCATCAGAGGGCTTGTGTGCAATCAGGACTTGTGTTCACGCAGCCCCTTTTATCCAGGCATTAAACCCACACAACTCAAAGTGCCACCACAGCCAAGTGACAGCAAGAAGCATATTGTGCACATCTACCATCCCCTGGGCAGGAGCAGTGAGGGGCATCTGTCTAACAGTGCAAGCAGCAGCACGACACAAGTTTTCCAGGCAATAGGAATGGTAGGGAAATCTCCGGGGTGCCATGGCTTCCCTGGATGGGAGCCAGGGCATTAGCATATCTGAGGTAGGGCTCGTGTCTCCACATGGCTCAAGTTGTGTGGAACAGGCTCTGGAAGGGGGTCTTGCCATTGCCTCACTGCTTTTCTCCTTAGCTGTCACCCTCTTCAAAGTCTTCAGTGGGGCTTGTGGCAGTACAAGTGCTCTGCAAAGCTCTATTTATGTGGGGTTTTTTGCACCAGCAGCAAGGTGATACAGAACCATAGGATCGCAGACTGGTTTGGGTTGGAAAGGACCTCGGGATCATCCAGTTCCGACCCCTGCCATGGGCAGGGACAGCTCACACCAGACCATGTCACCCAAAGCTCTGTATCCAACCTGGCCTTGAACACTGCCAGGGATGGGGCAGCCACAGCTTCTCTGGGCACCCTGTGCCAGCGCCTCAGCACCCTCACAGGGAAGAGCTTCTGCCTTAGATCTAACCTGAACTTCCCCTGTTTCAGTTTGAACCCATCACCCCTTGTCCTATCACTACAAAGGATATCCATATGTTGGTGGAGTGGTCACTGCCTTTTCTGTGCATCACTGGCACCACAAATTCCTTAGAAATTCCCTCTAAATAAAACTTAAGGAAAGAAATATCTCAACCATATCAACACTTTTATGGCTGAATTCATCATTGTCAGGTATGACATTCATATAGGAGCCTTGGTTTCTTCACACACAGCCATCTCCTGTTGACTTTGCTGCGAACTGCATTTGCATTCAGGTTGTGAGGTCAGGTTGTTAATTATGCAAACTCACCTGGTCCTCCTGAGCTCAGCACAAATCCAAATGGATGTGCCCTGATGAGAGGATGTCCTGCATTGCCTTGCCATGGATTTCAGATTACCACTTTCCCCACTGCAAACAGCATTTGGTGTTTCTAGAAGCCTTTGCTGGTGTGTGGCTTCTGCTTTCTTCTTAGCAATGATCCTGGTGTGATTCTGTCCCTGCCTCTGCTTCTCCTTCAGCAAAGCAGATGTGATTGCTCGTGGCACTGGGCTTTGGACTGCATCAATGACCTGATCCAGGGTTCAGTGATAAGTAAAGGGCAGGCTTAGTTTTATAGTGCAAACAGTTTTACTCAGAGGTGATGCAGGGATGCAAGAAAGGGGTAAAAAGGATTTATACTGAAATTTGCCACCAGGGTGTTAAATTGCAGCAGGAGTCAGAATTAACCTGCTTATAGCCATGCCAGTACAGACTGGGAGAAGGAGGCATTGTTTCTGTTTCAAACCAAATGCGTGTGTAGTCCAGGGCTGCCAGTTTAGCTTAGACAAAGGAGAAGGCTTCATTAGGAATCTGAGAGGCCACAGTAATGAGCTGGTTTAATCTGACGTAGTTGGGCTGATGGTGGTGGGTTTTGTCCAGTGGGCTGGCTCTGGCAACCAGCTTTGGGTAGGGGGGATTGGGGAGTGGGCAGCTTATTCCTGAAACAGCAGCTCTAAATTACTACCAACAAGAGAGTCTTTAGCCTCAGTCACAGGTTTTTCCTCCTATGATATTCATAACCATGTCTTCTTGTGCTACTCTATCATTTAGGAGGACAGTCTCTCTGCTATAAACACACTGCATCCCCCTTTCCCCAAACACCTTTTAACTCCCACAAGGTTAAAGCACATTATTCATATTCAGTCTGTCAGGCTGCTGCAAACAGAGTGATGGAAAAAGAAGCTATTTCAGTGCCAGCCCAGACTTTCTGTGTGATGGTTACTGAAATGATGGAGCTGATCAAATCCAGTCAAAACATGGTTTTGATTGCTATTCCAAATGGTTACTGCTCAACAGCTCATACTTCATTTGCTTGCTGTTTGCTGTTTGAACATCTGCCCAAAGGGACTTTTCTTGCACAAATATTAGGGAATGGCTGTTCTTTGTACTAGTGCTGTAAGCAAATAAGTATTTTGCTACAAGCAAAAGTATTTGGGAAGAGGCAAGAAATGCATATTCCTTGTTGTTTGCTGACTACTCTTCTTCATCTGTTGCTGCTATTACTGCTATTGCTAGAGCCAGAAGGTTTTGGTTAGAGTACAATCACTGCATGTGTCACCTGGGTCAGAGCATCACCTAACCTGCTGGGTGAAGTGATGCGCTGAATCAGGATCTCTAAGGCTTTGTAGAACCATACAGAAGGAGGATCTGCTGTGAAGAACTCACCTGCTCTTACAGGTTCCAGCATCAGACCGGGGAATAGACTCAATGTCACTTGATAGGAAGAATACTTTGTAGAGGAAGAAGGGCAATTAATATAAGCAGTACTGGGGGCAAAAAAGGCTTGGAGGAGGAGGGGAGATGATGTATTGGGGGAGAAGGTTAGTGAATGGGAGGACACTCAGAAGAATGCTCTCAGATTGGAGACTTTCCAGTGGGATACAAGCATTTTTCATGTGTGAGTTGAAGACTCAGAGGTACTGAAACCTGCAGGGTGGTCACTGGTTGTTCTCCCACATTTGTCCTCCTTCTTCCTCCCCATCTCTGCTGTGTTCAGACAGGGAGGCAGGATGGACTTCTTTGTATTTCAGTCTTCTGCAGCCTTTCTTGTTCACTGCAAGTGTCTGTCCAGAGCAGTCATATTTTTCTCAAGAGTGATAAATTCTTTCCCAAACCCTTTAAAACAATTCCTTTTTGCTAAGCACTTGCTGTATTACACAGGCCCAATGGCAGCTTTTTAATGATGGGTATTTCCTAACATTTCTGTCCATGCTTGAACACAGGATTGCATACAGAAGCTGCATTATGCATACACCGAACCGAGCATAACAGCACCTGCTGCTGCTCCTGCTGCTACTAAAGAGTGAGCAACTAATCTCTTTAATTATTGGAGAGGAATTAAGGCTTTGATTTGTCTTAGAGCAGTAACGTAGGTATTTCCCCCCTGCAGGCTGGGGAGGAGATGCTCTTTGCCTCCCTGTTCTGTAGCAAGACGGGCTTAAACTGTTGGGTGGGTGGCCTCTGCCAGCAGCACCTGAAGGAAGAGCAGGGTTATACAGACACCTATTCCTCTCTTATATACATGAGGGGTATATATCTAGAATCATAGAATCCCAGGCTGGTTTGGGTTGGAAAGGACCTTAAAATCATCCAGTTCCAACCCCTGCCATGGGCACGGACACCTCACACCAGACCAGGTTGCTCCAAGCCCCTGTGTCCAACCTGGCCTTGAACACTGCCAGGGATGGGGCAGCCACAGCTTCTCTGGGCACCCTGTGCCAGCGCCTCAGCACCCTCACAGGGAACAGCTTCTGCCTTAGATCTAACCTGAACTTGCCCTGTTTCAGTTTGAACCCATCACCCCTTGTCCTATCACTGCAGTCCCTGATGAAGAGCCCCTCTCCAGCATCCTTGTAGCCCCCTTCAGACACTGGAAGCTGCTCTGAGGTCTCCACGCAGCTTCTCTTCTCCAGGCTGAACAGCCCCAGTGTTCTCAGCCTGTCTCCATACAGGAGGTGCTGCAGCCCCTGAGCATCCTCGTGGCCTCCTCTGGACTTGCTCCAACAGCTCCATGTCCTCCTTATTCTGAGCACACCAGAACTGCACACAGGGCTGCAAGTGGGGTCTCACAAGTGTTTTATCTCACACTGGCAATGCTCTGTGCAAGGCAGAGGGGTCAGTTTGCTCCCTGGAGTGCAGTAACAGTGATTCCCTTGGCACCCCTGGGCAGCAGAGGTGGGCAGGCTGCAGGTTACGCTCTCTATGGGATTGGATCCGGATACAAATGGCAGTCTGGGTGCTGCTGGAGCCTGCTTGTCTGCAGGCATGCTGAGGAGCCACAGGACCACATGGGCTGTCTCCAGCTTGTCATCAAGCCATCACAGCTGCTTCTTTTGCCTGGGAGGAAGAGAAGGTGAATCAGGAGTAGAAAATAATCATGGGGTGTCTCTGTGGTGAGGAGTTTGTAGTGTAGGTATTGGGAGGACCTTGCTGGCCACATGCTGTGAAATCACCCTCTAAGGGACATAAGGAATTAGGGGAGCTCTTTCATGACCAGGGAGGGTCTGCTGCCAGTCCTCCTCCAGTGAAAGCTGGACCAGGCTGGGCCATAGTGGTCTTCTCCCCAATGCTGCCAACATTGGATTATACTCCTTTTCTCAACTCCCCTCCTGTCCCTGTTTTCCCCCTTTCCAGACCCATCCTTCCTTGTCAACGTTAAAGCAAGAGCAGTGCAGTCATGGAAAAGAGCAAACAGATCCTCTCCATCCTCTCAGCTCCCTGCTGCCCTCCTTTCCTTCCTTCCCTTCCCACAAAGGAGCCGCAAGTATTCCTCTGCGCCACAAAAAGGACCTGCCCAATGGTCTAGGACAAGAAAGGGTTAAACTCAGCCGAGCACCAGCTCCAACACAGTTAATCCATATAAAGCTCATGGATTTCTCTGCAGTGATCTTTGTGGTTGTCATTTGCATTTCCCCCCCCCTCCTTTTGTGAAAACCTTTTCTTCTTCCCTTTTACACTGGTTCGCATGCAGGAATTAGCATATTGTACCGGAGCTGGAGCTGGAAGGAGCCGACCCCCTGCTGCTCAGCGGATTGTGCAAGCTGCAGGAGGCATCAATTTTTCAGCACTTTTCTCATTTCTCATTACAGTCAGGGCACCGCTCAGCTCCCGCTTCCATACAATCCCTAGTGGTCCTAAAGCCAAGCATATGGGATGGCGAATATCCGTACCGCTGCTTTCATAGCGCTGATATCCTTGTTTATGCTCCCGTCGTAATTAATCCGGGTATTAATATAGTTTGGGCTTAGCTTTACAAATCATATAGATGGGCTCGCGGGATAATTGTGTCAGCAGACTCGGGCTCATCCTTGCTAACCTTAGGAGCGACACATAAACACTTTGACCGAGCCTGCCTTGGAAACAAGGAAGGCGAAGAGAGGAGGAGGAGGGTGGAAACAGGGAATCGATGTCTGATAACTATAAATAGTGTCTTTAGAATAAGGAGATTTCCCAAGCACAATAAAGTTGTCCTCAGGTATCAAACTCCGCAGTTGTCATAGTGATGTGTGCATTATTAAGAGGGTGTTATTCACTTGGGCATCTCATCTTGTAATGAGGGTGGCTCATTATAGGCCCCACAAGAGTGGCTTTCCACACTGACCACATCGCAGCTTGGTGAGTGCTTGGGGCTGAGGGGAGCTTTTTCCCTGCCTTCCATCCCACCCCATCCCGAGTAACCTCTGTGTGGCAGGGCAAGTGGATGGCCAGCCCAAGGCAAGCCAATACCCCATTTTCCTCTGGTTCTAAGCATGCCTATGACTTTAATAGGTAGGAAAAATCACTCTCTGGTTGCTTTAGCCTCTTTGGCTCTCCCTGGCCATTGTGTTCATTAACATTGCAGATTGGAGACTTTCAAACGAGCCATTGGTTTGCTTTTATTTCTGCACCTGGTCCCAGCAAACACCCTTCCTGGGGTCAATGATGCCCCTTGCACCAGCCTTAATGGAACTTCCTTTGCTTATCATTAGCCACTTTGCATTGTTACAGAGCACTATTAGCAGGGATGTGGGGCTTGCTTTTAATTCCCTTCTGAGGTCTGTGCACAGCAGTCGCATCCCTTCCCCAGCTCCCCAAACAATCCAATTATCACAGTTTGTCACACAGGCACGGGTGACCCACACACCACCTGCTCTGCTGGTTAGGCCTGATCCTCCTGGATAGCAGCCAGGAAGGGGGATTCCACTTCTGCCTTAGTGGGACCCTCTTAAATGGCTCTAAAAATCATCTATCTGCTTTCATTGGCAAAACCAGAACTCGCAATTGGCTGTAAAATTGCATTGATTGAATATGAATTCAAACTGGGATGTATGAAAATGGTTTAAAAGAGTTTCATTCTTCCCTCTTCCCCTCTTTTTTCCTCTTTTTTTTCCCCCAAAATAGATGTATGTCTAGACAGGCAACCTGTGTATTGTTCCAGCCAAGTTACGTGACCCTGGCGATATAGGGATCTGATCAGCTGGAATGTCTGAACAGTGGAAGTTAATGGGAGTGCTGCTGTCGGCCTCCTATCCAGGTACACGTGTAAGCGTAAGGGCAGAATGAAGGATGTGATTAAATGTCATCATCTTCAATTGGATTTATCATGTGCTGATGTCTTTTCCCTAAATGACTCTCAAATCTTAACCCAAAGGGATGGTTGGGAATATTCTCCATGTCTTCAGTTAGGTTTGGAGCATCCCCTTTGAGCTGTGCCATTAAACATCCCCTCCCAGGTCAGACTTTACTCGGCTCATGTACCCTCAGATATGCTGAATCCATGGCTTGGCTGATCCACCTGCAGATTGCCAAGGGTGAGCTGTGATTTGCCCAAAGAAGAAGCAGTCCCTCTAAGTTCTCCACTATTCCTTAGGAGTCTCATGTGTGTTTACAGCATCCACCAGGGTTTCTCCACAAGTTCCTTCCAGTTCTATTTCCTCCTTCCTTTCAGCTGTCGTATCTCAACTGAAAGCAGGGGGGTCCCTCCAGTAAGGGTTTCATGCTGTATATTCTCTTTGCCATGCAAAAATCAAAGGGAATTTTGCACGTGACTACAAGAAGGGGCTGGAAGAAGCCCTCAAGGTATACTTAGTCCTGGATTACTCCATCAGTCCGTGGGAGAAATCCTGCTGCCCCGAAGCAATCATCTTCAAGGAAAACCTATGTGTTTGTGTTTGTAGACTCCAGAGGGAATCTGGATAGACTGGAACTGTGCAAACTTTGTGCTTTTCCACCAAATCCAGAGATTCCAGATGATCTAATAGCTATGTGGTGTTTAAATGCTGCACATTCCTCTCAGTTCTGTATCATCGGGAGTCAGTAGCAAGGAGTAAAAGAAGAAGGATGGTTTAAATATGTGGGACTAGGGAATGGATTGACATTTTGCCTTGTATTTCAAAAGGCTTTTTCTACTGGGAAATTAGTCTCTACTCACATGGCATTGTGATAATCCGCTTAGAGTCCAGTTCATCAATATCTTTAAGTACTCACATGTTTTTCCTCTACAACAAAGTAACTTTGTCATTTGTGTGCTGGTTGTCGACCATCTCAAGTAAAGTGACTAGCAGAAGGTGGGTGATTTTTAGCTAGCTCTGTATACTTTAATAGCATAGCCTAAATGGGGTTATCAGTATTATATTTTCCAGTTACCAGGAGCTTCACAGGCCCCTCAGAGTACAACCACATTGCTCTCTACTCTCAGGACCCTGCAGGTTGACACCAGATGCTGTAGGGAAAGGGAAGTGCACAGGGGGTCGTGGGCATCAGCATGAGGATGTGGCTGCCCAGCCAATGTCCAGTAGCAGAATGGAAGGGTAACAAATCAACAGGATCAATAACAAGCACCTTTTGTTTGTCTCATTCTTGATCAGCTGCATCAGTCAGAAACTTGGTCCTTTTGGATGCCCTGAAATGGTGGAACAAGTTTTGCATGCCAGGACAGAAACAGCTTGTGGAGCTGCAGCCATAGACTGCTATGGCAGCCTGAAATGTAAATGCTTTTAGTAAAGTTTAGGTAGAGATGGGGAGGATGGATCGACTGGAAACTGAACAACCTGAGACCCAGAGAGTGCCTAAACAGCAAAGCTAAGAGGGGAAGATCTTTGTACATAACCACTATTTCTGTTCTTCTTAGGAAGATCTGACCTAGTTCTGACCACTGTCAGTCAGAGATAGACTACAGGGCTGGACAAACCTTTGTTTTGGCACAGTGTGGCTTTTCTTACCTGTTTTAGGATATACTGTCGCATACCTGGTGCTTCTGGCTTTACCTGGGCAGAGATCAAGGCCCTTTGCTCTCCATCTCGGTGAGTCAAGACAATGACAATTCATCTGCGCCCCTGTGGAGGCAGAATTACTAATGCAGAATGCCACTGAGAGCTTGCACTGTTACACTGGGGTCTTGGAAAGCAGGATGGGGTGGGTATTAGCTCGTTTTCCATCACTGCCCTAGGTTACTACAAGGGAAACACAGGGGAGCAGAAACATAAATGGAGCATGGGGGTTTTTATCTATGCACAAGCACTAAAAGCCTTACTCATGGTGTGTGGTTTGAGTCAACGCAGTTCTAGTTTATCTGCTGCACATACATTCACCATGCATAAACATCTGACACCAATTACACTTAGTGATGCCATTGGAAATCAGAATCCTGTCTCCCCCCTGAATCTATAAAAGGACCTTTTCAACTTTCAAATTAGCAAACCAATTAATCATATGTGTCTTTTAAAGCATGTGCTTTAGTCCAGGCCCTCAAGTTTAAGTGCACCTCAAGCTGAGCAAGGAGGGGAGTGCTTTGCTCCACCAGACCTGGGTGAATTTCCAAGAACTGTTAGCAATTAAGCAGCTGGAGTTATTTTAATAGCTCCAGGACTGTCATGTCTTTGAAGGGAATCCAGACTCTGATAAAGTGCTGGTTAATGAAGTCAGTTGGAAGAGGATAATTCCAATTTGGGAGCAGCTTCTGAGTTTTGCCATTTGTTTTCACTCTTCCCATCCAACACAGTGACAGAAGTGGATGAGGAGGTGCCAGATAGGGCACTCCAGGTTATTGGGTTACTGAATCCTGTCCAGAGCTGTGGGTGATCCTGAGTTTTCCTTCCCAAAATCATAGCTGAAGGTGCTGTTCTACACCTGATTTAGGCAATATAGAATTTGCCCTCTTTTGTTGCACACCCACTTCTTTATTCAGCACTACATCTTTGTTGCACACCAGGAGTTAATCTAGACTGTGGCAGCACCCCAGTATTTTCCCTCTCATGGAAGGTAGTCTGCCTTAAAGCATTTGGACTTTAACAAAGCAGAGAAGTCACCAAAACTGGCCCTTTTTGCTGCTCTTAGCATCTAGCCCTTTCCTGGTGATGCCAGGAAGGGTATTGAGGGCCTGGGTACCACCTCATCCTTTGGTCTGCATGGCACGAAAGGCTCTTGGTGATGAGGTCCCATCGGTGCTGGGGTGAGCTGAGCAAACTGGTCTTTCCCTGCAGATAAAGGAGGTCAGGACAGAAAGAGCATGTCTCTGATGAATTGCATGCTAAAGGAGATCCACATTCTGCTGGTTGCGTGATTAGATGCTGGGACATGTTTTATTAATGGAGATGGAAAGCAGGCATTTCGACATTGCTCAGGGCTATGTATGTGCCACTCTCACTGAAGCTTCTTGGCTGGATTTGTCCCTGGTTTGAGAAGACACAGCTCTGCTGAGGTGTGATGGAGCTGAGTTTGATCTTGAGGTGGAGCTGAAGACTGTTCCATTCTGTCTCCTGTCAGGGCAGCGTGAGGAGCCCCATAAGAACCCAGTTATGTGCTGGTTTGGCTGGCAAGTGTGAGGATTTAAGGAACAGTGTTTGGTTCTCCAACTGATCTTTAATTCCAGCTTGCTTTTTGCATGCTTGCCTTGTTGAACACACTCCCTGTGAATAAACTGCTCTACTGGGCTTTACCTGTTCTGAGCATCAGAACATCTCAAAGAATGGCTGACTTTCATGGGCATAGAGTTCTATGGGAATATAAACACATGAAGAGAGAAAGAAAGGAAAGAATACTGGAAGGAGTCATCTGTCATAGCTTCAATTCCTGCAGTACAAGAGGAGAAAAACTTGCTTTACAAAGTCCTTGGATGTGGATCTTGCCAGAAGGGATCATGTCTGTACAAGGGGACATTTTCTTCCCTTTGGTGATGGTGCTGGCAGGGCTTTGGAAAGCACTGCTGCTCCAAGTACTACACCATTACCATTGTACAGCCATGGGTTGAATTTCTTTCCCATTTCTCAAAGGTACTTTTGTTTGGAATACCTACACTGGTTTGGAATACCTCCTCTCTGGAGGAGACTTCTTGGGTCAAGGCTAAGACTGTGTTGAAAGGGGCACTGTAGTGAGATGTGGGTGAGCTTGGTTGAACTGCAGCAAGGTGAATATCTCACTTATGTTAGCTTTTGGCCCATACTAGATAGCAGGTTAGATTAGATGCTGTGATGATCAAACCTAAACCAGCTACTGCTGTACCAGTAAGATGTAGCAGGCCTGTATGTTAATGGCAAAATAACAGCAATGATCTCTTCCTCAGAAGACCTTGAGATATATTGGAAAGAGGGCGTAATTCAGCAAACTAGGTGTCATATACTGAAGTCCCACTGAAGCTGTAGCATTATCCTTGTCTTTTGGCCCAGGCATGTTCAGCTACCTTGGTAGGCTACAAGCTTATCATCATCATGCAGTGGGGTTTGCATGCTGCTTCAGGGGTTAAAAATGGCCAAGTCCCTTGTGAGCTCAGGGTGGGAAGGGGAATGGTTTGGGAATACGACTGAGCTCTTTCCCATGCAAGGGCTACTGTATGATGGTGCTAGCAGTGGCTCTTGCCAGCGCTCTGTGGCAGTCGTGGTACTCTATAGGTAGTCCCACCTAACTTTCATTTAACTGACCTGAGCTAAAGGATCCTGCAATAACAGTACTTAAGAATAACATGCTTCATTTATTCATTAAACTCAAATGGATGCTGCCAGCTTCACCTTCCCCAGCACGGCTTTGATACCCTGTAGAGCTTTATGGGAAGCATATATTTGATATGATAGCTCTTATGAGCTCATATCAAGTTGATTTGAGTTGTCTCCTGAGAGGTTCGAAAGGCCACTGGGCAGCAGCTAACGGTGAGCTTCCAGCTGTGGTAATTAGAGGTAAGTGAAGTCACTCATCTCTTGCAACAAAACTGGCTCTACCATGTAATCCTCTCCATCACCGAGCAGCCAACCGTGGAAAAGACAGACAGAAAGACAGACAGATAGGCAGAAAGAAAGAAAGAAAGAAAGAAAGAAAGAAAGAAAGAAAGAAAGAAAAAGGAAGGAAGGGAGGAAGGAAGAAAAAGAGAAAGAGAGAAGACAGGCTGTGTGCCATGTACAGGGAACTAGTTCTGAGAAACACAGCAATTTAGGTATTAAAACATTCTTTCTCCAGGATAGAAAAACCTCTCCATTAAAACAGTTGTAAAGCCCTTTAAACCAGGCTTTGGTTGGGAAGACGATTGGCAGCTCAGGCTCTGTTCGATGTGGAGAAGTACAAATGTAGCGGTTTTAATCACGATAAATACCTTCTCTTTTATCAGATCATCTCTGCTGGAGACAGTTTTGCTCCGTGCAGTGATGGTAATTTGCACACTTATCACTCGGTACCTTCCCAAGACAAGCAGCTGGCCATGGGATGCAATGGAACAGTTTATCAACCACTGGTCCCTCCAGCCCTGTGCAGCCAGAAGGGCATTTCACACTATTTAAGACACTTCACCATCCATTGCCATCAATTTCAGACTTCACCAGCCCTTAGTCATTAGGATTTTCCACTCAGCCCTTCACTCTGTAACCTGGGGACGTGGCTGCTGGTCCCCTGCATTATCGGCTCTGTGCAGGTGATGGGATAATAACCAGAAGGATGCAAATCACTAACAGGCTATCAAAGGGAGCAATCAGGATTAGCTGTATGTGTCACTACAGAGGTTGGAAAGGCACGGTGGGGAAAACACCAAAGGGTATCTGTAGCATGCTTATCCCCTTGTGTTTTCAGCTGGAGGGCTCTCTGGGTTGTGTCTGTTGAGTGCTCAAGGGGATGGGGTCTAACATCTGCCTCTGCCATCTTCAACAGAGATGCATTGCATGCTGGCTCTTGGAGCTGCAGCAGAGAGGCAAGGAAGGTTGGCAAGTTCCCACTGTTGGCTGCCTGCAAACCTAGGTCCAGGCCTAAAAGAGCCATGGTTTCAAGGTCAGAGCGTGTCTTCATGACTGCTGCAAAGTGTGTGTTGTGCTGCATTACAAAGCCAGGCATGTAGTTGGGTTCAGGAGGAGGAGGCAGTCATTTTGGTCCTAGTATCTGAGGTGTTTTCCTTCACCTTGTGCATCCCCCCAAGTCCTTCTGGGGCCTGTAACAGACCAAGAACTGGCACTGTGGCTCTTGTACTGCTTTCTCTGGTTGTCCTCTGCCACATGCACCTGAAAACCTGGTCTTCTATGTATCAAGGTGAGGGGAAAATACCTCATGGAATGTCAGACTCTTCCCAGATGGAGAAATTCGCCCTGCTGTGTAACACAGGATGCTGTCTCATGGCAAAGGCAGGTAGCTGTTGGTGGAAGAGGACAGCAGGTGAAGCCTTGGCAATGACAGAAGGAGTGAGGTCTGCTGATGGATGTTAAGATCTGCTAGAGCTGTGCAGGAGCTGCAGACAGAGGCAGTTCAGAAAGAGCCTGCAGGGGATTTACTGACACAGTGGGGAGATACAGCAGTGGAGAGGGGACTGTTCTGCCACTCCGCAGCTGCTGCTTGGGCAGCAAAACCTGGCTTTTGCCTTTACCCCTTGTTCAAAGACATGAAACAGGATGACCCTCATAAAAATAGGAGGTTTTAATGGGATTTTTATTACTTCTTTGAGCTATTATTCCTGATTTGCAGCCTCTGCAAATTAGGTCTCTGGGGGTGCAATGCTAGTGGCTAGGCACGCTGCTGCATGGCTCGGTACAGCTGGCAGAGCATGTAGGTCGGAACTCCCACTGTGGAAAGCACTGTTTGGTCTCTCCCTTGCACTGCAGATCACAGCCTGGTTGCAGGCTCACTCTTCCTGGCTGAAGGATGGGGAGCTGGTGCTGCAGAGAAGGTTTGCCAAAGGGAGTGTGCCTCTCTATTCAGGGATGGGGCAGCCACAGCTTCTCTGGGCACCCTGTGCCAGCGCCTCAGCACCCTCACAGGGAACAGCTTCTGCCTTAGATCTAACCTGAACTTCCCCTGTTTCAGTTTGAACCCATCACCCCTTGTCCTATCACTGCAGTCCCTGATGAAGAGCCCCTCTCCAGCATCCTTGTAGCCCCTTCAGACACTGGAAGCTGCTCTGAGGTCTCCACGCAGCTTCTCTTCTCCAGGCTGAATAGCCCCAATGTTCTCAGCCTGTCTCCATACAGGAGGTGCTGCAGCCCCTGAGCATCCTCGTGGCCTCCTCTGGACTTGCTCCAACAGCTCCATGTCCTTATGCTGAGGACACCAGAGCTGCACACAGGGCTGCAAGTGGGGTCTCAGGAGAGCAGAGCAGAGGGGCAGGATCACCTCCCTTGACCTGCTGCTCACTCTGATCTCAGCTGTGTGCCTTCTGAAGGTACATCTGTGTTGTCCAGCAAGGTACAGACACCCGGAGATGTGGCTGGAAAGCCTGGGGAAGGCTCTTCCTTAGCAAAACTCTGGGCTGCAACCTCAGATATATATATAGAATAGATATTCAGGATAGAATAGGATCATAGACTCATCTTATTGCACAAGCTCAGTCCTGGGTTGTGTTTTGGATCTGTGGGAGATTCCTGCTGACTACACTGCATTAGCTCCGCTGCACCAGCACACTGCCTCTCCTGGTGGCAGCTATGGGAGGCATGGCTATAACCAGAGAGCACGTAGAGACATCTTCCTTCAATAAAGACTAGCAGTTGGTGGCAACCAGTGAATGAGGGAACTTCACAGAGGCTGCAGCCAGATCCCCATGTTTAATAGCTGCCAGTGGGCCCAGTCCCCACAAATTTGTCTAATCCCTTTTTTAACTCATTTGTAATTCCTGTCTTTGCAACATCCTGTGGTGCTGCTTGAGCCTTTATTTGTTCTAAACCTGGTGTCTGGACAGACCATGGGATGGCCGTTTCCCTTCCTGCCAAAGCCACTTGGCTTCACCTCTTTCCTTCAAAGAGGGCTCTGATGCAGCACCAGGAGTCATTATGGTCTGAAAACATCCTTTGGAATCCCACAGCATCATTTCAAAGCTCCGAACTGTGTGTGTGGTCTTTTAAATACAAACTGTAGGCTTCAAACACTTGAAGGGTATTTCCCCCCCCTTCAGTGGTCTGGGAAGGAGCAGATTGTCCTTGGATTGCATGCAGAAGCCAGAGTTCAGCAGGTGCTGCTCCTTTGGCTTCTTCCCACCTCCAGGACTGATGATACCCTGGAAGGCAGGAGCAGGATGGGGTTTGGAGCAGCTGGGGCAAGTTTTGGCATTGCTGGCAGTGCTGTTTTCACATCCAAAGGATCTCATCTCCCATCTCTTAAATTTATCGTGGTCATTTAGTATTTCCTTTGAGGCCAACAAGCAGTAAGAAATGAACATAGACTTTGCAGAACAAAACTCGAGTGGTTTCTAGTACAGGGCACATGCAGTCTTAGAGCGATATTAAAGCATCTATATTTACCCTGCATGATGGAAGGAGGGGAATCAACACTGCAATCAGGTGTTCAGAAACAATCTGTTTCAAAAGCAAGGAAAGAAAAGAGAAACAAAGAAAGGTAAAACTTCCACCCTTGAATAAAAGGAAATGAGAAGGAATCTGAGCAAGTTTAGTTTTGTTGAGCATTTCTGAGATCTGAAACAGTGCTATAGAGAGTTCAGGATGGGACAAATGGATTTACTAGCCAGTAAAAGACTGAAATTCACTGAACTCTGTGCTTCTGGATGTAATGAAGGATTAAGAGCATGATCCTACACTGCTTGGAGATAGAGGGACTTCTGACTTAGTCAGACAAGGGTCAGCCCTAAATAAAGGGCTTAGGTCCCCAACAAAGCAGATGCGCTGTCCTATAGGGTACGAGTGAAACACCTTTGTCTAATCAAGCAGATCCTGTTGTCCTGCCAAGAAGTCAGAGATCATTTCTGCAGGGAATACCCCTTTGCTTGCTTCAGGAGAGCAGTTTCCCAGCAACTGCTGCTGCCCAGGAGAATATCCATATGCAGGCCATGTGGAATCTGTATCTACCATCATCATCCCACTACAGCGCATCCACATAACTCACTGCTGCATGCCTTTTTAAACCAATGAAGGGTGCTATGAAGTTTGCCTTTGCATGGACAGAGGACAGCATAGCTCAGGGAAGCTGGCTAGGGAATGCTGTAGCTGCCTGCCTTTTCAAAAGGGAGCAGATTCCTTTCCTTGGATATGCCATGCTGGACCCTGATGTTAGCAGGCTATTAATAGCAGCAGGTCACTGCAGGGGAATGCATGAGGAGGTTTGCACGTGGAGGGATGCTGCAGTTAGTTAGCCAGAGGCTGGCTTCATCTGGATCTCTCCTTCTGATCTCACAAGCTTTGTCCTCATAAATGTGTGTGCTTGGAACAACCTGTACCAGTGGTTTCAGTCACTTTGGGACTTCAGCCTCAAGTTGTGCAGAAGTGCAGCCATGAACCATGCAAAGCTGCTTTTAGTGATTTGTTAAACCAGAAACAGAAAGAAATGTTGCCTTTGTCCTGAAGACAGCCATAGGTACACTTGTCTCTGTATAATGTATACATAATGTGTAGTTAATTTAGTCGTGCTATTTGTTATGCCAAGGATAAACCAAAGGGCTTCCCACCCAGCACTGGTTTTGTATGGTGATGTCATGGATGTGAACTGAGTTTACAGAATCAGATCTTTGTTGTGTTTATCCCTTCTCTGGTTAATCTAGGTTACCATTTGAGGTGACAGACTGTTGAATACATAGAAGCCGAATTATACATCACCACAGTCTCACCATAGCATAGGCATTAAAAGTGAATATGGCTCTCTGACAGTTAGAAAGCAAAGCCCTCCCTCACCCCCTTTTTAAGAGCAGTGCCTCTGAAAATGCCATTAGTTTTACTGTGGTCCTTAAGGCTAAAAGGAGAGGCGCATGTGACTCTTTGGCTCTTCAATTAAAATGAACTTTATTGCAAAACACTTGTTCTTTTGTTGTCTCGCCAGCTGGGTGGCTTCAGGATCCTGAATAATACATGGGCAGCATTGTACAGTAATTGTTCCCCATCCTCAAAAATGCACAGATTATGAATTCATAGGTTGGTGGTGCAGCTGATGGTGACTTGCAGCTTCTCCATAGTCAGAGAAGGACTGAACCTGGTGCAGGCTACCTGTATACAGCTTCAGTGAACACAGATTTCATACTTAGCCTTAGCCTGAGCTGGCAAAACAACACATCAACCTCAAGGCTACCAGCATCAGGCTGGCAGGGTCTGAAGCCCAGATTCATCCTGGCTACCATTAACTAAAGGGGAAGGTAACTGAGGTGCCTGATTTCAAGAGCATCACCTAAACTATAACACCTCCAGCCAGTACAAGTGATGAGAATGGGATGAACCACCCTGCAGGACCTGTTTATCTATGTTGAGAGAAGAAATATAGGGAGCTTAGGGTGACCAGTTAACAATGCATTGAGTTGACAGGCACCCAGGTCTGCATGTCTGACAGTGTTCAGGTCCTCCCAGAGAGGACTACAGAGCTAGTGAAGTATCAGAGTAGCTGCTGTTGTATTGCTAGGACTGCTCAGACCTGGGAAGTGGGAAGGAAAGAGGGAAAACAGTGAGGTGAAGGCAGAGGAGCAATTTGGGATAATGACAGTGAGTAAAGGAAGGAGAAAACACAGGAAAACCTAGAACAAAGAAGCAGAAAAGGTCACAACACTGCACTCAGAGCACTTCATAATGGTGTGCCTATCTGCAAACCTGCTCTGAGCAGTGTGTTTGTTCCTCTCTCAGCAGAATGCATTGGTGCTTCAGTTCCTCACTGCTGAGCAGCTCTAATGAATGCTCCTCTGTAGCCTCCTAAACCCCTCTCATGGCTTGTGCAGGCTATGCTAGCTGTAAAAGTTTGCTTAGCCATTAATAGATGTGCCCTCACTTCAAACTGCACCAGTGGCATGGAGCTTCAGGACCCCCTGTATCCTAAATCCTATCCCAATGGCAAGCCAGATTTAACTGCACACAAAAGCAGTGTTGTTTGCTGGGGTTTAGGGCACTGCCTTTACATTCAGCTGGAGGAGTTCTGCAGCCATCCACAGCCCATTGCCCTGATGTGAACCCAAAGGAACAGTTGTTTCTTCACAGGTACATCTGTCCCTATGCATCACATCACATCCTGGGTGCTGGGTCAGCTTCAGTGCTGAGGATTTACAATTTACAATCAAATTTACATTTGATTGCTCTGCTTTTAAAAGGATGTCACTCTCAGAGAGAATTTCCATGCCTGGAGCCACAAGGAAAGGGTTGTTTTGGTTGTTTTGAATGGAGCCTTGGCTCTTTGTGTGTCAGGGTATTCCGCTTCAGCTTCCCATTTGTGGGATCTTTGCCCCCATGCTGGTGTCTTCCAGCAGACCAGACCTCCCTGGTAGTGGAGTAATAGTGGAATGGATTATCATAGAACCATAGAATCAACCATGTTAGGAAAGCCCTTTAAGCCCATCCAGTCCAACCATTCCCCAGCACTGCCAAGGCCACCACTAACCCATGGCACTGAGGCCTCGTCTCCACGCTGTGTGAACACTTGCAGGGATGGTGATCCCACCACTTCTTAGTACCATCTTTCAGAGGGTTTGAAACTTGACTGAGTATTTCTCTAACTAAGCATTAGTTATGCCTGCAGTGAGGTCCTGAGGACCTGGCAGGTATTCATGGTGCAAAAAGGAGACATGGAACTCTCAATCCTAAATCTCATTCTGACCATGTGAACACTAGTGCTCCATGAGGGATGCCTTTAGGATGGATATTGCAACTGAAGGAGTAAGTTTTGCACGGAGAGACCAATCTCTACTATGTCTGAACACCAAGTATGTCCTGAGAGGGAACAGCACTGAAGGACCCACATCCCACCTGCTCTTGGCTGCTTGACATCCCTCAGGGGTTACAAACCACCTCTGGTGGCCCATATCCAACTACATAAACCCACAAGGTTCCTGCTTTAGGAAAGCTGCTGGTCAGTATCTGTGATGGGAGGGGGTTGCTTCAGAGTGAGGATTTGCTTATGCAGAGTTGCTGAGGAAAAGCTTAATCCGAATTAACTAAACGTGTGAATTGAAGCTGGATTAATGGTGCCACACAAATGGATGGATTCCTTCAATTCTTCTCTGCAGAATTAAAATGGTCCTAATTTGTTTCAGCATAATTATGAAAGAGGATGTTACACGGGCCTTTAATGAGATATCATTTCCTGACCGTAAAAGTTAGGCTGGGTTAGCTTTTTTGTGCCTCCCAGCAGGGGTGAGATTAGGATACAGTCCTCATTTTGCTTTTAGTAGGGAACTCGTATTGTCTTTACTGGGGATTTTAGTAACTGATTCTGATAATGAAGGAAGACGGTTTTCTTATGATTATACTATTTTTAATCTAAGGATATAAAAGCAATTAATTAATCCTCCCCATGTCCCTGTGAGGCTGGTAAAGGCGTTGTAACAATCGCTTCATTCCTTGCTATGCTATGTCTGCTGGTAGTGTGGGATAGAGCAAAGCAGGGCTACAAGATATGGGAGGGAATATGGATATCAGATCTTATTGAATGTATGGGAGGAATTAAGCAAGGAAAAGAATGTTACTACCCAGCTTGGAATTTGGTCAAACCACCATGATGCACCCACCAAAGAGTGTCAGGGGAGCTTTGGAGATCAGGACGTCTGCGTTATGTCTAACCAGATCTACAGCACATATAATGGTACCACACACAGTGCACTATGCTGGGGGGGTGGCTTAGTAGCAGGGTGTGAATATCAAGGATTAAGAATAATTTATCTTCTTTCTTTTTATGTGGCAATAGGATTTATCCAGTTAAATTGTATTTCTTCCCCAAAATAATAAATGAGAAACATTAGAAAGGAAAAGCCTCTGAGAGGATGACTGCTCTCTGAAGGCTGACTGCCCATCACCAGAGCCTGCTCCATCACTGCTGCAGTGCCAAGCGGTATTCCTCACCATCCCTTCTCCTTACAGACAGCCTCCTTCTATTCCTCAGCGGATGGTGTATTTCCTACTCGATGCTAAGTCTCGTGTTTGCCTTACTTCTTTAAATGAGAGCAAGCACGGCGCTTTTGTTCTGCTCCTTTTGCAGTGCCTTGTTGCTGATCTTCTCTGCATGTATCTGAAAGGTCAGGAAAATAAATCAATACAGAAAAGGACCTCCTGCCCCTTTTAACCTAACATGTAGGAGGGAGGGAGAGGAAATCACCAATTACATGAAAAGGAACTTTAAATATGCTTGAAAAAAGCACAGTTGGAGTGAGGGTTTGGAAGGAGAGGTGTCGACAAGAGCAGTCTCTGCAGTTCACAGGGTGCCTTGAGGAACATGTGGTCTTCTCCTCCACAACAGCATGTATGGGCTGAAAAGCATCCCATGAAAGGCGCTGTAACAGGGAATGGCTCTCTCATTTCAGCATCACTGACAGTGAAGGTGTCTGCAAGAGAGACCTTGGTACACTGGGAGCTGGATGGAGACTCACCATGTGATTTGATGGCTTGCAAATGCTGACCACTGTCTTCTACTAGCTTCAGTGGGTTTGCTTCAGTACTTCCTGGCTGCCACTGTCTGATTTCCACTCCTCCAGGTGAGCAGCTTCTGCAGATAGATAACCACCAGGGCAAAAATGTGTTCAGTGTCACTACTGATAACCTACTGTCTTGAAGGCAAGAGTCTCACTCTCAGACAAATGGTGCCATGCAACCTTTAAGGAGGAAAAAGGTGGTTTGTAAATTAACCCCCTTTGGATGCCTGGTTATTAATAACATCCCTTGATTTTGGTATCCTGCTTCTTGAAACTCGAACACATACTTTGGGATAATGGTAGTGATTTTAAATACCCGCTAGCATCTTTATTGCAATACAAATTCCCTGATCCCAGTCAAGTTCAGGCATTGGCAGTTTCTTTTCATTCATGCTGGTGAGTGCAGGAGCAGAATGGGGTCTGTAATTAAAATCCCTGCAAGGCATTCCTTGCTGTCCTCAACTTAAGGGAAGGCTGGAAACGCTGCATCCAGTAACCCTTGTTGAAGTTGAATGTGGGGTGTGAAACCTTTAAGCTGTGGCACCAAGGACTGAATCTGACTCTTGATGCAGCTCCAGATCATATCATGTTCTGTCTGAGACCTTTGTAGTTCAATAGATTAGGCAAGATGTTGGAAGAATAGATTGTGAGGGAAATGGGATCACCTCACCCTGATCTTGAAGCTTGGGCTGAGATTTAGAAAGTAGAGCAGGCAATTCCTACCCACTGCAGAATAACCTAACCTCTTTCCTGTAATGCATGGAAAAGAAACAGATAAAGGCAGCTCCCAAGGACACCACTTTTTGCCCAAACTTTACCAATCACTTGAAAAAAAGAGGTATAGTGAATTGATAAATGCAAAGCAAAATCCTTTGGACAGGAGGAAAGAACTGGAGTTAATGACACCATTTCCCAGCCCCTAGATGTACTCAGGCTGGTGTTCCCGGAACGCTTGCGTTATGGAATTCCAGCAATCAAGTAATATCATCACACAGACATGGCCTGACAAGCCTCTTATCACACACAAGCTATGTGTGTTGTCAACATAAACTTGCTTATCACGTGTCTCACAATAGATGCTGGCGCAGGGGTGCTGGTTTTTCTCTCCTTAACAGTAAGCACTATGAATCCCATAGAGGACCTCGCATGAACCTTAGGCGTCAGTCAAAGCTGGGTTTATGTGGAGTAGCTGCTACGTGTTTTGTTTGACTCGTTTGGGCTTTAATTCTAATTCGTATTCTTGCTCATGACTTGCAGAAGTTGCCTAGAAACCATCTGGTGTCAGCTCACTCAGCCAGGACACACGCTCCCATGTGCAAGGAGAGAGATAAGCTTAACTTCTGAGTTTTTAAATGAAATGCAATTACCATCCCCCTTCCCCCTCCCATGGATGTGATAGATGAGAACCAAAACACATCAAAACAAGCATCACTGAGTCAGAAAAGTCTGGTGTGAGTATTGCGTGGGGCTGTGTGGATGGAGAAGGAGCTCTCAAGGTGGTGGCAGAGCTGCATTTGTCCCCATTGCTTCTGGTGGACCCTTCTCTGCTCCTGGTAATACAGAGGATTAGTTCTCCTGCCAGGCAGGACTCTGAATCGATTAGAATGGTAGGTACAGCTTCATTCAGAGATGCTGGTTGAAGTGGTGCAGCTGAGGATTTCTGAAGGCCTTGGGAGTGGTTTGGAGTGGAAAGGACAAGTGCCTGGCATGGCATGGATTGTCTATAGGAGCTCTATGTTCCTGAGCACTTCAGCAGGTGCTGGGGTGAGAAGGAGGGGGACTAAGACAGCTTTAACCATTAGGATTCAGTGTTTACCTGTGACTCTCAGAAACCATGAGTAGATTGTGATCACTGCCAAGTATTAATGCTTATTTGGTTCTCCATGTGCACTCAAAATGCAAAGGGCTGGCTCTCACCAGCTTCATGAGGATGACAGAGCAAGTCTTTCTCAATGGATGCTGTAGGGAACTTGCTGTATTGTGTATCAGACTCTGGGTGAGTCTGAATAAATGGAAGGCATCCTTTGTTTATACCTTCCTCTCCTCCAAACAGAGATAAGAGCTATATAAGTACTCATGAGGCCCCTGGGTCTATATTTGCAACTGGTTGTTCCCACCTTTCACAGGGTGACACATGAGCTCTGAAAGACACATGGGATTTACTGGCATGGTAGGGGTCAGGCAGCAGGACAGTGCTGTTTGGAAGAGGGATGCTATATCTGCTTACAGATTTGAATGCACTCATTTGTCTTGGCAATGCAAACCATCCTGTGAGTCTTGAGTACTCACCTAAGGAAATAGTTCTAATAAAGAAAACTAATTTCCTGGCAATTAGAGCACATCACAAGCTTTAATCTGAAATCATGCAGAATATTGTTGTTCTGATGATCTAACAGACTAAAGATGACTTCTAATTGCAGGAGCGATGGTACCACTATAATAACATGTTAACTGAACATCAAAGTGGTGAATGCTCCATCCCTGGCAGTGTTCAAGGACAGCTTGGACAGAGCCTTGGGTGCCATGGTTTAGAGTGAGGGGGTTGGAACCTATGGTAAGGGATTGGAACTGGATGAGTTTAAGACCCTGTCCAACCCAAACCATTCTATGATTCCATGGTTAATAACAAAGGGGGAAATTCAGAGAGAGACCACAGTGCAAAATTCAAGTGCTAATAAATAGCAAGGCCAAATGCTCAGGACGTTGGGTGCAATCCCCACCGAAGTCAAATGCTGCTCAGGCTCAGTTCTTGCCTGTGTCTGTCTGCAGGAACGCTCATATCCAGCTTTAGTGGCCATAAATTGCACAGTCCAATGTGAATGTAATAAACATTTGGGAATGTGCTTCATGAAGCTCTGACTAAACACATCCTCCCACACCGTGCTGTTTCAGCAGCTGTCTCCTATGTCTCCCAAGCCCACAAAAGCACCTGAGTAAGGTGTCTGTCTGCTTGGACTTGGCAACCTAGCCTTAAATCCCTAGTTGTCATTCCTGTGCTGAGAGCCATCAAGGGGTTTGCAGAAGGAAAAATCATCCCTAGCTTCATCCTTGCCTTCTATCTAGACATATTCTTGTTCCCTGGCACGCTGTGGGAGCAAGGAGGGATGCTGTGGTGTTCATTGATGCTGCATCTGGGAATCATGGTAAATAGAACATGTCTGAGAGCTGAAACTCAGCTTACAGCCTCTAAGTGCACAAGAGCAGCACAGCACCTGCAGGCTTGGAAGCTGGGCTGGCAGATAAATGGGGTTTAACATATGCTGTTTAAGGCTGTTACCAGCCTCCTCATTACTGGAGATGGTTTAGGGAGTGAATGAAATGCAGGTGGCCCCTTTCTAACACACAGTGGGTCGGAGACACTGTTGGGTTAAGCTGGGGTGGGTAGATTGTAGCTGCAGCAACTGGGAGCAGAGGAGGAGATAGCAAATACACAGCCATGGACTGCAATGAGTGAGGTCTGCACTTAGATGAAACGTATTCCTTAGAGGTATCAAGGCTGCTGTTGTGGACTCTAAATGGGATCCTGTGATGAGCCCGATCTTTGATGGTATTGGATGAACATCACTGCTCGTTCCAGCTTATTATGTGTCCTGCAGTACCTGTCATGCCTCTCTGCCATCTACAGCAAATAATGACTCTGGCAATTATGAAGGCTTTGTGTGCCTGCAGATCAGAAACAGCATCTCACAAGGGGCAGGCTTTCTGCATCTCAGCACTGCAAATTCTTCCCTCATGTAGTGATTTGGGCCCTTTTGTCTCTTCTTTCCTCTGCACCCATTAGTCTGTGAACAGCAGAAGCTTTACAGATGAGAACCTCCTGCCCGAGAGGCAGCTTTACCTTCTGTTTTTCCCATTTTAGTACCTGACCTCTTCCTTCTCTTTGGATCCAGGACAGGATTTGGTGTCAAACACCCAAGTTCCGCTTCACTCAGGGCCTGATCCACTAAAACCAGTGGAAAAATCCCATCGGGTTTGCTGTTCACTAGATTATTCCCAGCTCCCATCTGGCTGTGTCTCTTTGGCTGTATGGACATGCAGGGCATCTGTGGATGCTCGGGGGGTGGTGGGGTATTCCACTTGATCTGCCATTCCATCTGCTTTCCCATGCTCGGGCTCACGTCCTAGCACACCACAGCCAGGCACAGGGCTTAGTGTCAGGCAGGTGAGAATAGACTTTTTCTTGCCATCCCTTTTTCCTCTCATTTTTGGTTGCTCCCTGGTGTGCACCTTCCACCATCTTCACAAAACCATCTTCAAACCCCAGATGGAGGCAGAATGATGGGGGCATTTGGGGAGGGTCTGCTCAGAAGGAAAGCATTGGAGGGAGTGCCTCACATTTGATACACGTGGCTTCAGCATCGGAACTTTGGTTTGGGAAAATCATGGAATAATCATGGCACTTTTGATCTTCCAAGTGCTCTTCCCTCACTAACTGGTGGGTGTGATGTTAGGCTTTACAAATGGCCATGCTCTGGAAATACATTTGGTAGCAAACAGCAAGGGTCAAGCTTTCTGCTACTGTTATGCCTTTGAAACATCAGTGCCAGTCTCATGGTGTGAAAGTTAAGGACCAAAGTCTGTTTAAGGGTACAACATCTTGTTTAGTCAATGGAATCGCATGCCTGTTAATAAGAGCAGAATCAGATCCTAATTAATTTCAGGCTTGCCACATAGATTCTTCCATTTTAATACACAGGTTTACTGGCAACGTGAACATTCTCATGTGAGGAGATTTGAGCTTTGAGATATATGGATATTGATCCTAATATAAGACTTCATATCCCAGCATTTCTCATATTGGTTCCTGTGGGAACCTCAGACAGAGGAGGGAGAATGACCCCAAGGTACCCAGCCAGCTTCTGCTGTACAGTATCATGTGCACACATCCCAACATACACACAGGTCAGTTGTAGCTTTGGGGATGCTCTAGGGTACCCAGGCATGAGCTTGTGATGTTGAACCCTTGGTTCCTCCATGCAGCCAGGGGTCTATCAAGAGCAAGTTGCACCAGCTCTGCTATTGATGTCTGGATGACAGCCTTGTAAGGTAAATATGGAGCAATCTAATTTTAAAGGGATTACTCAGTATTGAATAATTCAGCTCTGCAAAGTGCAAGGTCCCTTTCTGGTACCAGCGACAGAGCTAGGTGAAAGCTGGCCCATGGCAAACAGAGCCTAGATCAGTTGTGTTAAAGAGCTACAGGCACTGATTCCCCATTCTCCTGGGTGAGAGGCAGATCAGCATCGTGTTTGTGTTTTCAAGATCAAGTATCTCAAATCATAAATGTCAATAGAATGATGAAGTACATTGAAAGCTTCCAAGTTATTTACAATTAAATAACAACCCTGTCATGCAGCCAAGCCAAGTATTGCTCAGATCCGCTCAGCCCTTGCAGGAGGCAAAGGAGGCTTTCAATTTCTTTGTTCAATCACTTCATTAGATTCCAATTCCTCTTTAAAGCTTGGCAGTCCTTATCCTCTCCCACTTACTTCTGATACAAGTCCCCTTTGTGCTCGGGTTGCTCATGCTTTCTGTGCTTACCCACCTTTCTATATACCAAAGTCTCACTGAGCCTCAAGGCAGTGCCCCTGAGTGAGGACAACTAATGGTATTATTGCTAGCCATTTACTTTACTTGGAGCTGGGATGTGTCTGTGTGCAACCAGGAGAAACACTGCTCCGGCTTTCTGTGGGACTTGGGATGGGAAGCGTGCTGCAGGTTGTTAGCCAGCAGTGCCTTTGTAGGTGATGATAGTGTTTTGGCCAGCCCTTGTGCCCAGCAAGGTGCCCTGCTTGGTGTGGCAATAAGATGAAATGAGAGGTGGGGTGGTCGTGCTGGTGGGGTTACTTGGTAAAGTGAATCTTCTGACCTCAGGGTTGTCATTATTGCACAACAGAGAAAGCAGGGATGAGCTGAGAAATGGACTGTAAAGTCCCAGTACTGCTCCCTGGTGACAGTTGCTGCCTCCCTGTAATGTGGTTTTAGGATGTGAGAAGCAGCACTGCAAGGGTCCCTGGGCTCTCATCTCTGATCATCTAGAGCTTCAGGATGTAGCTCTAGATGATCACAGTGTGCCTTTTTCCTGCTCTAGATGATCACAGTGTGCCTTTTTCCTGCTCTAGATGATCACAGTGTACCCTTTTCCCATTCAGTTTTCCCCCTCTGTACTCTCACAGGTACTCAGGGAAAGGCAACAGCAGAAGATGCTGTAGGAGGAAGCCACAAAAATGAACTATAGATCCTGAAGGATGCCATTTTCCTCTTTCTTAAAGAAGTTCTGGTCACAGCTGAAGGTGCTTTATGCTTTGACTTGTGCTTATAGCAGCCTATGCAGGCTTATGTGTTCTCATTCCTGCTGGGCCATCCCACCAGCACATGACTGTGGTGCCATGGCTTATTTTCTTTTATAATCTCTTCCTAGGCTCTCTCTGAGATTTCTTGTCTTGGTGGATCTTGCTTAAGCTGGATGGATTACTCAATTGTTCTTGGTGCAGCTCCAATTCCGGCTTAATTTATCTCTAGCTGTTAGGGTTTCCGACTGGAAAAGCTACCCTATAGATTAATGAATCCTTATGGAATGAGGCATCAGTAAGACATGCAGCAAACGGGTTGGAATCCCCATGTGCAAGGATCACCATTAATGCTGTTGCAGGTGGAGCTTGCTCACGTCACCTGCTTGAAGAGCAGGGCTGGCTCACCTAGGGATGAAGAGCATGGGTTTGCCCATTCCCTGAAGCAAGTAAGCAGGTGTAAGCTGTGTAGCTCTTTGTCCATGGGCTTCCACACCACCATGCCCATGGGTCAGTTTGTGCCTTGCTTTTGACACCATTGGTGAATAAAAATCAGACCTGAGAGGACGTTTTCAAGCCCTCAGCATGCAATGTGAGGGGAAGTCCTATCTGCAGCACAGGGGTACAGACCTCCTTGTTAATTCACCTCTGGGTACAGTTCCTAGGCAAAGACCCTCAGGAAGGCCCTACAGCAATTGACATGGGAGGATCCCTGCAGTTCTCCTATAGAAATCACAACACAACCTGTGGGGCTTGCAGTTTTCTCTATTAAGACAAGCATTCCTAATGGCTTTGGGTAGCAGTTTTGCAATGGCCACTGAACTCAGTTACCTTGGAAAGGCTAGACATGGGGCTGACTTGGCAAACTGCTCCCAGGACCAGTGCCTGAGGCATGGCTTTTGTCCAGTTCATGTCTCATCATGGTACCTGGTTGTCAGTAGTTCAGTGTGAGCTGCAGATCCCTCAAGTCCCAAGCATCTTTCCAAAACTAAAGCTTTATGACTTGACCACATTAACCTGAGGTTTCTACCAAACCTTTCACCTCTCCTGCATGCCCTCACATCCTCAATATGTTTAAAGGTTTGCCAGTGCTAGACAGGAGATAAATACGACATCAGGGGTTCAACATACCCCTGATGCTCCTGAAACTCTATTCTACCATAGTGTAGGAGAACATATTTTGTTGTCTTATAATGTGTGTCCCCCAATGTACATTTTACTGTCCTGAATTTGCCCAGCAGGAGCCAATAGTGCAAGTAAATCTACACAGGTCACTGCAGCATTTCTGAGAGGTGATGCTTTAGTTCCCTTAGCACGTCTAGAAAGAGACCTTGTGATTCCCATGCAGGGAGGTTGTGTCTGAGCCATACTAACTGCTGAGAGAAGTGGTCCCAGGACTGTTCCAACTGGCTGATCTAGTGACATGAAAGTGTTGTCGTTTACATGCTCTGGAGAGCTTCAGGATGCAAGGAAGACAGATGGTTATTCTTGTGCCTGCTTAAACAATATGTTTGATCCTGTCACCTGCCCTGTGTGAACTGCCTCCTTTAGAAGTCAGTATTAATGATGCAGATCAAATCTAGATGCTGTCACTTATCCCACTTGCTCCAACAGCCTTTGTTAAGGGTAAAGAAAAAGAGACTTCATGACCTTAAAAAGAGGAAGCAACATTATTTGTGTAAAGCTGTTAGGAGAGGTTCTAAGGACCTGAAAAGTGTTTCACTGGAAGAATGTATTAGCAAGTGCTTATTGATCACAGGGACATCTGTATCCTTGGTAAGAGACATAGAAAGCAGACCTGTCAATTTATATATGGAGTTACATGGAGTCAACAACTCCATACACTGGGATCACTTAGAGTCATAGAATCATGGAATGGTTTGGGTTGGAAAGGACCTTAAGATCATCCAGTTCCAACCCCCTGCCATGGGCAGGGACACCTCACACTAAACCATGTCACCCAAGGCTCTGTCCAGCTTGGGTTTAAACACTGCCAGGGATGGAGCATTCACCAGTGTTCTCACTGTGATCTCGCCTTACTTCATGGTCTTCAAGGACCCTTAAAAAAGCAGTGCTTGTCTATATGAGTGTATCTGTAGAGCATAAAGCTCGAGGTGCATCACCACCTCCCCCTCATCCTCCCTGTCTAGCACCACATCATTACTACCCAAATGAACAATCTCTTCACCAGACTTTCTCACCTGGAACTGAAGCAGGGATCTGAACTAAGCTGTCTACCTCCTCAGGCACGTATCCCTCTGGTTTCCAGACCAAGGATCTGCCTAGTGCTGTGGCCAGATGTGGGTGCCCAAGTTGAATGAGCTCCCAACCTTCAACTATCTTCAGGGACTTCCTGAATCAAATGCAATTCCTATGCATCAGTAACACCCAAGGTATTGATCCTCCACAAACTTCCCTGCTCTCCCTCTTCCAGCTGTTGAGCTTGATGACCTGTTCCAGCTGTTGGTCCTCCCTGTCCCCAGCTTGTTATCATGACTTTCTGCCCACATCCTTGTCATCAGTTCCTACTGCTGTGTAACTTTACCACATCTGTGTAACTTTACCACATCTGTGTAACTTTCAATTGTGCAATGGACAAAGGTCTGGGAAATTAAGAGAAAAATGGAATTATTAGTATGTTCTTAGGGGTCTTTTTACCTTTATTATTAAGCTGGAAAGTGGAAAGTTTACAGGTTTGAGTTTGGAAGTAAACAAACTGCTTAAACAGAGTATAAGAGCCAATGTGATAACTACCTTTAGGATGGGGAAAGTGAAGTGTGCTTGGGAGTGGTAACCTCCTCACCTCAATCAGCAGCAGCTGGAACAGCTTGCTCTCACTCTGCCTTGTCTCCAGCTTGCTAAATGTTCAAGTGCTCCCTCCATGCAATGTGGAGCTGCCTGAATTCACAAATAGCTTTGGCCACCCTGAAACTTTGCTTTTTTCCTGTTCTATTGGTTTTTCCCCAGCAAAGAAATGATTCAGCAACCAAAAATATCATGAGCACCTCTCACCACAGCACCGGTTGCTCCTGGGTGACTTGGAGCTTACAGCAGACCTGTTCACTCATGGTCTAACAGTGGAGGAGGTGGTGGGTATGTACATTTATACAGGCAGGGTGTGAATCGCTGATCAAGGCTGGGCTGCCTGCTTCAGCCTAGCCCAGGGGCAACTCTTCTTTCCCATGCAAGCCCTTGGAGTCCACCACTCTGCAATAGAACTAATAACAGCAAATGGACACAGCTCACAAACAATTGGGAGGCTGAAACTTGTTTCCCAGGGGTGTTTGTCAAATGGTTATGAATACAGAAGGGGTTTGCTTCAAACAACCTGCGAATGGCAAAGACTGAAATCTCCACAGTTATTTGTCACAAATGGCTTGAGTTCTATGAGCCTCTAACTGTTGCACAGATGGGAATCACTCCTCTCCAGAGTAAACAGGGCAGCCCAGCTCTCCGGTTACCAGGCTGGAAGAATGCAGTGTGTGTCTTCTGTATCTGCTCCGACTTCAGAATATGCTTGCTTTGTCTGCGCACATCCCTCTTCCCTCAAGCTTTCCTCCTCTGGATACCTACGGCAAGCGAAATTAAACCTCGTTATTTGCAAATGGGATAATAGGTTTGAACGTGGGATCCTGTTTGCAGAGAGCCCTGCCAGGTCTCTGGAACAAAGGCTATGAAGTGGGCCAGACATGGGTGTGCCAGTCTCCCGTAAATAAAAACATGCATGTGCATAAGTAGGTCTAAGGAGTACTCAGACAGAATTAACTGACAGATCCATATCTCACCAACAAAGCTGTTGAGAGGATTAAGTTTGGCTTTTTCTTGCTTGCTTTTTAAAGTAGCAGTGCCTCAGGCAAAGGTCTGTGTGGCCCAGAGAGGAGAAGCTGAAAATGGTCTGTACAAAACGTGTAGTCGCATCTTATCTGCCTCCTGTCCCTAGGCAGGGAAAGCCACCGAGGGCCTTTGCAAAGCCTTCTGATTACAAGATCTGTGCTTATCCAGGCAGGAAGCTAAGGCTGCCATGGGACTTGGGTTGCCTCTTGCTGCTGGAAAGGACGTTTTCAACAAGCTGTTGGCAGCTAAGAACCACCCTGCCACTCATTCACATTCCCTTGCTGGGATGGGGAGAGGGTAAAAGTGAGAATACTCTTGGGTTGAGATAAGGGCAGTTTAATGGGTAAAGCAAAAGCCATGTGCACAAGCAAAGCAAAACAAGGAATTCATTCATTTCTTCCCATGGCCAGGCAGGGGTTCAGCCATCTCCAGGACAACAGGGCTCCATCATGTGTAATGGTTACTTGTGAAGACAAACACCACCACTCTGAATGTCTGCCCCTTTCCTTCTTCCCCCAGCTTTATAAGCTGGACATGATGCCATATAGCATGGAATATCCCTTTGGCCAGTTAGGGTCAGCTGTCCCTGCTGTGTCCTCTCCCAGCCTCTTGTGCATCCCCAGCCTGCTCACTGGCTCACAGCCTTCCAGCAACCACAACCGATTGCTATAGTTGCCTGGGTACCTAACCCCTGTGACTCAGCTGATGGGTGTAGTGATGCTCAGCATGGGAGATGTGTTATCTCCATGCTCTGGAGTTTGTGCCCTGGCTTGCACAACCTTGCACAAGGCTTCCTACTTCCAGCAGTGCTCTGCACACTGGTGGAGGCTGAAAATCCACCTTGTGTGTGTCCATGTATGTGTGTGCATCAACACACTGACACAAACCAGTGGTGAAAGAAGGCTGCTGCAGTTACAAAGTCCAGTGGTCAAAAGTTAGGGAATGCTGTGAATGACTGTCCACATCTGGATTCTGCTTGCCTTTGTCTATGTCTTGGGCTGACAATCAGGCAGGAGCTCTGTGGAAAAGTACAGTGCTTCATTGCACATGTGTATGTGGAAGAAGAGGTGTTCTGGGAAAGCTGGTATTTCCCAAGTCCCAAGTGTTTGACTTTGTGCCCTTCTTGACATTCCTGCAGGGGAGGTTTTTTGTGTGCAGCTTCCCAATGGCAAACAACAGCCCTTAAGCCAGGCCTGAGAACAGCTGCTGAAGCAAAGCCCTTGTTCCTCTGCTTCTGTCCTTTGCTTTTGGTTTTCTCCCTGCTGTTTCCTTCCTCCCTTGGTCCCCAGCATCCCCAGTGCAATCTGCAGCACTGGTGTTCAACCAGTGCTTGATCCCTGTGATTAGAAGGGGCACTAGTTTACTGTGAGGTATTGTGGCTCAGTACTGAAAGGTTTCTTAGGCATATTAAGGTGAAGAGAGGTAAGAGTAGTGGGAGGGAATGATGGGAAGCAGAACCTTTATTCATTTTTAATGCTTTATCTACTGTAGCAAACTCAGGATAGCAGTTCCCAAGGCTAGGAAAAGGCTTGGGTTTAGCCTCAGGGCTCTACTGGCTGCATTTGAGATCTCCTGCAAATAACAGTCATCTGTAAGCATTTCAAGAAACCTTCACAAGTTGTTTATCATGCAGAGTGTTGGGCAGCCTGAATACATGAGTAGTGGCGTGGATGGTCATGCCTCAGACTGTCTCTTATGCCTGTTTCTTAACCAGTGTTTATAGGCTCCAAGTTGTCTCCTCCCTGTGCTTTACCCTGGTTGTTTTAGTAGCTTCTGGGGGTCCTTGCACAGCAATAAACATGTCTAATCAGGTGGTCCCAAAGAAATGTGTCCCTGTGGGGAGGTGAGATGGCTATTGGGGCAGGAAGTTTACTTGGAAGTCAATGTTGAGCATTGGGACAGCAATGGAAACCTACTCTCAAAGCTGGCACTGGCTGGTAAGAGCCTTCAAATGCCACTGCTGGTATCCAGCTGGGAGAAGATGAGTAGGAAAAGTGGGCACTGATGGTGCTGTGATGATGAACACCTCAAGGGGATGGAAGAATGCATTAAACAAGTGCTGGGGCTGGTGCAGGAGTGGAGGGAAGCTGCTCTGGAATAGCACAAGGGACAAACTCCCTTGCATTCAATGGTAACTGTTATCAGGAAAAGGTGTTTGCAGAGCCTAAAATGGAGTCTGGGAGGATGTTGTGCCAGACAGGACAGGCATCTGGGCCTCCTCCTTTCCTCTTGTCTCTCATCTCACAGCTTCCAGTGTTCTCTGACTGCCAGTTTTACCTGTTTCCACATCAGGCTCCATCAACATCCAGACACATCCTCATGCAGCTCTTCTTTCAGAAGCTGTACCCAGGCAAGCCTGTGCAAACACCTTGTGACAAGGATGCAGATAGCATGTACCTGTGCAGAATGGGGGTATGGATGAGAAGAAACTCCACTCTAAGATATGAGAAGATCAAGGTTCTCGGGGAAAATAGCATGGAAATTACTGTATTAGGTAAGTCCAGTGGCCTCTCCAATCCAGTGTTATATCTGACGTGAAATACTCACAGAGACAAGTGAAAAGCCCTTGCAAGATGTAGATATGGGGGTCTTTTACAAGAGGTAAGTGTTCTCCTCATGTTGATGCCATTGACACTGATGTAATCGTGGGACATCTGGCTTTTTATTGATCCTGAAACTCTTTTCTCCATTTAGTGGTACATATGATTCATAATATGAGTCATGAGAGATCTCTGGCCTTGATCATTGAATAGCTTGGGTTGGAAGGGACCTTAAGCTCATCCAGTTCCAACCCCCTGGCATGAGCTTAGCATTTTGACCACTACTGTGCTGCTCATCCTCCCTTTTGGCAAGCTGTTGTGAAGCTTTCTTACTCTCTAGATGTTACCAGTGCACTGTGCATCATCTGGAAATGATGCACACCTTACTGCTTCTTCAGGCAAAACCCCCACATTCAGCATGTCCCATAGGGTTATTCTACAGATGGAAATGAATGCTGCATGGGAAGCTAGATGGCTACTCTGTCCTAATGCCCTGTGTCATTCTTTTTGTGCTCCCTGGAAGTTAGTCCTCACAAGGCACCCCTGGGCATCCAGGATGCTGGCACTTAGCTAAGCCATGCTTTGGACTCAAAGTTGCCAGCTGGAGCTGGCTTTGGGATTACTGCTGCAAACCAGCCTGTAGCACAATCACACCAGTTCCTCCAGATCCTGGGAGCAAGAACAGGGGCTAGGGTGAGGGCAGTGAGTGCTTAAGCATGGCTCAGAGCCTAGCCTGTGTGCATACAGGACTGGAAATGGGAATAGTGAACCTAGAGCTGAAAAGATGCTTAGGATGAGCGAGTCCATGTGGACTCTCTGTGTGGATGCATGGAACACAGAGGATCTAGAGCAGAGTGACAAGACTTGATTTCAGCATTCATTCTCTGTGATAAGTCCCCCTAGAAGCAGATCTTATCTCTTGCCTTACAGCCCCATAGCCTGTGAAGCATGGTAAACCCCTCCTTGCTTATCTCAGGACAGGATTCATATCCATTTTGAGCTATGTGGGATTCCAGCCTATTTCTACACCTATGATCTCGTCCTATTATATCTGGTCTTTTTCCATCCTTTCACTGACAGTCTCCACTTCACATCTTGAATTCCAGCTGCCTGGAAAACAAATCAGCAAATGAACATTGGAGGAAACATTGGGAACAATCCCAACCTGTGCCTAGCAATCAGCCTTGCTGCCTTCAGGCAGGTGCAGGCAGCATGTGAACAGCAGCCATCCACCCAGCAGTGAGTTTGGAAGCAAGGAACTGACAGCACTGTGAAAGCTGAGTGATGCGATGGGTCTGGGGCCAGGGAAGAAGCATCGTGTGTGGGTGCCAATAGATGGTTGGATATTAGATGCTGCTAATTTTAGTTCAGTGTGATTTGCTTCCCTGAGCTCTCCTGGTGCTCTGAATGCTGTCAGTCAGGTTAATCATAATTCTTTACAAGACTTGAAACTCTTGGATATGCAGGAAAATGATCCAAACTTTGTTTTTTTTACTTCAGGTGAGTTTTTCCTGTGTGCTCTGACCCCACCATGTCATCATGACCCTGCTGCTCCATGTTTTCTTCTTTTCCTGATGCTCATTCACCTATTTTACATGTAAAACATATGATAATACGCAGCCAAGCGTTTCAGCATCCAATTCCCCTCCTTCACCTCCCCTTCTGCTCCTGCAGTTGGTTGCCGATCACTGCCTGGAAGAAGGCAGAGGGAGCAGGCAGCAAGGTGAGCTTTATTCCTATGGGAATAACTCCTTTCAAGTGATTCTTTATCCAAGATGAGCTGATACAGCATCTGGGCTGAACGCATGGTGGTTTCTGACACTGCAGCCATCTGACCCTACCCTTAAAGCCATGGGCTGGTCCCCAGGCAGGATTGCTGCAGCTACAACTCCACACACCCTCCATCTGCTTTACATCCTGCACCTTGTCCCTGTGTTAGTCTGTTGGGCTCACCTGGGAGATGGTCTGCATGGGAATGGTTAAAACCTGATAGGAAAATAGACACAGGTTAATAGAGTTCCATTTGACCACCAGGCTGCTGTTCGAGGTCCAGTTTGTATAGGTTGTGATGAAATGTGGTTTCCACCAGACAAGTATTCAGTGCTTCCCATAATGAAAATTGGCACTTTGCAGTGATTTCTAACCAGACACAACTGCAGCTGCTATGGAAAGGCTGAGGCCATCTGTTCCCTCTGCAGCTGTTGGCCCCTTCACATAGCCCTCCTCATCCTCATCCCCATGCAGCGGGGAGCGCACCCATGGGCACAGGGCAGGTGGTGATGGGGTTCATCACACTATGGCAGCCACTGGTGCAGGCAACATGGGGATGCAGTTGTACAGTTCCCACGTATTCCTGTGGTCTCTAACTTAAGAATCCCATGCTTGAAGCAGGAGTTGATGTGCAACAGCAGCAGAGTATAGGAAGTCTGGGTCACTGCCAGTCTTCTCTGCTTGCCCTGTGTCCATTTGGGGTTTGTGTTTCTGGTTTCAGTGTATCAGACTCCACTAACTTGCTGTGATTCAGATTTACAAAGCCATACCTAGAGGAAGCAGTGATATATTAGTAGAATTGTAGAATCCCAGACTGGTTTGGGTTGCAAAGGACCTCAGGATCATCCAGTTCCAACCCCATACCACAGGCAGGGACACCTCACACCAGACCAGGTTACTCCAAGCCCTGTCCAACCTGGCCTTGAACACTGCCAGGGATGGGGCATCTACCACTTCTTTGGACAGCCTGTGCCAGTAGCTCACCCTGTTCAGCATACTGCAACCTGTCTATGGGCAGGAGTGTAACACTAGTCCTGCCCTTTGAAAGCCTGTTGAGGTTTGGTCCATGCAGACCAACACTGTTCTACAATGGTCCCCCTCTGAATGCTTCTGCTCTGGAAGAAAAGCATGTATAAAGGCAGCTTTTCTACATTCAAGGCCAGGTTGGATGGGGCTCTGATCAACCTGATCTAGTTGAAGATGTCCCTGCTCATTGCAGGGAGGTTGGAGGGATGAGCTTTAAAGGTCCCTTCCAACCCAAACCATTCTATGGTTCTATGATCCTTGAGAACTGATTACAGTGAAGGCTGTTGATGGGTGCTGGTGTTTACACCATACTTCCCAGTGTGCTCACCTTGCTCCTGGAGTAGTCTCTGCTGCAGAACCAAGGCAAGAAAGGATTTGATTCCCCTTAGGGCTGCATTCCCAGCTTGCATTAACATCCAACTTACAGGATGTGTGGAGATCAGGTGCAGAAAGCTGATATCTAATTTGCATGCATAGATGAGTCCCAGCCACCGAGCTTTAACAACTATAAATGTAAAGACTGGCCCATTTATCCAAAACAAGAAAGGTTTAGTGGTAAAGATCTCCCTTCAGTTATAAAAGGCTCCATGGAACATAAAGTCTTCTTTGTACCTGGGCAGATTCACTGTTTGTGTCAATGGGATTCCTGCCCACATGGGGAAAGAGAGGGAGGGATGTGGGGAACCACCATGGAGCGCAGCGAGTAAAGACTTCCTTCATTGCCTTTGTTAATGGTGTGTTTCTGGGAGCTGGTCCAGGGCCATTGCAGAGCATCAGTGTAATTGTGCTATTATTTCTTGGTTTGAGTTTTGATCCATGAGGCTTTATCATTGGAAACAACCCTTTCCCCAAGCAGTGTCCCTGTCCTCATGATGAAGGACTCTGCAGCACATCCTTTGGTTCTCTAAAACACGGTGCTTTTCACAGCCCTAAAGCATTCTGTAGCTGATTGATGGCAACTCATTTAATGCAATGTGTAGGCCTAAAACTATGAATATATCAAGCTGTGGAACAATATATTTCTTCTTTTGGGGGGTGTTTGCTGCACATTGGTTTCACTTCAAATGGAGGCAGAAACTGTATTTTATCACCTGCTTGCAAAAACTCATTATCAGAGGCTAAAGAATATACAGGCAGAACCTCTGAAATCTGGTGTCTTGACACACTGTGACTTCACTGTTTGCTCTGTAGCTCTGATGGAGCTCATCTCAGTCTCCCCTCTGTCAGGTTAAAGCCATTCCCTCTTGTCCTGTCACTTCAGGCCCTTGTAAAAAGCCCCTCTCCAGATCTCTTGTAGACCCCCTTTAGGTACTGGAAGGCTGCTATAAAGGTTATATGTTAATACATTTTATCAAAAGCTGACTGGCTGGCTGAGGGCCTTTTAAACTGGTCAGGTTTTGCATCAAATAGACCACTAATAGGGATTTTTTTGCCACTTTATCCCATGTTTAATAGAGGGTGAACCCTTCAAATTGTAATACACATGCATAGCTATTGCTTCATTTATATGAAACACATATTGCACTGATAGCAAATAACATGGTGACTATAAAGGGTTCTATGCAACTGAGGATATTGCATATCCTCACAAGGGCTTAGCAATGGAAGCAAGCAGACACCACCATGTGCAGTTTTCAGGCAGCCATCACCAGAACTGACTCCCACAACAGATTAGGCTTCAGCACTGGGCACAGGTTCTATTTCAAACAGATCACTTAGCCCATAGCTGCTCATGGTAAACCCAGTCTTAGGCACAGAGGCCGAGTGCCAGATCCCGCGGCCACTTCAGCATTTGCATTTCCTTTGCTCTCTGTGACCGTAACCATAGAACCTACTGCAACACTTGGAAAAATATAATCCTTGGCATTCTGCACATCTTCTCCACCCATTCACATGTGCACATCTGAAGGAGCAAACAGAAAACCCACATAACTCTGGTGTCCGTAGCCAGGAAAAGCTGTGTCTGCAGGGAATGAAGGGAAAAGGAATCGTTATAGAGGGGAAAAGCATTAATGTGAGGAGCTACAGCTCACCTCTGGGAGCCAGTGCTTCACTCTGCAAAGCGGTGTTGGGTTGGAAATAGGCTGAAATACAGCAGGGGAATGTGCCCTGCACCAAGGTGCTCAAAACAGCACCCAAGTGGGGTTTCAGCGCTGCACAGGGCTTGTGCTGGCCATTAAGGAAGAGATGAGTTGTAATGGAAAGGGACACAAATAACTACTACAAATGGCCCCAGGCTAAATGGCTCAGCCAGGCTATTTTGGCAAATACTTAGGAATGACAAATATATTCACCCATCAGGGCTGGCTCAGCAAAAAGGCTGGATTAATGATAATGACTGCAGTGAATAATTCAACTGGATCTACTGGTAGTCTGAGAGTGAGTTGTACAGGCAGAGAAAATAAGGAAAATCAGATGGGTTGCTTGGGTGCTGCATGGAAGGGAAAGAAAGAGAAGGATGTAACGGGTTAAAAATGCTACCCAAGAGCTGGGGTATGCAGCTGGGGTGTGAGACATCAAGCATCACTTTTGCATTTCATTAGGTCCCCATAGTGGTACCCTTATGCTGTCTGAATGGGCACAGCCTCAGCTGCACTGTGCCCAGATGTTTCCATACCTATTTCCCCTTCCTTTCCCTTCCCAGCATCTCTGTCCCTTCTGGCCAAGCACCCTCTCCAGCCCCCGGATGGCCATTGAGATCCAGTGGGTTTTGCCCAAGGGTGGTGATTTGCTCATGCAGAAAACACTGAAGCACCTGGGGCTGATTTAGCATTGGCAGCACATTCCTTTCCATTCCCCATGGATTCTGCTCTTTCTCCTGCTATCATGTTTTGGGGATTCCAATGTAATGTGGTGTAAGGCCTCTTTAAAAGGGTTTCTGCCTGGAGAGGTTTGGATCTTTTGCTTGCAGACACCTTCCTGGTGGGGTCTGCTAGCAAATTGGGATGGACGAGGATGGCAGAATGGATTTATGAATGACCAAGTTACTGGTTATTATTCTTTAATCTGGTTATACTGGTTATTATACTTTAATCACAGATCCCAGCTTTGTGTTATGTATAGGAGCTTGATGCTTCATCATGGGCTACTGCAAGCTTTAAAGATGAAGAGGGCAAACCATGGCCATTCCCACCTGAGAAACAGGAGCAAGAAGAGGGAACAATCCACTTCTTCCCATGCAGTGCTGTGGGTCCTGCATTCACTGATGGAATCCCCCACTAGGATGGGGGAGGTTGGGGTGTTCTGTTTCTTTCCCTTTAAGATCAAGGGAGGAATCAGTGCTGCTTGAAGCCAGGCTCTGAGTGATCACCCCAAACACCCATACAAGGTGGGGGGGGCTTTGATTTTTCTCCAGCAGCACCCAGGAGAGGCAGTTCAGAGATCCTGGAGGGAATATAGATCCCAGTTGTTCTCCACTCCTCTTGCTCTGAACTCAGCTCAATGGGGACAGGATGAGATGGGATATGAGCCTAGGACATGGTGTGACTGCTGGAAGGGGCTGGAACCTGCCTGTTGTGGGGCTGAGCAGTCCTGGCACAGATGGAGCAGCAGCACACAGAGCCATGTCTGTGTGTGGAGATGGGGAACTGGGAATGAACTCTTGCAATAATAATAACACCAAACCCCAACCGGGGCCGTGTTTCACATTCTTCTCTCTGCCCTTCCAACAACCCTGCCTTGAAGAGTTCCTGCCTACATTACAAGAAGCAGTTGCATTTGCAGGCAGCCAAGCCCTCTCCCTGCTGTTTTCCATAGCTGGCCTTTGCATAGCCTTGGCTATGGCGCTGGAGCCTCTCTCGCACAGAGCTGTGTTTGTCTCGGAGGCATGTTGAACTTGGCAGGTACCATCCATCTACCTCCAGTTTAAGCTACCACCTTTCCAAAGGAGCAGAGCCTACAGTACACAGCAGCAGGAAAACCTACTTTCCAGCTGGAAAACCCAGGCAGGGTGGTTAGCAGCAGTTCCTCTGTCTTCACACAAACCCACTCTGCAGCAGACACTGACCTGCCTGCCTTCAGTCCCCATTTGAAGAGGCTAATATGTGCTAAACCAGGTGGAAATACAGCTTATATAACACAGGCCAGGCTTGCCCCCCCATCCTTTACAAACAACCATCCCTGGTGCGTGTGGATCCTGCTGTGCTCCTTTCCCTTTCCTATGGGTTCGTCAGTTCCCATGAATTGATACCTGATGTGGAGCCTGGACTAGGTGGGTTCCCCCCCCCTTTGGCCAAGAGGAAGCACAAGCTGGTTGCAGATAGGGAATAGGTGACGGTGGGTCTCCATAAGTCCTGTCCTGGAGGGTCTTGGATAACTTGGAAAGGGGAAAGATGATCACCCTGTATGGGGAAGGAACACCTCTCTTCAGAGGGGCAGCTCTCAGCAGGAGAAACCCTGGTCATAAATCTCCATGGGACACATACCATGTCTGTGGGCAGGATGATGTGGAGCGTTTCTAGGCACCAAAACCTGCGTGCACACCACTGTGGAGCACAGTTGCTGTTTCCACCTCCTCATTAAGCTTGCCATTAATAATACAGTGTTCCTTGTGCAGCTGAGAGCAGAAAGGGCTGCACGGGAGCTGACTCACTGTGACTCACATCTCCTGGGAACACGGGGTCATTTGGGTTAATCTCAGCTCCCTGCTTGCCTGGAGACCCCCTGGGGTAGTGCAATGGATGAAGGAGCCTGGTCTAATTTTCCTAGTCCTCCCCCAAAGCCCCAGTTTTCCATCTGGAATGCCAGGAGCCCCATTGCAATGGGAGTGCTCTGGGTTGGGCACAATGACCTGGGGAGTCAGGTACTTTGGGGCAGCATCTAGACCAGAGAAATGCAGTCAATCCCACTGCTCTAGTGTTTGAATCTACCCTTTGGGAAGCAGCAGAGATAGCAGAACAGGATCCTAGGGAACAAAGTTTCCCACACTTGGTCATTTGGTAGTGTGAATACTGAGGTTGGTCTGTGCTCAGAAAGAGCAGAAATGTATTGTACTTAATTCCTTAAGGAAGAGATAGCACAGGAGAGCCTGCCTGGCTCCTGGAGAGTTTAATGTGCTGCTGTATGCACAGGTACAGCCTGGGCTTGGGGCAGCAGCCGCTCAAAGTCAGGGTTGATCTTTGACTCCTGTGATAACACTTCAGCTTGCAGGGATCTTCATGTTCATTCCTCTCTTTGCTTCTGTTTCTCTCCCAGAACAAAAGGGTGAATACAGGAGGGATGATTGAGCAGATCAAAACCCGCTGTATTCCCACCCTTGTGGCCATGATGCAGAGCCCATCCGAGGGACATAGGTTAGGGAAGGATGAGGCAGGAAGACCATAATCCTTTACCCCTTGCAGTGAGCCTGAGCATGGTTTTTATAGGAGCTGTCAAGTTTTGGAGCAGGACAACAACTGTGATGGAGCAATAAATGAAATGTTAAAGTAAATGGGAATGATTGACATTGACTTTGTGTTGTACACTGATGATGCTTTCCAGATCCAGTTACATTTCTCTGTTAGAGGCATGCTGCTCTTTCTCCCTCTCTGTTTTATGTCTGCCTAATTCCTGTTTTCTATGTGCCCTCTTCCCAGTGTACTCCTTCCACCACTGCTTTGAACCTTCATCCATCCCAACTTTTCATGATCCTTTGCAGATTATCCATTGCAAATACCCCTTTTTCCAAAGCCCACAGGAGGTTTTCATGCCCTTCTCTGAGGCTGTGATTTCTTAACTGGGTTCACTCTGCAGATGGGACACCACCACTGTCCCAATGCATGGCTAGATCCAGTACACTAGCCCCAGGCTAGGTTTAGCAGTGCTCAGGTGCTGTTGCTAGCAGTGTAGTCACTGTAAGCTAGAGCTAAAGGAGGGCTGCAAAACCTGTCAGCAATGAGAGTTAACACTTTGAGAGCCATGACTGCAGCCAAAAACATTACCAGGCTGCACCTCTGGCTTCATAGAGAGACACATGATAGATTTGGCCAGGTCAGATGGGGCTTGGAGCAACCTGCTCTAGTGGAAGGTGTCCCTGCCTGTGACAGGGGTTTGGAAGTGGATGATCTTGAGGCCTCTTCCAATCCAAACCAGTCTGTGGTTCTATAATTTACTTGCTGCATCCCTCCCTATGTATTGTGTGTTTGGTTATCACTTTCCATTACCCCAGCTCATTGTACTTGAGCAGCAATGCTGAATCTAGGGTGAGCTGGGAGACCCACAATGCGCAGTGGTAGTGCAGAAGTGATAACAGCTCTCCAGCGAAAGGTGTGAAGCCTCTGTCTCCCTCATCTCATCTGGATCCCTTGTATGGTACCCAGAAGAGATGTCGCTAACAGCAGCCTTTGTGTGTTGTCATCTCAGATGTGTAGCAAGACCCTGTTATCAAGGTCCCCTCTTCTGGGTGGCAACCAGGGCTCTGATGCACAGAACTAAATATCCTGCAGCAGATTATTTCCCTATGGGGGAAAAATACCCCAACAGATCCATTGAGTTAACCAGATGTGTTAATAATATAAAGTGTGGCTTGTCCTCCATCCCATCCTTGTCTCAATGTCTGTTTATGCTCTTTTCCCAGCACGAGGAACATAGTTAAACTGAAGCAATCAGCACTTCTATACCTGTGAGTGTTGAAAAGTCTTAGGATCAAACTCAACTTTGAGGATTAACACTCAGGAGTCTCCACACTACTTGTCTTCAAACCAGATGTGATTAATCACATTTTAGTTCCCTTCTAGTTCTTGTGCTTTTTGTGCCAGCACTTTTAAAGCTGTCTCTGAGAGGAAGAAACATCATCTTCTCCATAGACAACTGAGCTTGTTGTGTAAAGACTGGGGAGTCAGGAGCACAAAGTAGTGTCATGCTTGCAGTGAAGTTGTTGCACCTCACTGTATTTGTCTTGTTGCTTCCTCAGCAGCCTCTTCCAAACCCAGGGAGGGGGATGAGTGTTATTGAGCTGTTAAGAAGAAACAGCACTTTTATTCAGCAAGACAGTTATCTAAAAGAGAAGTATCTAAATGCCTTAGTGAAGTTTTGCAGCAGAAGCTGGATTCAATAGCAGCCTGATGGCTCCTTCAAAGTCATGGCTCTGCCTTAAGCATATAGATCTGTTTCTGCTTTCAGAGTAAATATTGCTCTACGGTGCTGCAATTTATGCTCCTAATGCCAATACGCTGTGAAGCTATATTCTTCCTGCTCACTCTGTGTATCAAATGACTCCCACCTTGAAGAAGCTGGTTCCATGGTTATTTACAGAGCTGCTCTTATCAGCAATGCACTTCCCAGGAAACAAAGTTTCTTCCAAGATATAAATATAAGCAGAAACCCCATAAAGGGTTTTAAATACATCCTAGTGCCGTTCACTGAAAGCTGCTTAATTGGAACTCCCACACAGCACTTTGCAATTAGCAGTGATGCTGCTGCTTGGGAAAAGCAGGGCAGAGAGCCTCAAAGTCAGAACATAAACCACAATAATGTCCTGTCTGAAAACAGGGCACACAGCTGCAAACACTATCAGTTATCTTTCCGTGTCTCCTGAGCATGAATGTGTCCCACTATTCTTTGCATGGGGATCCTATGCTATAGGGAAGCCGGGGGCTGTACAGATGAGCTGCAGCACGTGTTCCTCTTCCCTGCACTGAGTGAGGGGGGGTGAGATACTGAATATATGCTAGCTATCTCCCAGGTGTTCCTTGCTGTGCTGTTTCATTCCTGGATTCAGCAGGCATCTGCTCAAAGGATGGAACTGAAGATGCTGCTTTGGGCAGAGCGGGGGAGAGGACCTGCTGATGCTGAATCCCTGAGTCATGTCCCAAATTCCCTGCTGCAGCAAGGCTGCAGGGTAACCTTGAGCTGCTCTCCTCCCAGCACAGAATGTACAGCAGGATGCGTCCCTGAACTGAGCCCCCTCCAGTGCTCCTCAGCTCAGAGAGAGGGAAAAGGCAGCCTCATAACACAGTGAGAACCAGCATCCTTCCTTCAATCACATAGGAGCACAGCTGTAGGTAAGGACTTACCCTGGAGCAACTGAGGTTTTGCTCTCTCCCCAGTCCTCTAGTTCTCCTAGTATGCAGGCTGGTGTTTCCTCACTGACCTTCACAGAGTTTTCTTGGGATAGAGGGGTTGGGGGTCAGTGCAAGTGTGGGGCAATAGTGCCTTTACTTAACTTCTTCACACACAACTGGCTTACCAGTGGTGTGAGAAAACAAAGAGTTATTAAACACTATAAGGGGGGAGCATTTGACATCCGTCACCCTACTCAAATCCCAACAATAGTGTGATCTTAAGCTCCACTGCTGCTTTTTGCAGGGCATGTTGAGCTATGGGAGTAGAAGGCCCTCATCTGACCAGGAAGATGCTGTGGGTAGGGCTGGTGATGGTCAAAGGCCGGCTATGAGTCATCTCAAACCCAATGAGCAATCATTAGTTGGGGGAAGAGGTAATTAGACTGGCTTCACTATCTTGCTGTTATGCTCAGGGCAGTAATGGGGTGGTACTGGTGCCATTTTATTTGTTAGGAGTGACTCATTGGGTATGTGTCACGAATTATACATGGGAAAAGCTACCTGTGCTCCCTGTTGGGAGCTGAAAGCCCAGTGCAATGATGCTGGCAGCTGCCTAATAATGATAGCATCACCTGGTGAGCGTTCCCTTCCCTTTCATCTCATGTAGAGGGAGCTATCAAAGTCAGGTCTGCTCTTAGAACCCCAGACTACTTTGGGTTGGAAAGGACTTTAAGCTCACCCAGTTCCAACCCCCTGCCATGGGCAGGGACACCTCACACTAGACCAGGTTGCCCAAGGCCCTGTCTAAGCTGGCCTTGATCACTGACAGGGATGGAGCATCTTGCCGCCACTAAATCCATGGGCTATATAACTGCCCTGCTGCAGAAGCTGAAGGGGAAATGGCTTTTGACAAAACTAGCAGAGAATGAGAAGAACCAGTTGCAGAGCCCTGGTACCATGGGCTACCCAGGTCTCTCAAGGACTTTGTAGCCCTTGAGAAGGAATTTAACCTGCTGATCCCGGTCAAAGCTTCATGACCGCTCTGTGTCAGTAGTAAGCTACAGTGAAGTCTGATCACAAAGCCAAGGCATTTGCAGTACCCAGAATCTGTCCCCAGATCTGTATTTCACGGTTGGGTTGGTTCATCTTTTGCTTTAAAAGAAGACTGAGTGAACTTTTATTCTCATTTGAGTGATTTTTACCCCATGGACCTGCAGATTCCAGTTGAACCGGATCTGCTCAATAAACTCAAGAAATTCATTTCCTAACGTTTCTGCTTCCAGAACAGGCTGAGGTTTGCAAATGTTACTGTAAAAGGCAGTCAGAGAAACTCTCTAAAGACCCAATGTGGAGCTTTAGAATGAAGCATTCTGTATCGCAGCGCTGGGTGCACACATGAATCGCTTCGCAAAGGTGAGCGCACCCATTACTTGGGCAGCAGCTCTATATTTAGCATACTCATGCATATTCACAGAGTTTCCGAGGAAATGATTTACATATTCATGAGATTTCCTGGACCTAATTATAATATTTGCATCCTAATTAAGTGTGCTCTTTCTTGCTGGGCGAGGGGCTATGGTGGTCTCTGATAGTCTTCCTCGCTGTGTTTACTGAGTGACTTCAGTGCTTGTGTATGCTCACACAGTGCTAGTGCTGAGTTAGCAGCTGGCATGTCCTTGCTTCTGTTCTGTTGCTGGGCACCACTCTACTATCCTGAAGGCCAGCATCCTTGGTCTTATTTACTTAGTTGTTATCAGTCCTATGATGCTCCTTCCCCTGTCAGCTGAACATTCCTTCTCTATGTGTTAGCAAGTTGGAGCAGTTTGCTGTATTCTACTATGTTAAAGTCACACACACTATTGTTATCTTAAACCCTGCAGGAAGCTTTAGTTTAAGCCTACAGAAAGACAGCAGCAATCTGAATAAATGAAACCAAACCGGTTGCTTGGATCTTTACATTCTGCTTGCACTCTGAAACCTAACTTTATATTGCAGAGGAGGCTTAAGGTTTGTTCTTAATTTGCCCAAACTGTTTGTCTTTCTCCCACTAGAACAAACCCAAGCAAACCATGTTTGCCCATCAAAACTTCGTGCCCAGTGCTGAGTTACTCAGTGTAATGAATGTAAACACAGGGAAGATAACTTATTCCCTTTGTGTGTGCTCTTTTGAGTTGGAATTTGATTGCACCAGTTGAAGAATATCTTCTTCTGTGTAAGAACATAATTACAGAGCTCCAATCCCTGCCCTCACTTTGGTGGAGGAGTGCTGCAAAGGTGCATAGCTGTAAAGCAAGTGTGTCCTATCCTGCTGGGATGCTGTGCTCCGAGTCTGTTGGCATTGCTCTGTGGTGTCTGCTTTGAGATGGTGGATCCTGAGGTGGATATTTCTGCATGATCTCAGGGACACTGAGTGTGTAGTGGATGGATTGAGCCTGAAAAGGTGCTGAGAGCAGCAGCTGGGTGGTAACTGCTCTGATGCCCAAACACAGAACCACATTTCCCATGATGGTGCCCATCACCCCCTGCTCCATCTGTGCCCCCTGGCTAACATGCAGTTGTTGCTTGCCTGTGCAGAAGGAGCCAGTGAGTGTCTCTGCACTGGCACCGAGGCAGTATCTGGCTTAGCAATACCCAGCTGGACCACTGAGGATGCAGTGGGAAAAGGGGAAGAGAACTGCAGAACATAATGTCATGACAATCCACTGGGAAAAGCTCAATACCAGACCTGCCAAAATCCTTCCATTCTTCTCTCAATTGTCAAGAAAGGGATTGGTGAAACCAGGTGAGTGTTTTCCAAGAGATTTGGGGAAAAGAGAGGGAATAGCTTGGTTGCAGCCTAGTAGGACACTAGTGGAGAACACAGCAAGACCCAAACTGTTTTGGTTAAACCCTGTTTTATTCTCCAGCCTTAAAGTGTTCCTTGGGTTTTAGCTACACCTTTCCAAAGCACACACCCTGCTCCCAGCTACTAGGGAGGCTGCAGAGCACAGTGTGAATGGGAGGTCCCAGGCTGGGTCAGCTCTCTAGGGCACTGTCTGTATTGCAGCACAGACTGGGTGCTGAGCAGATACACCAGGACTCTGGTCAGAGCCCCATGGCAATTGGGGCTGTTCAGCTTGGAGAAGAGAAGCTGCATGGAGACCTCAGAGCAGCTTCCAGTGTCTGAAGGGGCTACAAGGATGCTGGAGAGGGGCTCTTCATCAGGGACTGCAGTGATAGGACAAGGGGTGATGGGTTCAAAGTGAAACAGGGGAAGTTCAGGTTAGATCTAAGGCAGAAGCTCTTCCCTGTGAGGGTGCTGAGGCGCTGGCACAGGGTGCCCAGAGAAGTGGTGAATGCCCCATCCCTGAATAGAGAGGTGCAATCCCTTTGGCAAACCTCTGCAGCACCAACTCCCCATCCTTCAGCCAGGAAGAGTGAGCCCACAACCAGGCTGTGATCCTTTCCAGGTTTCCTTTTTTGCCTGTCCCTGCTATTACTAACTCCATTTATCTGCTCTTCAAAGAGGCAGCCATAGAGAGCTGAACCCTCAGCATAGGGGAGAGGAATGTATTAAAAACAAAGCAAGGCTGCAGGTGTAAAATGTTTGTCATGCTAACACCTGAACAAACATCTCTCTGTGCCCTTGCTTATCTCCTTCCCACTCACTGCCCTTATTGAGTCTGGTGTCCTGCTAACTGCAGACCTATTAATCAGGCAGTTAGATTAAAGCAAAGTCACTGCCTCTGTTCTGCCTTATCTAGACCATAGAAATGTGTCCTGCTATAGATCAGGGCCAGGCCAAAGAGGGTTTTTATACCTTTGTGATGACCAAGCTGCTCACTGCTTCCTGTTTACAGGAATTCCCTGTGCCTCAGAGGGAAAACCAGCCTCTTCAGTAGCTGCAGCAAAGTCCTCTATTGTCCCACCTCTGCAAATAAGTACATACAAATAAATAGTATTTTTCCCCTTTTCCACCTTATTTTCATCATTTGAGGCCCTTTCCCCACAAATGTCCATTCTCTACTTCAAAAACAGATTGATGAAGCAAGGTCTCTTTTTGACCCCATTCCTTTTGCAGTTCATGGTTGCATTGGTAGTGGGGTATTGCAGATATCTCTCAGGCAGCCACCCCTCAGTGATTTCTGCTGCTGTGCATCCTTTAGTCCTTGGTTTGTTGCTGGGTTTCCCTTCTTTTGCCCAGTTTTGCTATGGAGTGGTTGACCTACTGCCCCAGCTGCATGGGAAGTCCATTGCCCAGGCTGGCACCAGGATGGAGGAGGGAAGAACAAAGCATAAACCTGTTTTTACACACACTTGAAAACCAAAACCTCTCCCTTTCCCTTTTGTTACAGCTTTTGATGATAGCAGATAAAATGGGATGCACACCAGAGCTTTGAGAGGGTCAGCATCTGCCTGGTGTGCTAAAGTGGGCATTCAAAACACAGGATGCTCCTAAGATGGAGTGAGCTGCAGGCACCATGGCAGCAGTGTTCTGCTATGCTCTAGCTGGGTATCCCAGTCCCCAGCTATCAGAGTACCTTGGAGAAGTTGCCCTGGTTTCCAATAAACTCTTTTTTCTGTTCATTGTTCCATTTCTGGTTCATTAAAGGTAGAGGTGGACCAAAGGTGTGTCCCAGGAGCTGAACATCCTCCTGCTTTGGGAGAGCTCTGAGTCACAGCTGAGTACAGGAGCAAATGTCAGGGCTGAGTAAAGGAGATGAGGCCACAAATCAATGCAGCAAGTGTCTTATATTTTATAAGCAGCCAAGAAAAACACACCAAAATCCTCACAGATTAATGCATAGATTATGAGTTATGTACAACATACATGGCTGTAATATTCATCACCAGAATGAATATGTTTACCAGTTCTGCATCTTCATCACTTCTTCTTCCTCTTTCACCCAGGATATAGTCCTCCAAAGGCTTGGAAATGTGCCTGGTGAGTCCCTAATATGCATTTTATTTGCTGATTTCCTGTGTCTCCATATAGGCCTTTTAACTTCCATGGAACATCTCAGCAGGAACTTTCTTATCAGGATTTCTGAGACTCACAAACACATTCAGAGCATCCAGCAAAAAGCTTCCTAAGTCTCTGGAGACATCCCTGCTTAAAACCATGTTTGATTTCCTGGCGGTTTCCTCCGAGAGCCTTTGGATGTGGGGAACAGTGCTGTAAGTGTTAAGCTTTTCTCTACCCATTGCTACAACTCCATCAGGCGCTGGGTCTCGTGCTTGTACTCACCATGCTGTGGGGAACCTGGTGCGTTGGGAAAATGGGATTACTGCGACAAAAGGTTCCCTCTGCCTTTTGTACCAGGAACCCCTTTGCCATAGGAAAAGTCTGTGCTTCTGGAAATGGCTTAGCAGTAATCTCACTGCAAACTGCTCTCTTAAAGGAGCTTCTCCTGCTCGCAGCACCCTGCACTGTCAGAGGGAGAGCACTGAAACAGATGCATCATGTCTGGCAAATCGTGCGGTGCTAATTCCTACCACCACAGTGATCTTCTTTAAGTGGCTCACTGGGATAAAATAGCATGAGGATATAGCACATAAGCTGTTAAATATAAAGGAAAGAGCTGTCCCTGCTGCAGATATGATGCAGGCTCCTTGCCTGCATGGCACTTTCTCCTCCATATATTCCCTGGCAGCGTTCAAGGCCAGGTTGGATGGGGCTTGGAGCAAGCTGCTCTAGTGGAAGGTATCCCTGCCCATGGCAGGGGGTTGGAACTGGATGAGCTTTAAGATCCCTTCCAATGCAAACCAGTCTGGGATTCTGTGTGTAAATCTGATGGTCCCTCACCATTGTGTCATCACAGATGGTCCATGAAGGCTACATATGGTAGACAGCCCCCAAATGAATGGAGAGCCAGAATGGGCTGGGAACTGCTAATGGTTCCATAAACTTTGTGCATGTAACTGAGTGCCCATAAGTGACAGGCAGGTCCCCAGGGTGATTTTGGTCATGTATTCGCTCCAATGCCATGTGAGCAGTAGCTGGTTTTGCTTGTTTGTATAACACACCTCTCTCTGAGGGTTAAGCTTTTTAAGTCCCTCCTCAAGTGGAATTTATAGTGAGTGAGATTGTCACTGTCCCTGTGAGGTCTGAGAGAGGGTGATGCTGCACTGCTTCCATAAGGGCTCTGCACTGAAAGCAGGTTTTAATGCCCTCAGAGCAAAGATCTCTTTGTAAGCAGGTCACCACATATCCTCCAAGACACCAGATCTTGGTTTTGCATGCAGCTAAGGCAGGGTAATACAGGGAAACCTCGCACCAGGTCCAGTGAGAGTTAAGCACCAGCACCCAGCCCTCATGTGTGCCTGTAGAATAGAACTTGGGTTTCTAAAGCCTCCATTGCTCGAATAGGAAACCCTTCCCTTCAAGCAGGTGTTGTCTTGTGCTTGCAATTCCTTGCAAGGGTTTGCATAGAAAGGTCTCATCCTGCTGTCAAAGCATCTTATACTCACCACAGACTGGGAAATACAAAATGCATTCAGATGCAGGAGGCATTGTGCTGCCTCCCTGCATAAGCTGATCAGTATCTTCCCTTGCAGGCAGTGCTGCTTCGGTTAGCAGCAGACAAGCTGTTGGGTTTGGGCTTCCTGGGTTGACTCTATTTTTAGCTAGGAGTGGCGTTTTTCCTCTGGAAGCTTTCCCTGCCTCACATCATGCAATGAAAGCTGCTTGCTGGCATGACACGTTCTCCTCCTTGCTACTAGATTCCCTCTGCTGACTCTGTAGCCTTCAAAACATCAGTTGGCTTTATGGAATTATCACACGGACTTAGTGCACAGTTTGTGGCTGAGCATCGTGTCGGATATCTGCCTGTGATGGGGCTGGCTGGTGCTGGGGAGATGGGCAGGGAAGGGCTGCACAGGGGCTTGAGCCCACCAGCACACTGGACCCCTCTCTGTGCAAAGGCCAGGCATCCTTTGGGGTTGCTGGGGAAAAGGTGCACTGTGCATGGCTGCAGCTAAAGGGTTCATTTAGTGCATTCACAGGGCAGAGAAGAGATTCAGAGCAGCCTGCAGAGAAGGACTGGGGGGTGTTGGTTGATGGGAAACTGAACATGAGCCACTTCAGTGTGTGCTTGAGCACAGAACCCCCCTGTGTGCTGGGCTGCATCAAAAGCAGTGTGAGCAGCAGGTCAAGGGAGGTGATCCTGCCCCTCTGCTCTGCTCTTGAGACCCCACTTGCAGCCCTGTGTGCAGCTCTGGTGTCCTCAGCATCAGAAGGACATGGAGCTGTTGGAGCAAGTCCAGAGGAGGCCACGAGGATGCTCAGGGGCTGCAGCACCTCCTGTATGGAGACAGGCTGAGAACATTGGGGCTGTTCAGCCTGGAGAAGAGAAGCTGCGTGGAGACCTCAGAGCAGCTTCCAGTGTCTGAAGGGGGCTACAAGGATGCTGGAGAGGGGCTCTTCATGAGGGACTGTAGTGATAGGACAAGGGGTGATGGGTTCAAAGTGAAACAGGGAAGTTCAGGTTAGATCTAAGGCAGAAGCTGTTCCCTGTGAGGGTGCTGAGGCGCTGGCACAGGGTGCCCAGAGAAGTGGTGAATGCTCCATCCTTGGCAGTGTTCATGATCAGGTTTAAGGCAACCTTGTCTAGCGTGAGCTGGATAACCTTAAGCTCCTTTCCAACCCAAACCATTCTATGACTCTATGATTTATGATAGGATGTGCTGGGAGAGACCCCCCACAGCAACGGCCACGAGACTGGGATTTTGGCCAAAGTCCTCAGTGGGAGATGGAGCAGACCCCACAGCCTGAGCTGATGGAGACAGGAGAGAATAATGACTTTGTCTCATGTGGTTTGCTCTCCATGTTGAGACCACGTGTGTTCTCCAGCAGGGCTCAGGCTGTTTTCTGTCTCTCCTCCACAGTTTGCTGCAGTCTTCACCTCTTGGAGTGAGTCATGGTTCAATGTATGCTCCTGTTAAATAAAGGGGGGGAACAATAAGTCATGAGGGCTTATAAGGAAATATGTAACAGTGTGAGGGAGCACTCACCATTTCAACATCAAATAAATCTACAAGAGGTGGATGAACTCACCTCCATCTCTTTAGCCTGATGACAGTTTCTATCTCCATGTTGAAATGATTTGTGCACTGACCCATCGGCTCTAAACTGCATGTCCTTCAATGTGAAAACTCCTCCCTGCCCTTAAAAGCTGCATCTCCATATGTTCCCTGCATAGCCACGGACATTTCCAGCACCCACCTCTGTGATACAATTATGTGCAGTAAATATTAGCACAAAGGAGTCCTGAATACCCAAGTCCTGGGCAGAATTAATGCAGTTTGTGCCTCTTCTGCAGTCCAGCCATGTATCCTCAGAGACATATAACACCCTGAGCAGGCAGATAGTAGCAAGCTTCATACTGAAAGGATGCACAGATGCTCTTTCGTCCCTCTCTCCAAACCCTTCCAAATGAGATGCACAAATCTGGGTGCTGCTGCAGAGTACACTGCATAAGTGAGAGCTTGGGCAAGCAGGACTTTGATATTGGAGCCGCTTTGAACTTTGCACTTGCCTTCCTTCACCAGATAACGTTATCGAAATCCCAGTGTTACAGATCTGCAAGGCTGTAATGTGAAACTATAAGGAAATAGTCTATACTGTAGCCTACAGTATATATATACTGCATATAGCATAAGGAACAGTCTGTTCTGCGAGGAAGATCTCCAGCCTGAGTCTGTGAGAGCCTGTGTGCCTGTGTGGTTTAAAATCTCTGTGGCCTCTAGGTCCACACTGTTTCCTGCTCCTACTGTCGTACATTCATGCCCATTGGGGGTTTGCTGTATTATTTGCTTATGTGAAATACCCACTCATGAACCTGACCTTCCTTTTCAGCTCAGCTCTGCTTAGAGTAGTTTTTACTCCTGCTATTTCTCTCTAAATCTCACAATCCTTTAGTGTTTAGGGCATTAAGAACTGCCTTCTCTAGCACATGGGCTGTATCAATGCAGTAGTTCTTCATCTCCACGTTAGGGGGAAGGTAAACCCACATACTGGTGGAATGGCAGTCACCAAACATGAGAGACATGATGGATTTGGCTCTGGTTGTATTTTAACATTTGTGACAACAAATGGTGCAGGACAACAAACCCTCTGGCTTAGGTATTTGACTCAGCAAAGACCATTTGAGTGGAAAATGTATTTCCTTTTGTGGTTCTCACCAGCTCATGGTTAATTTCCCTTTGTCACTGATACTCTTGTCACTCACTTCCCATGTCACTGATATTCCCAGATTACTCTCAGAAACAGAGAAGGGCAATGGACCTGGTGCAGGGCCTGGAGCACAAGAGAGATGGGGAACAGCTGAGGGACCTGGGGGGGTTCAGATGGAGAAGAGAAGGCTCAGGGGGGACCTGATGGCTCCCTACAAGTGCCTGACAGGAGGATGGAGTGAGGTGGGGTCGGTCTCTGCTCCCAAGGAACAAGGGACAGGACAAGAGGAAACGGCCTCAAGCTGCCCCAGGGCAGGTTTAGATGGAGCTGAGGAACAATTCCTTGCCCAGAGGGTGCTCAGGCATTGGAACAGGCTGCCCAGGGCAGGGCTGCAGGCACAGTCCCTGCAAGTGTTCACACAGCTGGAGACGAGGCCTCAGTGCCATGGGTTAGTGGTGGCCTTGGCAGTGCTGGGAATGGTTGGGCTGGATGGGCTTAAAGGGCTTTTCCAACCTGGTTCATTCTATGGTTCTATGGTATTGTGTAAGCACATTCCTGAATCTGATGTACCTTTCATAACTAAACTTCTGTTGTATATAAATGGGAATGTGACTGTCTCCCCTACTACTAATTCAGCTCTGGCAGGCAATTGAGCCTAGGAAAGGGAATGCATTGTGTTACCACACCATATCTGACCCGTGTCTGGTTGTAATATGGCAACAGGGTGCATGAGAAGGTGACTGCTAGGCTCAGAAATGTGGGAAGCATTTGCAGGAAAGAGTGAAACCAGGCCAAGACAATAGCTGCGAATGGCTTGTGATGGGTTACAGCACACAGCTGTAAGGTTAGTCTTTTCCAGGTGTGTTGTGTTGAAGTGCCACAGCACCTTGTAGGTAGTGACTGAGGAAGGAGAGGGGTTTTCTTCTGGCAAGATGTAATTGCATCTTGCAATGTAAAAGCTTAGAGGACTTTTCATTTCATTTCCCTGTGTGGTACAACCACAGCACAACTTCCACGTTGCACAGCCTTAGAAGCCATCAGAAACAAGAACAGACACTTGAATGGGATGGCCCAGGTGGGCAGAGGTGAAACTGAGTCCAAGAAAGAGATGCTTGGGCAGAACCTTTGTAGGGCAGGTGAGTATTGAATTCCAAGAGCAAACGGGCAAAGCAGATTTGCTGATGGGTAAAGATCAGGTGCCAGTAGTTATTTTCCAGAGCAAAAGAGATAAATGAACAACCGAGGCTAGTAAAGCCTCAGACAGCCTCAATGGACATTGGAACAGGTCCTCAGTACAACCAAGCACAAGCTGATCTCAGCTACTACTCCCTTTGTCTCCTTAGTGAGTTCTCTCTGCTCAGGAGGTGCTGAGGGCTTTCTGCTGGTAACCAGCTCACAGCCAACACATCTCTCACCATGCTTCTGAGTGACTGAGGGTTTGCAGCCACCTCCATCCACCCTCATGAGTGCTGCTGCATACCCCATGGGATGCTGCTGCGAGAGGCATTTGCTCTCCCTCCTCCTCCTCAGCAGTGCAGGGACTGAAGCCCTCACCCTCAGTGAGTCACATCAACAGACAGCCCTGTTATTTCTCAGGCTGAGAACTCCCAGTATTTCCTGCCAACAGCTATTTTGGGAATATTAAGCCTGAATGTCTTGGTGCAAAGGGAACTCAAAGGGCCACAAGTGCAGGGGAGTGAGTGAATGAACCCAAACAACTCAACACTACAAGTTTTGTAATGCCTTCTTTTTAAGCACAGAGGGAGCTTTGATAGTGCACATGGCAACAAAGACTTTTGTCATGTAGAACATGATGAAAGCATCTCCATTGTGCCAGGGTTTGGTTGCAGGAGGCCAAGCTGGTAGTGGAGCGTGAGATAAAGCTATTTTTAAGGCTCATCACTTTTTGACATCTCCATTCCAACAGTTCCTCCCCAGAGCGGTGTGTGCAGACAGCTCTGTCGTGGCTGCTGCTTCTGATCCTCAGCCTCCCCCCAGCAAACATGTTTGGAGCACATGTGCTGGTGCAAACTATAGGAGGAGGTGGAAGAACATACATTGACAGGTTGAAATCAATGGGGACGACTCATCTGTTTAAGGTGCACAAGACCTGACCCCCATTGAGCAGTCATTGTGTTTCACACTAAAGCACAAAGGAGATGAATCTATCTATGAAATTACATTATTCTACAGCAATATCCTTTGGTCATGATTATGCAGGCGTTGGGCCATACTGGAGACCACTATCTGGTTTTGTTTGCTACCTTCTGCCTTGAGATCTCAAAGCAGAGCAAGGTTTGAGCAAGTTACAGATAACCAGGAGCAGTAAATGCTTTTCCTATAAGTTCTTTGGGGCAAATTTGAAACATGTTGCATAAAGATTTGCATTTTAGAGTAAGATTCAGCTTTTCTAGGTCTGTGCAGTGAAGGCCCTGCCCTGTAGCTCCAACAAGCTGTAGTGTGACCCTGGTGCTATAAGGATACATACACTGTCTGATTGCCTTGAGGTTGGGTAGACAGCATTGTTCAGGCAGAGGGCAGAGATGAGAAAGGGGACTTTGCTATTAAGCCAGTGTCTACTTTCATACTGAAATAATATGGCAAAAGAGGATGATTTAGGTGACTGACGACATCATAGTTTCTGCTGAACTGGATTTTGGCGATCCTTTGATTGTGTAGCTGGAAAAAAAGGGGGGAAATGTTAGTGAGACCCTTTTGGACCTGAAGCTGCTGTATGTATGTATGCTGTATGTATGTATGTATGTATGTATGCTGTATGTAGTACTTCCTTGCTACCCAGCAGAGTGAGTAGGAAGCTGTATGCAATCATTTCAACTTGAAAGTGACTCTTTAGTCGATCGCGTTCAGCTTCTGTGTTTGACTCCTGCATTTATTTGTGTATCCAAGCTCCACAAGCATGGGGGCAGCTGAGTGAATTTTAAACAGGGATGCTCATGTGCTGACCATCAGTGAACTCTGAATAGGTTCTGTTCTTGTAACATCTGCACTGTGCTGCTTTGGTACCTAAGTCCCCTTAGCAGGGAATAGAAAGGGAAATAGATGGTTATGGTGCCTATGGCATGATTATAACTTATAACAGGCTACTCTACAGAGAGGAAGCTATTTGCTGACATGACTATTGGACATAAATAATGAATAAATTAGAGCAAGTTGTAATCTGCTCATAGAGAATTCTCAGACAAAGGTGAAATTCATGAAAAAAATATTAGTTGCAAATGATTTGCTCAGCTCTAGCTCTTAGTCCTGTGGCTCTGAGGGACCTTGACTACTCAGGAGTGAATAACCCTCAATTCCAGCATGGCAGGCTATCAACTCCTCTACATGGCTTATAGAAACAGGAGCATCTCCATTTAAAGTGTTTATGAATATTCATGATCTTCTTCATCTCCAGAGTGACCTCAAAGCAGAAAAGGGCTTTAGCTGACATGAAATCCAGGTCATTCTCCTTCTGCCTTTCCTGTCACTGCATCTCATGCAAAAATTCATGTTGCATTATGACAGAGCATCAGAAAGGGGCTTAGTCCATGCACGGTCCTATATTTGGGTGTTAAGTAGGTGAAGCTTATTTGTGTCTCTCCTATCTATGTTTGTGGCACCTAGTTATCACATGGATGGGAATTCTGAAGTGGTCCACATCCTCTCCCTGCCTATTCTGGTTTCAATAAAGATTACAATCTCTGCTGGTCTCACAGGGATGCTGTAAGACAAAGGCTTTTTGTCTTAGAAGAGAAGCTATGAAAGCTCATAATGTCTCCTTAGTGATACAGATCAGTCTGGAGTGACCATAAGGGATTTTCAAGGTATTCTGGATGAAGTGCTTTGAACCAGTGAGGGACACCCTGCCCTCAACCTTAAACTCAGGTGGTTCATGCAAGAGTAATTGGTTCATCTTTGAGGTAGTTCTTGTGCCCTGGGTTTTGGAAGCTCTTTTGGAGCAGTGTGGCTTGGGATGGTGAGAATGAGCAGCCCCTGTGCAGGATGCCCCAGACATTGTCTCTTGCATGTTTGTTCATGGCAAGGAACTTCCACAAGCAGCTTTCTGAGAGCCTGTGTCCTACAGCTGCCCTATGGATGTGGTTCAAGAACTGGCCCCTATCACCCACAGCAGCTCCCACCACTGCTCCAGGTTTGGAACAGCCATGAGGATCCTGTCCCCTGAGGTATGCAGGTGACTCCTCTCCCATTTCATGTCCCTGTGTGATTCCAGGGCTTTGTGTGATCTGCAGGAGAGCTCCTGCCAGCCCTGCAGGGGTTTGCCAAAGCATGCAGTGACAGCGAGGCACCAACCCTTTGGGATGGAGATGGGGTCAGCCCCATGCATGAATGCAAGAGCAGCTTGCAGGCAGGATTGCTCTTCTGGTCATTGGCAAAAAGCTTTTGCAACCAAACTTTACTACTTGGAAGGGCAGAGGTTAAAGGTACTCAGAGACATCAAGGAGCACAAAGGTAGAGTCAGAGTCAGCCATGGGTAAAATACAGGCTCTTGGGCCCATAGTGTAAGTGGTTCATCATCACTAGTCACATAACAGGTTTGTTTTCTTCTCTCACACTTCTACAGCATATTGCATATGAGATTCCACTAAAGAGATGACATGACAGTATCAGAGCTTCTTTTTCCATCTCATAGCAAGAATATGGAATAATCTCTCTGGGAAGCACGTCTCAGGCTATCTCCAGGAACAATAGATGCTTGTAAGGCATCCAGTGAAGTCAGAATCGCTGGAGGCTGTGAGTCACATCACAACTTTTTGTGCTTGCATCGTGTTTCGCTTGCAGACTGATCTGAGTAGGAGACAGGAAACAACCAGCTGTATTTATGTCTAATTGGCTACTCCTCAAGTTGGTGTCTCCTTGAAAACCCTTTGGATCCCAGAACTCATGGGACACAATTCCTGTTTCTCATGTCTGGGTTCAGTAAGAGGGGACCCTAATTTAAGATATATTTAAGATACATATTTAAGATGTATTTTGCTACCTATCTATGACAGCAAAACTAGGGTTTGCTTAGGCTGGCTTGGGAAGTAAGATGGTGTCACTGTACCTCATTCAGGCTGGGATGAAGTCCCTAACTGTGCCAAAACCTGCCCCTTGCTGCATAAGCACCCAATTATTCTCTCCTTGTCTGAGCTGATGAATATTTACCCTTTCAGTCTCATTCCTTTTTCTTGTTTGAGACCTCCCCTTTCATTGTCACCCACAACTAATTCATAGTCCCCTGATCAACAGAGAGAGGCATCTCTGCCCAGTCCATCTGTTTAGTGTGCTTTAGTTCATATTGGGTCCACTCCATCCCATAGCATAACCCCACATTTCCCACCTACCTCTCTGGAGCCTGACCTTGTTCCAAGCTTCTTGCACAAGAAGCAATCTATACCTGAACCTCTTCCTCAGGCTTTCCTTCATGTGGTTTTAACCCTGTCCTGGGTCCAAAATCAGGCACCCAAGGATGCCCATGCCCTAGATCACCTCTCCATAATGGTACTGACCCTGTTCCCTTGTGCATCTCCTTGCAGGTCTTACAGCATCTTGTAGACAGTGTGAATGGGGCTTTTCATGCTTCTCCAGCTCATTTCTCTCACTGTAGGGGTGGTTCATATTGCTTTGACCATCTGCATCCTCTTCTGTATCGAGTGTAGCCCCTGAGCCCAGAAGGGAAACTAACCCTGCATTGCCCTTTTCCTCTGATGAAAGATGTGGGGAAACAAAATGGTTTGGGTTGAAGAAAAGGTTTATTTGGCTCAAGAAAGTTTATTTTTTTCCCTTGCTGAAAAAAAAAAGATAGAAAAAAATATGGTTTTGGAGAACTCTGATTTATTTTTTTCTGCTTTTTTATGGTTCTGGCCACCTAACTGAAAATATCAATTATTGCCACAGCCACAGGCCCTGTCCCAAACTGCTCCAATACAGCTTTATGGATTTGTTAACACAGCAGATTCAGCCTCGGCTGTTTGGCTTCTGTAGACAATGTTTGCTCTTCTGTATGTGCCTCCTCAGAGCACAGTGCTAATGCTCGCTGTGCATCTGCTACCTGAGGGTTTTAAACCACTTGACCCAGCCACAACCCAGGCACTGCTCTTTCTGTCGGAGCTGCACCCTTCTCAGCCTTTGTGCTTGTTCTTGGTGTTGTCATTGAATCATAGAACCATAGAATGGTTTGGGTTAGAAAGGACCATGAGGTTATCCGGTTCCAACCCCCTGCAATGAGCAGGGACACCTTCAACCAGATCAGGTTGCCCAGAACCACATCCAGCCTGGCCTGGGATGTCTCCAGGGATGGTTCATCCATCACCTCTCTGTGCAGCCTGTGCCAGTGTTTTACCACCCTCACTGTACAGAATTCCTTCCTCACATCCAGCCTGAATCTCCCTGTTTTTAGTTAAAACCATCACCCCTCATCCTGTCACAACAGGCCCTGCTAAAAAGTCTCTCCCCATCTTCTTTATAGGCCCCTTTTAAGAACTGAAAGGACACAACAAGATCTACCCAGAGCCTTCTCCAGGCTGAACAACCCCAACTCTCTCAGCCTGTCTCCAGAGCAGAGCTGTTCCAGCCCTCTGATTGGTTTTGTGGCCTTTCTCTGGACCCTCACCAACAAGTCCATGTCTTTCCTTGGAGCTTCCATAAAGTTTCTTTAAAGTCCTATAGAGGGAAGACCAAAGCCATCAAGGCAGGTCCCAGCATTTGGAGGTTCTCTAGACTATAACCCTTGTGGTTTCCATGCCTACAGCTGGATTAATGCACTTTTTCCTCCCAGATCAGGTGTGGCCTGACATCTGCAGACCTGCCCTTGGTGGTTTGGACTGTTTATGCCATTTTTGATTGTTATAACTCCAATTTGCCATAGGTTTTGAACCACACACAAACCACGCAGGATTTGGGAGCTGCAATCCTCAACCACAACCAAGGATCTGGAGCATGATATCCTGATGACAATATTACATGTTCTTTGATGTGCTTATATTCATGAAACCCATTGCTTCTGTTGTTTAGAAGTCAAGATGATGTTTGATTGCCTTCTTGGTAGTATAGGTGGTGACACATCACCCATGCTGCAGAAGTCACTAAGATACCATTCCTGCCACAAGGATTCACCATGAAGTAATGCATGTTTTCCAGGAGTTTTTGTTCATGCTACACTTTAATGTATAATGCAGGGGTTTTATTCATTAGATAATAGATACTTCAGGTAATGAAAATTCATTCTGTGTAGCAGAAATACCAAGAAGTGGCTTCTTGTATCTGTTCAAGGGCTCAAAAGTGGATACTTGTATGCTTTCATGTTTGATTCTTGTTCCACATCACTTCAGAGGCATAATTTTTGTTGACAGAAAATTGGCCAGGCTTAATAAAACAAGGTATTTCTGTATCAGCTTCTGGGCTCTTTCTAATGCATTGTCATTTTAGGAGCTAATTGACTTCATAGGCAAGATACACGGGGACCAGATTTTCAAAGGCTTATGGTGCTGTGAAAAGATAATCCATAGGAAACTTCCTTCCTTTGATACTAAGATTGAGCAAGAGGCAGAGCACCCCTGCATGCTATCTCAAGAGAGAGCAATCACATAGTTAAACTCCTGGCTCAGCACCCTCCTGGCTTTCACACATGGGTGACACTAGAGCTGTTTTATCACTGTCTGGAGCATCTCAGAGCACCTTCTGCTGTGTGTAACAGGAAGCCAGAGACATGACCCACTTGATGTAGTTCCAGATCTCTTTAGAGGTGTTCTGCCTTCATCTCCATGGCAGTTGTATGATTTCTGATCCCACTACCTCGAGAGGAACCGGAGCTCCAAGAGCTGAAGTCACTGAACCCAAGGGAAACAGATGCACTCGTTCTTAGGATGTTACTGTCTCCCATTCTGTATGGCAGAGAGGAGCAAATCACCCAAGAAGTCTTCAGATCCAGGCTCTCAGAAGATATTATGTAAATTAGCACATCACATGGGCTTGTATTTAGGGCAGGCGAGTGAAAAGAGAGAAGTGTTGAGCTGTGCCTGACTCTGAGGCATGAGATTGTCAAGTGACTTGCTCACCCAGATGAGATGTAAGATTGGAGGAAACCAACCATGTGTCCAACCTCAACTTTCCAAGATACATTATAAGTGTATGCACACACGTACGTGTGTGTAAACAAAATCAGGATGTGTAAATACCAACATACACACACATTTTACCTCCTGGGAAGCTATCCTGGGGTCATTACTGTGTGTTTCACAACATCAGGGATTGTTTCCATTTAAAGTCTCTCTTCCCTTCTCATAACATTCAAACTGCAGAGTTCTAGAGTAGTCTGGTAAAGCTTTGGAAAGGGAACTGATGCTATTGCTTCTGCTTTCAGAAGGAGACCCTTTATACCCACTGATTCACAGATCTATGCAACTCATGTTTTGCATTACATTTCTGGTTGATGATCAGAGACAGCACAAGATTGGTTACTGAAAGGACAGTCAGTGCTCCCTTCCTCCTGGTTCTGCAGAGAAGGAGACCACTGCAATCTGTCAAGGTTTGCAGGTAAAACCAGAACTGCATAGAGATGGCTCCAATCTGAGATCCTCCATGGCTCTTCCCAGACTTGCTCAGCAGCTCTGGAAACATGTTAGGACACAATGGGAGACCATTTCCACTCAAGCCCTGCTCAGCACTGGCTATGCAGAGAGCTGTGTTTTCTCCAGGTTGCAATCACTTGGCTAATTGTCTTACAAACAGGTAACCACAGCCATACATTGCTGGTCGAAGAGTGGAAAACCTGTTTCTGCTTCCCTGCCTGTTGTACCTGCAGAGCTGGACACCCTGCTTGCAGCCCTGCAGACTGTCATGTCTTGAAGGTGTTGCCTTCTAGTGGCTGATACAGAAGTGGGATGAAGTGATTGAATAGCAGCAGACTCCAAGACGGGACATAGGTGATGTTTCTTTGAGGGCAAAGCTCCACAGATTCACAGACATAATAATAATAATAATAATAATAATATAATATACCAGTGGGCTGGAAATACTGAATTTTGCATGTCAGCTTTCCCCAAAGATTTCCATATGTATATTTCAGTGAATCACAGCTTATTTATACATTCTGTACCTACTCAAGTTCACGGGCAGCACTTGACTTCCTGTGAATGACATAACCTTGCCCATACCCCCCAGTGCAATCTCTGAAACAGTTTGCCAGTGTCTGCAAATGGAAATGGAGCAAATAACTCCCCAAAGCCCTGCCAGGTCACTGTACTGTGCTGCAGTCAGCCACATGGCAAGCACTCCTCAAAGGAGGGGAGGAAACTCCCCTTACACAAGCCTTGCTCATACCATCTTCTGGCTGCCACTTCCTCTCGCCCTCAGCCTGCATTGCCCTCTGTAACCTGGAGCTAAGAAAGCACTTCATCTGATAACACAAGTGAAGGTTGGAACATTTCTTACTGGAAGAATAAGCAGCCTGGCTCTCTGGAGTGCCAGGGATGTGATCTAGTGGCCTGCAGACACAACCAGGAGCTATAAATTCATGTATCTTAATCCCAGCACTGACAATTACTTCTCCTGCGACCTTGAGCAAATTGCTTAACCTTTCTGCTTCTGCCTTTCCCTGTTGTGGAACTGGGAATCCTGCCCCACCAGGCTTTGGTGAGGGTTAATTATTTAATGTGTGTGCTGGAGTGTCCTTCTGCTGGGGTCTGATGTATTCTGTGTGTTTGTTGCTGCTTGACCTCGTGTGGATGCTCAGAGCCTGAGGAGGAAACCTCAGGCAGCAGTTTTGTCTCACAAAGAGGTCATCCGACAGGCTTGGGGCAGGGAGAAGGAGTAAATGCAGGGGGCTAAGGGAGACCAGAGACCTGCCAGGCTGTCTTTCCCATAGGAAGTTCCGTCAGAGCTATTCCAGAGTGGAGGGAGAGTGGACATCACCATATGTTGATGCCTCAGACCATAAGGAAGTTAAATCCCTTTTCTCTGCCTAATTGCCTGCTGCAGTAAGAGGGGCTGTGGCTTGGAGGTGGAACATTGCTGCAGACGAGAAACATGGAATGTATCCTGCTTCTTGTTCAGGTCTGCAGACTGAAAGTAGCCCAAGATCTCTAAAGGAGCATGGAATCAGGACCTTCGTGACAGTTGTGCTCTGAAAAGGGGAAGAGAGAGAGGAGCAGCAGCATGTGCTCCAACTCTTTCCCTTCTCTCCACACTTAGATACCCATGTTGCTTCATGTGCCATTAATGAGACTTCCTGGTCTACACCTTATGTCCCTTGTCAGAGCAAATGAAGTGTGAAGAACTTCAACAAAGCATCCCAGCATTAAGGAGCTCAGCTTTGCTGAGACCTGGATTCAGAAAAGGGCTTCAGCATCTGCTTAAAGTTCAGCATGTGCTCAACCGAGCTGCAGCCTGAGACAGCACCATGCAAAGGGCAAGCCTCCAAGCTTGGGCTCCTCAACCCTCCAAACTCAGGTTAGTAGCTCTGCCTTGTCTCCATCCCAGCAGCACTGCATGCCTGAACAAATAGATGGTGTGTGCCTTTCCGTTGTCACTGATCTTCAGCTTAAGGGGAAGTTGTTCATTTAGAACCCAGGTTTTCCAGCTGAAGTGGCTACATTTTGGCTTCCAAATCCGGCTGCTTATATTTGAATTCTCTCAGAGCTGCTACCCAGATCTTTCCTGTTCCTTGGGTCATATATGCTCAGTCTCACGTTCCCAAACTTAAAGGACATGAGCCATGAAAGTCAAAGGCTAAAAGACAGATGAATCACTGAAGGAAAAGGTCTCCACTCCCTAAGACACATCTAAAAGTAGATCAATACTAGGTTTTGCATGAAGTCAGTTGAGTTGGAGACTCTCCCCTGTGCTAAAACCAATAGGATCTCGTTTCCTTTAAAGGTCCCATGATATGCACTAAAATAATAGTATCTGGAGCCTTTGGATATTTTAGCTTTTGATGCTTGCCCAAAGTTGGAAGAACAAATGAGTTCCAAGCAGGAAGGGGGAAAACCCCCAAACTCCAGTGCTCACTTTTCACTGGATCAAGTAGGTTTGGTTTGGTTTCTGTTTGAGGGGGGTTATTCAGCTGTACTTCTGGGTTTATTCCAGGTGGGTTTGTGCACTCCAAAATCAGCACTAATGCAAGAAGTAGCATGGCACAAAATAATCTAAGCTTATGCCTTCAGAAATACCTGCTGCTCTAAAGATTCCTGCTGTGCAGAGGTCCGAGGTCTCCATAGATCTTCACTGGTGAACTCCTGCAGGAACAAATAGCAGCGTTGAACTGAGTGGCTTGTTACTGCTGCAAGGGAAATTCAGCCCCTGCTGCTGCCAATTAGAGGGCTAATTGAGAAGTGGATCCTTAACCCCTTCAGAAAATGCTATCTCAAGGATATCTCAATGGTGCTGTCATACAGAGGCAGGCTAAAGCTGGGCTAACACAGGCTGCGATAGGCACCAGGAAGGAAGATGCTATTCAGGAAGACAAGTATGATGCTTCAGTGTTTAGGCAAAGCTTAAACACCATATACAATTTGGCAGAAAACAAGAACCCAGGCTTGTTTTCTTGAGATTCAGCAGCTTATGTCCCAAAGACCAGAAGTAAGTTATGTCTTAGACTGCTGAGTTTGTATGAAGATTAAATGTGGATTGAATCTCATTGCCCACTAATGGAACTTACACTGAAACTGGTTAAGCTTAAACTAGGGATGTATTTGGCTTGGAAGCATTAACTGGTTTGGGTAGCTTGCAGTTCTTTCCCTGAAAGACATTAAATACTCATTTATCTGTTGCAAAACAGTCATACATCAGGACCAGCATCTGGCATGGAAGGAAAGAAAAGCAAACTACCTAAAATAGCCAGGAAGCTGTAATCCTCAGGGAATTTTCTCCTATCTAAATTAGAACTAACCCAGTGCAGAGGGTTACTTGGGGTATCTTAATAGGAAGGAGTGAAAAAGATCTTCCATTGTGATCAATCATGCAAGTTCCCTCTGCTTTTGGTATAAGCGTGATTGAATCCCAGGATAAGAATATATCTGAGCTGCCTCCCAAACCCGATCCATCATTTTGCTTTCCAGAAGGGTTCGTTTGTTTCCCCAGGTACTTTTCCAAGTTCATTGGCCAGACTCTGCCCCTTTAGGCTGCGACTGGCAACAGAAGTGCAGCAAAACAGTATGAAGAAAGAGGGTTTTCTCCTAGGATTCCTGACCTGACCAGAAATAGGCAGTGCTGGAAATAGTGCAAACCCCATCTTCCTTGAGAACCTGCCAGGCCACTTGTGCAGACTGTTGGGCAGTCCGGATGAACTCTGGATAACCACCCAGAGGTTTGGGTTTGCCCATCACTAAAAATAGCACAGACTGGAGGGCACTGTCTTGAGCTGAGTCTCCGAGCACTCTGCAGCTCACCCAGCCCTGGTTGAAGTGATCATTATAACCTGGCAGGGCATGCAATCTGGGTTCCAAACTGTAGCTGTTTTTAAAGCCATCTTACCAGTTGGAGACTGAAAACCATTTAGAACAATCACTAATTTGCTATTCTTGATGCAGTATTTGTGAGCAGCATCTGTAACAGCACGTACCTGTAGGTAAATGGTGTGCAGCTAAGCAACTGTTGAGGGTTGTCATTTTTCTGTAGTCCCAAATAATAGTAATAATGATTTTAAAAGCCTCCAAACTCTGTTACAAGTTTTAGTTACCACCTACTTGTGGCTTCCCACACGCACCAGGAAACCAGCTAGCTTTCACAGCTGCTCTGCAGCAAGCTCTTCACAAGCATGAGTACAATTATACTTTAAACAAGGCTGGAGGTTCCCCTTGCAGATGACTTTACTGTGTTTTCTTACCAGCCATAAGGCCAGAGATGTCAAGCCATATGGTGGGCATGTGCACCAGCGTGATCAGGTGAAACAATGGGAAAGAAGACTGTCTACATTTAATACAATTGGGAATCCCATTCCCAAAGGAGCTTGTTGTTCCTAGACAAAGGAAAATCACCAAACCATTAAAAGACCCAGCAAAACCAGTAGAACTGTTTTGCAAACCATTAAAGAGGAGTTTGCAAAGGTGGTAGTGGGTAGGTTGTTGTCAGGGACACCCAGCTTGGGAAAGCACTCTGTTAAGGTAGACCTGTATGCAGAGCAGGAGAGAGGAAGGGTGACAGGAGGGTTATGCTCATTGCAAAGATGACCCTAAAAAGAAGCAAGTGATCAGGGTGTGAAACCCAAAGGAAGCACAGTGAATAAGCTGAGAGTCAAACATTACAGCAGCATCCCTTGTTTTAGAGTGTGAGGAAGGAGGGACTTGGGGACAGGGATTGCAGACCTCTTAGTATGTTTATTTTCTATCTGTGTGAAACAATAATGGATTATCTACATTTAATAGGAGTTTATGACCCAATGAGCGATATTTAAAGGACTCAATGATGCATTTAATAATCAAACCTCCTTCCTGATTAGTGCTCATTTGATCTCTTGAGGATAGAGCTCCCTCTGACTGAGGTTTTAAAGAAATGCCCTTGTCTCCCTTTAGCTCACGCCAGAGTCTGGGGATGCTGCAGACCCCAGGAATAAGCTGAGAAATCAGGTTTGCCTGGGAATGTATGAACTATATAGTTTATACTCTTGTGGTTGCACTCTCTCTCATAGTATGCTTTTAGAAGGATGCAGAAGTTGGAAGGCTGAAGTCCTGCTGGTTCTTCATTAAACTGATTTTTTCCTTTCTTTCAAGACTCTTTGAGCATTTATGCTCAAAGCCATTTGCAAAGGTGAACAAAACTGACCTCAAGTCACCTGCATGATATTAGTGATTTAAATACAAATGTAAAAGGGATGAACTTGTGCCACTTGGCAGAGACTCCGTTTCTCCTCTTTTGGGGCTGCATTTTCACTAATAGACCAGCTCAGATTCTCAGCTCTCCATCTGATGGGCAAAGAAGAATCAGAGAGATAGAGCATTATTTCTGGTATTGATAATTCACTTCTACAGAGATTACTCCTTGTCCACTGTTTCTGGTCCCATATATAATCAGTGTCTCTGGCTGCATCCCTTCCTCAGTATCTGTTACGCTTGGGATTCCCCCTAAGGAAAGGATATCAGCCTTCACCTTAATCTTGCAAAGGTTTCTCTTTCTCAGTCTAACCCCCTCAAAACCCCTTAGATCAGTTCCAGGGAAAGACTGGGGAGAATATCCCAGTTATCTATCCCACCACTGTCTGACTTACAGGCAAACATAGAATGACTGCTACAGCCCATGCATTGCATCATTTTTAACCTTCTGCTGTAGGAGCTCTGGAGGCAGGATTTGTACCAGCAGGTCAGTGATGAATGGTGGCTCTTCCCTTCCTGTTTACTCTGTGACAACCTTCCTAAGTTAATCACTGTTAGACAGATGGCAAACAAATCTTTGCCCCACTCGGCAGCCTTATGTCCTCCTCTAACACAGGTTACTGTGACACAGCAGATGAGGGGAAACACTGAGGTACTTCTATGGGGTTTCCTACAGATTGCAGAGAGGGATTTACCACCCACAGCAGAGTAAAAACCAGTTCCCTCCTATAGAAGCCTTTTGTCTGCATGCTGGCTATGCTGCTCTTAACCGGGCGCCTTAAAGAGGAGTTTTATAGGTATCAGCATCACCCAGATCAGCCTTAGTTTTATTAACCACTCCTTTACAATAAGGAGAAAATGCTTCCTCCCTGTACCCCCATCCCTGCCCCTGCATCTCAAGGTCCCTCTCCACCTCCATCAAGAACCCATTGGCCACAGCAGGAGCTTTCATGCATTTTAATCTACATGGACCACCCTCCACCATCTGCCCTTGCTTTGGTTCCCCAGAACAGTCACAAGACTTTTGATGACCTTGCCTTCTGCTCCCAATAAAAGGTTAATGGCCTTTGGGGCTTTTTGTTTTGCCTTCCCCTTCAGAAAGGCAGCTTAGTTCCAGTGATAAAAATAAACAAGGCAATTGCAACATCCCAGTGGATCCAAGCCTGGTTTAACTCGGTAGAGGGGCACTTCACCCCGTTTCTTCTGTCAATTAGGCTTGCCACTGAAACCTGCACTTGAATGTCAATGCTGATCTTTATTTGGGCTTGATTTAGCTCTAAGTTTACCCTTCTAAGTTTGCTTTAAAGCTTATTCTTTACTGCATCATAATAAAAACATGATACAACCCGTGGCTCCCTACAGAACAAGGATAGCAGTTTCTATCTTCTCATATGAACCTTTTAAAAGCAGCTCATATGAGAAGTCATTTATGAATGTTCTTTGTATACACTGTTATTCTAATGCCCTGTAAATAATAACCTACATATTCTCCACAGCACGATCTGAAGCTTTACACAGTAACAGCCTTTCCCAGAGCCAGCCCTGTCTAGTGTGTGACAGATTGACACACACACAAATTCATTTTCATTTGAAATACCCAAATAAAAGTGCCTTCTGTACCTTCTGCAGAATATTACACCTTGAAATGAGTCCAGTGGTTTCACTGTACCTGCAGATAAATTTTCTGCTGCTCCTATTGCTTTAAATGTATTATTCATTCAGAAGGATTGATTTGGTGTTCTGTCCACATGGCTTCAAAGCTACCGTCTGTTCGTCTGTCTGTTAATCTGTTTGGGCATCTTGCAAAGATAGAGCTATAGAAACCACTTTTTGTTTCTGGCCAAGTAGTGACCAAACTAAAAACCATAAGAAAGGAACTGTTTGATCTTTGGAATCATATACATAAAAATAACTGTACCACTGAGATGGCTGAAAGCACAGGTTTCTATATTCTGCCAGTGGTGTGCTAGGAGCACGGTACATTTGTTTCTGCCTGATTAGTGGGATGCTGGGGCAGGGGAGCCAGGAGGAGACACTGCAGCAGCAGCAGAAGATGCTTTCTGTAAGATCATGACCTCCATTCCAGTGTCATTTCATACCTCAGGCAGTGATCTTGTTACATCTCATAAGCTAAGCAAGGTCAGCCCTGGTCAGGCTATGCGCTTGAATAGGAAACTTCTAAGGCAAAACTCAAGCACTGTGGAAAGTGTGGAAAGTGAGGCTGGTGGATGGGTAGGTGACATTATTCCCTTGGAGTTGGTACAAAAGGTGTGCTCTGTTAAGAAGCTTCTGTGCATCTGCTGTGACTGCTCCAGCAGCTAAAGGCACTGCCTCTCAGGTGGGTCAGACCCAGAGGCTGCAGTGGATGAAGTTATTAACATCATTTCTTCCCAGTTCATAGATTCACAGAATGGTTTGGGTTGGAAAAGACCTTAAGATCACCCAGTTCCAACCCCTGCCATGGGCAGGGACACCTCACACCAGACCAGGTTGCTCCAAGCCCCTGTGTCCAACCTGCCCTTGAACACTGCCAGGGATGGGGCAGCCACAGCTTCTCTGGGCACCCTGTGCCAGCGCCTCAGCACCCTCACAGGGAACAGCTTCTGCCTTAGATCTAACCTGAACTTCCCCTGTTTCAGTTTGAACCCATCACCCCTTGTCCTATCACTACAGTCCCTGATGCAGAGGTGTTAACCCCACTGCAGTTCCCATAGGAGAGGTCATGCTTTGCTTTACCCCCCTGGAAAGCCAGCACAGGCAGTAATGTCAGCAGGCTTTATCCCAAGCATCCCGAAGCCTGGGAGGAGGCAGATTCAACATAAACGTGGTGGGTGAAAACCCTCCTGTTTTGGAAAGGTACTTGTTCAAGAAACAGAAACAGTTCAAAGCCAAGAAATGCTCACATGAAAACCCCCCTGTCACTCCCAGTTCTCTTGCCCTCTTCCCTTCTGTTCCCAATCACAGTCTGTCTTCTCCAAGGCCCCTCACCTTGGCTGGGGCACAAGTCCCTTTGATGCCCTGCTGCAGAAGGGAAGGGACTGACTACCTGCTGCAAGGGAAAACGTTACTGCCCTCATGCTCCTGCAGAAGGTTCTTTCTGCCCTCAAAGGGTTCTGCTCGAGATGTGGATGTTTCATTTTGCTGTAGTTTTTGACAGCAACACAAAGATCTTTGAGAGAAAAGGCATCTCTGCAGCATGCTCTGCTCATTGGATGAGCAAAGCGATTACTGCTATGGAAAGCAGGTAAGAGAAAACCTCCTCAAACCTGCATCTCCAATGACACCTACACTTGAAAGTATGCAAACATATGGAACAGTGTTTAGAGGGATGACTGGTTTGGTGTGCAACCAAAATACTCTTAGCCTTAGAACCATAGAATCAACCAGGCTGGAAAAGCCCTTCAAGCTCATCCAGTCCAACCATTCCCCAGCACTGCCAAGGCCACCACTAACCCATGGCACTGAGGACCTTATCTATGTGGCTTTTACACCTTATTAGTGTGGTCTACATTTTAATGCTGCATCTCATGCCTGGGAGTGTTATTCTTAATGTGTTTATTCTGAATCTTCTCAAGTGGAAGATGTTTCCTAACCCTGCTCTCCATCTCCCAGTTGCAAAACAAGTGGTAAGTTGAATACTCAGGCAAAATCCTAAGGATAAACCAATTCAGGCCAGCAAAACTAGAACCAGCCTGAACATTTTGCTTGGTCTATGATTAAAGTTCCCTTCATTCATTCAAAGGAGTCCTCCAGAAGGCAGTAGCTCATTGCTATCTCCTGTTGGCACAGTGACTCCTCCACCCGTTAGCACTGTAATTGCATGTGCCCTTGTCTAAGCATGCATGCAGGGCACTCGGTGCCTGTGCTTTCAGATGCAACACAGATGGAAACAATGCTGGTTTGAACCTGGTTTTTGAAACCTGTATCTTGATGAGCATTTCAGAGCTGGTGTTGACTCCATGGGTAGCAGCTGGTAGAGCTCTTCACAGCCCCATCCCAACAAACAAACAGTCAAAACCAATGCAGAATTCCACTTATGTGTCTTTAAAAGTGTTCTTTGTATTTGATGCTTTCCTGGTCATCTAGGAAATGCCATGCCACAAAATGGCATTAGGTGAACAATCGTCATCCTCTGAAATAGAGCCTCTCTCAAATCCCCTTCATTTGTGTTTGTTGCTGTTGTGATTCTTCACCTGCTGGCCTTTATCTAGGGAAGCAAGATGAGTTCAAAGGCAGCTCTAGAGGTCTGTAACGATTTTAATGACGAGGTGAAGTTGGAAGGTCTTGTGTATTATGAACTTAATGGGGCATTCTTCTCATTTACGCTGACATCCTTTACATGGAGTTGTAAAAAGGAAAAGGTATGGACAAGGGCTCACAAGCGATTGATTTATTAAGAAGTAAGTGCCCCTTAGCTGTAAGGGAAGGCCCAGTGAGGCAAACAAATACTTAATAAGACCATATAATCCTACTAGAGTTACAATGGGCTCAAGTCCCCATTGTCTTCTCGCATTTGCTTGCTCTCCTGTGTGAAGCCACCAGGTAAAGAACAATGACAAGAATCAATAAGAGAACTGTGTGAATAACTGAGATTCTTATTTTTCCTGGATGTGCTGGAAAATCAAAAGAGAAATTCATTTGCAATGAATCCCTTCCATCACCCTAAATGTAGCATTTACATTAGCCTCACATTAAACATCTTCCCTCTGGCTTCAGCATCTACAAGCTTTTAATTGAAAAGTAAATAGAAAGAGCTATCAGAAGTGGCAGGTGTTAGTGGGACAGAAGTAGCACTGATCTGTGGTTTTTCAATACCAAAATGCAGGGTTCAGATTGGTTTTACTGGATTTTGTTTGTAGTAGTACAAATAAGTCACTGACACTTTCAAACCATTTTATTGCCACCAAAGCACACGTGGCTATGAAAGGATTTGCTGCAGGTCTACTCAGTAGCCACATTCCCAGTGTTGATGCTGAAGCTGTTTGTTTATTGCAGGCAGTTCATCACTCCTATCACATGGAGTGATATGCATGAGACTGTTATAGCCACACAGGAAGGGATTTTGTTATGGAGTGTTATTATGGGGAGGTATGGCTGTTTCTGTTGGAGTTTTAGGGTAATTATATAGAGATAAAACTAATATCCAAAGGATCACAAAACAAAGATCTTTTGATGAACTTTTCCTGGTTTCAGAATTAAAGCATCACACAACTTCCATTGCAAGTATTTTCTGCAACAAACAGCTGAACATTTTCAAGGTAAGGGTAGATCCATCTGTGCCTGCTTTCCCAGCGGCTCCAATAGACTATTTTAAGATAGGACTAGAAGGCAGACAATACATTGGGGTTTGTCAGGAAACGGAGTCAAACCAAGAGCTCAAGTTAGCATTGCCAGCCAAAAATAAATAGCTGAGTAACTGTGAGTTATAGAGGAAATGCTCAGTTTTGGTCCGGGAAGTGATGTCAAGCTATTGTCAATGGGAAGTGGTGAAACCCAACAGGTAGTACAACAGCAGGGAAGTCTGTAAGTGTTTGCAGGACAACCCCAGTGCCTTCTGGATGAACTTGGCCACTCACCTCCCCTCCACTTCCCCTTCCTTATCTATCCCCACAACACCCTGTATGGAGACAGGCTGAGAACATTGGGGCTGT